>NC_134238.1:41665179-41970060 GCF_965152275.1 Natator depressus | reverse complement strand
GGAGCTGCAGCAGCCGGCGCTTGCAGCAGGAGCCCCTACCTCCGCTGCCTAAGAACTGCAGGGTCACGGATCCAGGTAGGGAGCCCCAACAATCCTTCCTCCTCAGTACCAGCGGGGGTCCTGGCAGTGCGCCGCGGCCCAGTACCCCTCTCCCTCAGCACCAGAGGGGGTCCCGGGTTACCTCGAACCCCTCCCCCAGCACCCGTGACACCCCCAGCTTGCCCCTCCCCAGAGCGCACACACACCCCACCCAAGTTTGAGTCATGATAGATATTTTTAGTGAAAGTCATGGACAGGTCTCGGGCCCGTGATTTTTTGTTTATGGCCCGTGACCTGTTCATGACTTTCACTAAAAATACACATGACTAAAACACAGCCTTAACAATAAGTGGTTTTCATTCAACTTCTTCAATGGTTGTAGCAATTTTGTAGAATTACCTGTCTTTTAATCGTGAGGCAAACATGTTCATTTTTCAGAAATTAACATTAAAATGTAGTAGAAGTGGTTAAAGAACGCAAGACCAACTGGGACATACAAAGTGGTTTCTTAGCAACCTCCTCACTATTTTCATAGCAACTTTTTCTGAAGATTATTGGTAACAGTCAGCCAAATAAACAACAAATGGACATAAGAACTCACATCTTTGAATCTCAAAGCCACAAACACAATTTTATTTTACTTTAATAATTCATTAAGCAACTTCCTCTGACTAATGTTTATATAATGTTTTTCTTAATGAGGTGCTAGTTGCTGGTTCCAAACATCAAGATAAAGTCCATTCAGGTTAAAAATAAGACCATATTTGGTATATAGCAATGTTTTACAATACACTTCCAACAGGGTGAACACTGGGCAGTTTAGTTTTAATATTTAGGTTGACTTCAAACTATCAACTGCCATTCTAGTTCACCAGCAATGTAATCCATAGAGATAACAAGAGGGAATCTGACAAAATGATTCTAACATACACATCCCCTTCCCCTCCCCTCCACACTCACTCACTCTTGTATTTACCATGCAAACTAACAAGCCACATTTTGTGGTAACCCCTCCCTCAAGCCAAGGATGCTGAACTCTGTTCCCTTGGGATTCAGTCAATGCAACTCATCTCCATCGCCCTTGGAGCTGCTTCTGCCAGCCCTAAAAATTCTTTCCTATAAAAAGTACACACCATGCCAGCCAAAGACAGTAAGATTTAAAGCCAAGACCGGTAATTACATATGATTTTCTTTTCCCATTTTTGAGGGAAATACAGCTTGCGTGCATGGTGAAAGTTTTATAAATGCTCATAGGAAGTAAGTGTTTGGTATGTGTTTAATATTAAACTAAAAAAGTTAGCACTACAAATCAGAGGCAGGCAGTCTGGACTCACTAGGCTATCCTCTTCTCAGAACAGTTCCACTGATCAAGATTTTGTGGATACTATGGTGCTAAACCATACACAAGTGACAAGACTAAAAAATTTGTCGTCGTAATGGACTGCTCTTTGTACATGTCAATGATACACACAATCTAGTGTCCTCTCCAATAGCTTTCTCAGACACAAATCACCTGCACACAAAAATGTTTTGTGAGGATGATGTGAGAAGAGTACATGTCTAGAAGCTACTGTGAATAAAAAGACAAAAATATTCCATAAGGCCATTTGCAAAGCAATCAGAATACCGCAGCTGCTATTTGACAACTGGTAAAAAAAACCCTTTTCTTAAACTAAATATTGTATACACAGACCCACAAACAACTAACCCTTGAGCATATTAAATATTAAATTCCAATAAGCAGAGAACATTTAAATAGTGGTTCGAGTTTTGTTTTGTTTTTTTAAATAGCACCTACAAAGAATAATTTTTCTCAACCACTTTTCAAAAGTGGGTATTTGGTTTCACAACAGAAGTGCTAAAATATATTTATCGGAGGCAGTCACATTAAGAAAAACATAACAACTTACACCCTTTACTAGGTTAGTAATGGAACAATGAGGAAAAGTGGACCATGATAAGGATGAAAAAGTCACATATAAACTTTTGTCACAGTTCAGGGCAACTTGCACTGTATCTCCCCCAGTGGTCCAGCCTGGGCACCTACTCTCGACTTCCAGCTTCTCAGCTGTTGCCTTTCTGGGACACCCAGATCATGGAGTTGCGTCCCTGGCCATCTTGGCTAATAACCATTGATGGACATAGGCACAGAAACTAAGGGTGCAGGGATGCTGCAGCACCCCCAGGTTTTATGCGGGAGCTCCCAGCTGCCAGCCCTGCGCCCGGGCGTCCCTAGGTGCTGGCCCCATCTGTGGCCCTCTCCTCCCTACCTCTGTCCACGTCCCCCTCTCCTGGCCCCATAGCCCTGCTCCTGGCCCCAACTCTACGGAGTGGTGGGGAGCATGGATGGGGTAAAGGGGGTGCAGCACTCTCGCTCTAAAAAGTGTTCCAGCAGCACTGTTGATGGACCTATCCCCCATGATTCTTTTTTAACCCAGTTATATTTTTACCCTTCACAATATCACATAGTAATGAGTTTCACAGGTTGACTGTGTGCTGTGTGAAGTACTTCCTTATATTTGTTTTAAATCTGCTGCCTATTAATTTCTTCGGGTGATCCCTGGTTCTTGTGTTATGCACACCAGTCATGCACTCACTCTCAACATCCCTACTTAGGGAGGCACATACTCTGGAGGTGCAAGAAGAGAATTTGTCATAGCCAGTGTCACAGAACCCTCTGCTGACCTTACAGAGCCCATCCATCCCTATGTCAGAGAAAGCAGACAGTGTGTGGAGCATCCAAGATAGGACACCGGCACTTAGAGTGAGTGAGGATGCTGCCATAGCGAGGGAAGCAAAAGAGGACAACATTTCTTGTAGAAGGAGGATCAAGGCTACTCTCAGCTGTGCATGTATATTTTATGAGGCATCCCTGAAGAGCTGCTTTGAGACAGGGGTCAGATTCAGGTGGTTTTCATGGCATCCCAAAAAGAACAGGAAAGTCTCAAAATACCTCCAATTCAAACATGCAGAAGCAAGTCAAACAAAAGTCATGGACATTTCTTAGGCCTGGATCCTTGTGTACATTTCCACACTCATTTTCCCACCCCATTTTTATGAGGGTTCCAAAGAAGTTTGCCTAATCAAGAGGAGCCTCCATATTCATAAGTGTCAGACTAGCTGAGAACGCCATGATGCCCACAACTGGTGAATATTAAGTATGTCCCCATCAATTCTGAATCTGCAACCACAAGGCCCAGAACCATACAAGAAGTCAGGATGCTTTGCTATTTTGGATTAGATGTTACACACAAGAGGAGATCATCAGATCAGGTGATCTTTATTATGATGCTGTCGAAGAAGTCATTAACTTCAAAGGTGTACTTTTAATTTTGAAGAAACTTTGTGCGCGTCTATGACAAGGAAGGCAGGGTAAAATAGTGCTGATTGAGACCAGACCAGTTATCCTTGATTTCCAACACACTGGTCCTAATATTGACCCTGAGTAGCAGTCCCATTAGTGATTGACATGGTTATAACCAATGGTTTTCAGATTCCTGAAGGCAGTAGGTAAATAGAAGCTGGCAGTTAAGTCACCTGATTCCTCCATGGGCCTCAAAATCTGGTTGTGATTGTTTTCTTGGCTCCTTTTTTTGAGCTTCCAAGACGGATTTCTGTATCGCTTCTGTCCTGCCTTTAGTAGCAGTATGTTGGACAAGTAGAGCAGGGGAATTACAGCGCTTTTGCTGCAAGCAGCAGTATATGATTTTTCACCAGGAGAAGATCATCCTGAGGCCTGTGCCATAAGTCAGGCCCAAGCCAACATTTGCTTTTCATATGAACCAGGAAATTGTCCTACTCACATCTTGTCCCAACAAGATTCCTATAGGTGGCAGGCTACATTGTCAGAGGTCCAGAGGTCCCTAGAGGTTACGTCTATACAACAAGCAGTAGCGAACCTCGGAGCCTGGGTCTAGAGATTCAGGCTGGCGCCACAGCACTAAACATAGTTTTGTAGTCATTCAGCCACAGGCTGGAGCTCGGGCTCTGAAACTCACCCCTCCCTTGGCTTTAGAGCCCAGGCTCCAGCCCAAGACTGAACAACTCCACACCTATTTTTAGTGCCATAGCAGGAGCCCAAGTCTGTAGATGTGAGCTCTGAGCCTTGCTGCTGCTCACTATGTAGACACACCCATAGACTTGCACAGAAAAGAACAGCAGAGTTCAGACATTGTCACACTCTCTTTCCTGCAAGAGGACTTAACAGTCAAGTGGACTCCCAATCCATTCTCTCTAGATGGATTTAAAAAAATTACTCAGATTTATATTGCAATAGGACAGTTAGCACCAAGCACCCAAATCAATTTTTCTAAATATCACTCTCCCTGTTTAGCAGGATCTTCAGGCGCCGAAAGAGGAAAAGCCTCTTCAAGAGAGATTTGCAAGGCTGCCCACTGGCTTCTGACCACACCTTTGCCCAACAGGATAGGTTTGTAGGTACAACGTTTACAGAAGGATATTACAATTGAATGATAGTTCAACCACAGGTTACTGGTTTCATGCAAACATTTTTTTTCTGGTTTGGTCTGTATTAGTTCTCATCCATCATTTTCACTGTTAACAAGGGACAGGGAAGCCACAGTTTTGAACAGTTGTTAGTAGCATGATTAAGCGAACATGTGGCTGGAGGATAAATTTGGCATTGTATTTGCCATTCTATAATATATCTAAAATCAAAAGAAAGAAGAGCCTTAGAATGAAAGTTCAGTGTCAATGTACTGCACTTCTCCAGCGTTTTGAAGAAGCCATAACATGTTACCACTTTGAAATGTTTTACTTTTCATTAAGCAGAACAGTGGTACTTTATTACAAAACATATTCAGAAGGTAGCACTTATTTTCATTTTGCAACCTCACACTTGTTGCATAATTGGAGAAAAGGGGAAGTTGCTGCTGAATTCAATTTTCACTTGTACAGTTTATCATCAATATGGAGACTGTGGGGAAAGGAATTAAATTGAATCAAGAGAAACATGTCTGACCTATTTTGGTTTAGAGTAAATACTGAAATTTCTTCCTCTTACATTTTGAATGTAGAAAAACCAAAGGAAAGCAAGTTATATATAGCACAGGCACTTTTGCTCATAATGTTTATTCAGCTGATAAGCGTAGCCCTATATATACTAACCTAAAAAATGAGTTGGTTTGACCTTTCCCAAACAAGTTCAGACTAGCTAATGAAGAGGATAGGAACACCAGATTGCTTGTTCTGAATAAAAATGAGTGTGCTTAAAAATGACAATTAAGTACAAACAAAAAGGCAGAATCTACACTAATGAATGTTTAGCTTGTTTTAAATGGTTAATTTCAAAGCAAATCTAATGCTGTGCAGACAGTGTGCAATATGCTGTTTACTGAATGGGACAGAGTTCTATTTTCATGTAAAGTTAAGTTCAAATTAAACATTAGAACCTTAAAAACTAATGAGCTAGAGCCCAGAGCATTCAGGAAATTAAGACTCCTAAACAAGACTAAGACTACACCTGAGTTAGGAGAAGACAACAAACAGGGGGAAAGTTAACTTTGTGCACATGCAGATTAATCAGTTAGGTTGTATTTCAGGTTTTCCAATTTGGAAGAGCATGGAAGCTAGAAGACCTAGAAAACGCCATAATATGGAACTCAATCACGCTATAAATTGTTCTCAGATTCCTTATACTTGCACAGGTCTAAAAGTAACAGTAACTGTCAGAGTCATATGATGGGCAACTTGTTATTTTACTGCATGTACACTAAACAGGATAGCTCTCAGTCTCTAATTTTATGGTCTTGGGTGCTCAGCTGAGAAAATTCACAAATAAAACTGATCATGAGTTCATAACTCAGTGCAGGAAACTGATGCAATCAATGATCTTGTCCTCCTTTTTAAAGTACTTTAATCAACTTTTATATATTTAGGAAAGAATATGTAGATTGATTAAATTACAACTAACAAGGGGAATATGACAACTCTCTACAAGGATTTGTAGAGCGTAGAGGAATTATTTATATCTGTGAGTTGAAAGATAGAAAAGACTTAAGTCTTCTTGCCTATCCATACCTCATTTCTATGATTCTGTTGTCACACAGGAATCTGCCCCAAGACAGTCCCACAAGCCAAACAGCGTAATTGGGAAGAATGCCAAGGAAGTTATTTTTATGGTAGTTATCTCTGGGATGCTTGACAATAAAGACCAGCACTTTCTTTATATTTGCATTTTGATCGGGTTTAGAACATGGATACGTCTCTTCCCTAATCTCTTGCAGTACTAGGGAATCTCTGCACCACAGCAGCCACCAGGACAGGCAGAGCGTTTATCCAGCCTTGCAGGGAAACTTACTATCACCTTCCTCAAGGTGACCTCCTGCGTATCAAAGATGGCATGAGAGAAGACCACCACCTCAGCCGCCATCACCAAGAACTCCCTCTCCTCCAGAGCTTCACTAGACCCGGCAATTAGCTAAAGAGCTGAACAGAGCAGGAGGGACAGGAACTGAAGGCCCTGCTCAGCATGAATCCAGTGACTATGGAGCCTTGTGAAGCTATTCATCCCGGAGACAACACCTCTAACGTTGACTTTCAAGGTACATGACTCCTACAGTCATGTACTGAACTTAAAGCCCGAATGACAGAATAAGGACTGATTATACAGAGCACAGAAATTTGTTTGAATAGAAAATACAGGCAATGCAGCTAAGGTCAATTGTATTTAAAACAGGAGATCTATCACCCACAGGAAAAAATAGCACTGAGAGAAGTGTCTTATGTTCAGGCAACAATTTTAAAAGCAAATAAACTTCATCCTCATCTTTCTTATCTGAAAAATGAAAGTAATGGAAGTATTTAGTTTCCCAGACATAGGTGAGATTCTGAGCAAAGGTAATACAGTTAGCTGTGTATGTGTGTTAAAAAAACAGAAGTATAGCTAAAACTGATATTTAGGTCAACAATTCGTCGGGTGGATCATTGAGACTTGCTTATTGGGAATTTTGACAACGTATGCACTGAATAAATTATTCACTACTATATTTTCCATTATTTGATCAGCTCTGTAGGTGGTAGAAAAGTTATTAACGAAGTATGTCAACTGACATACAATTCATTACCCAAAGTGGTGCTAAACTAGACTTTAAACAGAACACTGAGCACTGTGAAATCACTACTGCATCCAGCGTAACTTTTAAAAAGTCAAAGCAACAAATGACGCCAGTTACACAGAAAGCAAAATGTCTTCACACATGTGTAAAATGGTGGGCTATAACTTGCTTCTTGGTTTTGTTTGTGTTAAGCATATCAATTCGGAAAGTTGTTGGAGATCCTCCTTTTCAAAACAATGCCATGTACAGGAGACCTTTAAACACAACATTTTGCTTTAGTGCGCTGAAATGCTTTTTGAATACAGCTTAGTGCAGGGGTCGGCAACCTTTCAGAAGTGGTGTTCCGAGTCTTTATTCACTCTAATTTCAGGTTTCATGTGCCAGTAATACATTTTAATGTTTTTAGAAGGTCTCTTTCTATAAGTCTTCAATATACAACTAAACTATTATTGTATGTAAAGTAAATAAGGTTTTAAAAATGTTTAAGAAGCTTCATTTAAAATTAAATGAAAATGCAGAGCCCCCAGGACCAGTGGCCAGGACCCTGGCAGCGTGAGTGCCATTGAAAATCAGCTCGTGTGCCACCTTTGGCATGCATTCCATAGGTTGCCTACCCCTGGCTTAGTGAACAACACAGACAGCATTACTTAGAACGGACAGATCACTTGACAGAAAACAGCAATCAGATATTCTGGGCACTGTACCAAGATACACAGTCCCAGGGGATTGACAAGGCTGTCCTAGGCTTCAGTTATTGTGAGTCTGCTAAGGACTTTTTGTTTCCTGCCCCACCTTCCAAAATAAAAGATGTGTCCTCCTACATGGATTACACCTCTACCCCAGCTCTGCTCTGTTCCTATTACTCAGCCTCCTGGGACCTCATTCTCATTTCCCATGCAGGACAAGCAGCACTGCCTCCAACAAACAATGTTGATGCAACATGAAGATAGAGAAAGCCAAAGGCCATAGCAGAGAAGCAGTCAACTGCCAAACAATGGAGAAATTCACAAGAAGCAGGCCAACTGATTTTGAAGAATCCACGAGGGGTGGCTTTTAAATTGGTAAATTATTATTTTAAGATCATCATCCAGGAATCACAAGTTAAAGAAGTTAGAGCCAACCAGGCTTACATGCCACATGTAAGCATACATTTAATACAATTGTATTGTAAATGTTTAGTAACTGCTGGTAAATGTGGACTTTTTAAATGGCTACCTTGGTTCTCTAATTAGATGTTAGTCATGAAAGCTTATTACCGTGAGAAAAGCGTTCAAAATCATACATGCATCTAACAGTTTAGTTTGGCTTATGGCTCCCCCATAGATCACGTGTTTCTTGCTTTCCAAGTCTATTATTTTTGCAGTAGCACCAGTAATTATGTACCAGGGCCTCACCGTGCTAAGCACCCTCGATACATAATTAAAAGATAATCCCTGTCCCAAATAGTTTACAATCTAAGTAATTCTAAACATACACCAATTAACAAGGATAAATATTTTATTACATGTTGCAAATGCAATAATTTAGAATATAAAAAAGCAGAAGAAAATCTAAAGATACTAAATTCTGTTAAATTTGGGTACAAGCCAAAGAACAAATGCTAACTTGTGGAGTGCAAGAAAATAATTATGAATATGAATTTTAGGACATTCTTTGCTAAGGAATCGGGTAGAGTGAATAAAATCAGACAGGCTGAAGCACAAAACATATAAAGACGGAGGGGAAGATATTCAGAGACTTTTACTCTAGCTGGGCATGCTTGGTGATAAAAAACACCACCACACACTTCTGTCAATTAAGTGACCGAGAGGATACGAGTAGCGGATATTTCATAACATCACTGAAGAAAAGCAATGCACTTAACATGAAATTCAGGATAGGTGGAGGAGGAAGAGGAGGTACACAGAAATAGCGGGCTCTTTTTTTAAAAAAAAAAAGTGAGTAAACAAGCCTGAGTTAGGGCCTGAGGCCAACGTTTTTAGTTTAAATGCCTAGAGTTAGGTCTTTAAGCGTCTAAGTAAAAGTTCCCAAATTTTCAAAATAGGCTGAGCACCTGCAATTTCCATTAATTTAATAGGGTACGTGAGCATTCACTACTTCATTTAGTTGGGTGCCTAAATTTGGATTCAATTTCGAAAATTTTAGCATGATATATATAAAAAAATTTAAAAAAAAAAAAACCCACTTTGCTGCCAAATAGACTCTGCCCAAAATAAAGATAGGGGTAAAAAATGTGGGGAAGACAGAATCTAATGCGCTTTTGGATTAATTGCTTTTCCTTTTAAAATTTCTGTCAAAGAAAATATTTACATCTAATAAGCATTCCCCTATAGCACTAGTGCATGAGAACCACAAAATGACTAGAAACAAAAGCCAACCAGTTTAGCTTCATTATTCAAGCCAAATGATATGAAAATATAAACAAATTGACTTGACTTTTGCAGTAGCTGCAATTTTAAAAATCATTTTAGCTTCAAACACCTAAGAGTCTATTAGCATAGGTACGGAAGTTTAAGGATTTTTTTTTTAAACCTTAAATGTCAGTTTTTAGGAAAAAAAACTCAAGAAATTAAAATTGAAGTATAAACAAACAATATGCAAGAAAAAAGCCAACAACAACTAGAGTGATTACAACATCAGCTGAGTTAGAAATTGGTCTGGGTCAAAGCTACCATTTGACTGAAAAAGAAATACATTTTCCAGAGAGGTAAGTATATGTCTACACAGCAACTACACACCTGCAGTTGGCCCATACCAGCTGACTCGAGCTCACGGGCAGAAGTGACACATAACTGTTGACAGTGGGGGGACACAATTTAAAGGTTGGAAGGAGCAGCACATGACTGCCCTACACGTTGTCTTGGGTGCAGGAACCTTCCAGGCCCCACCTCCCTGGGCCATGGCAGCCAATCCCACCAGCTCCTGGCGGGGCTGGGGCTGAAGGAGCAGGGAGCACGTGCCTCCAGGCCAGCCCCGGCCCCAGAGGGGAACTCACAGCAACAGAGTTTCTCCCTGAAGCTCCTGTGCCCTCATGGACACCTCACCTCAGGGGGAGGGGCCCAGGCAATGTCCCTAACTCACGATGAGCGTCGGGAACCTGCTCCAGACACCTTTCCCAGAGACCCTGCCCCCGGCCCTCCCACGCTCTCCGCACCCCACCAGGGTTACCTGCCACATGGGCCGCTGCCGCCTCCCCAGCTGGACTCTCGCAGGCAGCCACCACACTGCACAGAAGCAACACCACAGAGCAGCCTCCCTCACCTGCCAAAGAAGCAGCTCTGTCCTGTCCTCTCCACTCTCCAACACAGAGCCGCCCCCTCTGCCCCTGGCAGGCTGAGCAGAGCAAGCCCTGCAAAGGCAACTCGGTGCTTCCAGAAATCTGGGGGGGGCACGTGACCCCACATGACTCCCGCAACGCCTCCAGTCACGGGAATCAGGCTCTGGGGCTGTTTCATTACTCTGTAGACCTCTGGGCTCGGGCCGGAGCCTGAGCTCTGTATCCTAGAGCGTGGGCTCCAGCCAGAAGTCTACACAGCAACTAAACAGCCCCACAGGCCGAGCGCTGCAACCCCAAGTCAGCTGGCACAGGCCAGCTGTGGGTATCTAGTTGCTGTGTAGACATATCCTAAGTGGCCTAAAAGATTCTGGTCATGACAGTGCAGATATTTAGTAATTTAAACAGATGACTAAACACCAAAATGAGATTAGGGTTGCCAACTTTCTAATCGCACAAAATCAAACACCTTAGGCCCTCCCTGCCCCACCCCCCATTCACTACATTTCCCCTCCCTGAGTGGCTTGCTCTCCTCCACCCTCACTCACTTTCACTGGACTGGGGCAGAGGAGCAGGAGGGTGTGGGCTCTGGGGTGGAGCCATAAATGAGGGGTTCGGGGTACAGGAGGAGGTTCCGGGCCAGGGTAGGACATTGGGGTGTGGGAGGGGTTGAGGGCTCTGGGGTGGGATTGGGGATGAGGGTTTGGGGTGCAGGAGGGGGCTCCAGGCTGGGGGGTGGGGCTGAGGGATTCAGAGTGCAGGGGGGGCTGCAGGCTGAGGCAGGGAGTTGGGGTGCAGGAGGGGGTACGATCTCTGACTGGGGCCATGGATGAGAGGTTCAGGTAGTGGGAGGGAGGGTCTGGGCTGGGGCAGGGGTTGGGGTGCAGGGGAGAGGGCTCCAGCTGGGGGTGCAGGCTCTGGGGTGGGGCCAGGAATGAGGAGTTTGGGGTGCAGTAGGGGGCTCCACGTTTGGAGGGGCTTAGAGTTGGGGTAGGGGGTTGGGGCATGGGCTTACCTCGGTCGGCTCCCATTCAGCAGGGCTAAGGCAGGATCCCTGCCTCTCCTGGCTCCGCACTACACTGCGCCCCAGAAGCAGTCAGCAGGTCCAGCTTCTAGGCGGGGGGAGACTCTGCAAGCTGCTCTTGCCCGCAGGCACCGCCCCCGCAGCTCCCATTAGCCACGGTCCCTAGCCAATGGGAGTGCACAGCCGGTGCTCAGCCGAGTGTAGCACACGGAGCCCCGTGGCCCCCCCGCCTAGGTGCCAGACCTACTGGCTGCTTCCAGGGCACAATGCAGTGCCCCAGGCCAGGTAGGGACTAGCCTGCCTTAGACCCGCAGCACCGTCAACAGGACTTAACAGCCTAGTCGGCACTGCTGACCGGTGCCGCCAGGGTCCCTTTTCGACCAGGTGTGCCAGTCAAAAACCGGACACCTAGCAACCCTAGCTGAGATGAATCATAGTTCAGATTTATCATAGAAAAAGCCAGGGTAGTAGAAAAGCCACATAAAAGTTAGCCAGGTTATGGAGAATTAGAGTGACTGGAGAATGTTAGTGAGGCTCAGTAGGTAAAGAATGAGGACCAGATCCTCAGCTGATGTAAAAGCATAAAGGCTCTAGTGAGGAGATAAACTGATTTACAACAATTGAAGATTTTTTCTTAGAGGGAAGATGCCAGGAACCATAAACAAACCCAACTTTAATTTCACTGGTGAGGAAAGTTACGGGAAGCTGACTTAACCACAATGTTTGTTTACCATTTAAGGACTGAAATTGTAGGAAGGAAAAAAAAGCCAGAATACATTTATCAAAAGCTGCATTTATCAAAAGCTCTACGTTATAACCTAAATGCAAAAATAAAGTGACAAGTTTATTTTAAATTGACCCATTTAAAAAAAGAAAAAGCAAAATTCCTGAGAGAGCACCCTTTAAATATGCACACATTAAAAACAAAGGTTTCAGAGTAACAGCCGTGTTAGTCTGTATTCGTAAAAAGAAAAAAGAAAAGGAGTACTTGTGGCACCTTAGAGACTAACCAGTTTATTTGAGCATGAGCTTTCGTGAGCTACAGCTCACTTCATCGGATGCATAGCATATCGTGGAAACTGCAGAAGACATTATATACACACAGAGACCATGAAACAAAACTTCCTCCCACCCCACTCTCCTGCTGGTAACAGCTTATCTAAAGTGATCATCAAGGAGGGCCATTTCCAGCACAAATCCAGGTTTTCTCACCCTTCCCCCCCCCCCCACAGACACACATACAAACTCACTCTCCTGCTGGTAATAGCCCATCCCTC
Organism: Natator depressus; assembly: GCF_965152275.1. NCBI lineage: Eukaryota > Metazoa > Chordata > Testudines > Cheloniidae > Natator > Natator depressus. Next base: position 41,957,370 of record NC_134238.1, on the reverse strand, counting down.
TTTGAAACCTCTCTTTATAATGCGCATGATAATCAAGGTGGGTCATTTCCAGCACTAATCCAGGTGTTCTCACCCCCCCCCCACACACACCCCCCTCCAAAAACCACACACACAAACTCACTCTCCTGCTGGCAATAGCTCATCTTACAATGTGCACAGCAATAATCCAAGTTTAACCAGAACGTCTTGGGGGGGGGGTTTGTAGGAAAAAAACAAGGGGAGATAGGCTACCTTGCATAATGACTTAGCCACTCCCAGTCTCTATTCAAGCCCAAATTAATAGTATCCAATTTGCAAATGAATTCCAATTCAGTAGTTTCTCGCTGGACTCTGGATTTGAAGTTTTTTTGCTTTAAGATAGCGACCCTCATGTCTGTGATTGCGTGACCAGAGAGATTGAAGTGTTCTCCGACTGGTTTATGAATGTTATAATTCTTAACATCTGATTTGTGTCCATTTATTCTTTTACGTAGAGACTGTCCAGTTTGACCAATGTACATGGCAGAGGGGCATTGCTGGCACATGATGGCATATATCACATTGGTGGATGTGCAGGTGAACGAGCCTCTGATAGTGTGGCTGATGTTGTTAGGCCCTGTGATGGTGTCCCCTGAATAGATATGTGGGCACAGTTGGCAACGGGCTTTGTTGCAAGGATAGGTTCCTGGGTTAGTGGTTCTGTTGTGTGGTATGTGGTTGTTGGTGAGTATTCGCTTCAGGTTGGGGGGCTGTCTGTAGGCAAGGACTGGCCTTTCTCCCAAGATTTGTGAGAGTGTTGGGTCATCCTTCAGGATAGGTTGTAGATCCTTAATAACGCGTTGGAGGGGTTTTAGTTGGGGGCTGAAGGTGACGGCTAGTGGCGTTCTGTTATTTTCTTTGTTAGGCCTGTCCTGTAGTAGGTGACTTCTGGGAACTCTTCTGGCTCTATCAATCTGTTTCTTCACTTCCGCAGGTGGATTATTGCTGTGCACATTGTAAGATGAGCTATTGCCAGCAGGAGAGTGAGTTTTGTGTGTGGTTTTTGGAGGGGGGTGTGGGGGGGGGGTGAGAACACCTGGATTAGTGCTGGAAATGACCCACCTTGATTATCATGCGCATTATAAAGAGAGGTTTCAAAGAGGGATGGGCTATTACCAGCAGGAGAGTGAGTTCGTATGTGTGTCTGGGGGGGCGGGGGGAGGGTGAGAAAACCTGGATTTGTGCTGGAAATGGCCCTCCTTGATGATCACTTTAGATAAGCTGTTACCAGCAGGAGAGTGGGGTGGGAGGAAGTTTTGTTTCATGGTCTCTGTGTGTATATAATGTTTTCTGCAGTTTCCACGATATGCTATGCATCCGATGAAGTGAGCTGTAGCTCACGAAAGCTCATGCTCAAATAAACTGGTTAGTCTCTAAGGTGCCACAAGTACTCCTTTTCTTTTTTCTTTTTACGAATACAGACTAACACGGCTGTTACTCTGAAACCTGTCATTATGCAAGGCACTGCATTTAGCCGCATGGAGTGGAAATCTATCAACTGCATGAAAAAACTTGTACAGATACAGACAGACATCATCTTCCTTTCCAAATGCAAACAGATGGACATCGTACCAAAAGGACTGAAGGTAAAAAATCCATTACAATCTACATACCACACAGACTATGCTGACAGCTTGTGCCACACGCTCTCAAAGAAACTGCGGAATCACCTGATCAACATCCTCTACAGCAAACAGGGAAAGATTAAGAATGAGCTCTCAAAAATGGATACTCTCATAAAAAACCAACCTTCCACACAAACTTCCTCGTGGCTGGATTTTACTAAAACTAGACAAGCCATTTACAACGCACACTTTGCTTCTCTACAAAAGAAAAAGGACACTAAACTTTCTAAACTACTACAGGCTACAAGGGGCCACAGCAATGGTTCCCTCAACCCACCCAGCAATATTGTTAACCTATCCAACTATACTCTCAGCCCAGCAGAAGCAGCTGTCCTATCTCGGGGTCTCTCCTTCTGCCCCTCCACCCCCTCGAACATGATACAGTTCTGTGGTGACCTAGAATCCTATTTTCGACGTCTCCGACTCAAGGAATATTTCCAAAATACCTCTGAACAACATAATGATCCACAGAGGCCTGCCTACCAACATTACAAAAAGAAGGATTCTAGGTGGACTCCTCCTGAAGGTCGAAACAGCAGACTGGACTTCTACATAGAGTGCTTCCGCCGACGTGCACGGGCTGAAATTGTGGAAAAGCAGCATCACTTGCCCCATAACCTCAGCCGTGCAGAACACAATGCCATCCACAGCCTCAGAAACAACTCTGACATCATAATCAAAAAGGCTGACAAAGGAGGTGCTGTTGTCATCATGAATAGGTCGGAATATGAACAAGAGGCTGCTCAGCAGCTCTCCAACACCACTTTCTATAAGCCATTACCCTCTGATCCCACTGAGAGTTACCAAAAGCATCTACAGCATTTGCTCAAGAAACTTCCTGAAAAAGCACAAGATCAAATCCGCACAGACACACCCCTGGAACCCCGACCTGGGATATTCTATCTACTACCCAAGATCCATAAACCTGGAAATCCTGGGCGCCCCATCATCTCAGGCATTGGCACCCTGACAGCAGGATTGTCCGGCTATGTAGACTCACTCCTCAGGCCCTACGCTACCAGCACTCCCAGCTACCTTCGAGACACCACTGACTTCCTGAGGAAACTACAATCCATTGGTGATCTTCCTGATAACACCATCCTGGCCACTATGGATGTAGAAGCCCTCTACACCAACATTCCACACAAAGACGGACTACAAGCCATCAAGAACACTATCCCCGATAATGTCACGGCTAACCTGGTGGCTGAACTTTGTGACTTTGTCCTTACCCATAACTATTTTACATTTGGGGACAATGTATACCTTCAGATCAGCGGCACTGCTATGGGTACCCGCATGGCCCCACAGTATGCCAACATTTTTATGGCTGATTTAGAACAACGCTTCCTCAGCTCTCGTCCCCTAACGCCCCTACTTTACTTGCACTATATTGATGACATCTTCATCATCTGGACCCATGGAAAAGAAGCCCTTGAGGAATTCCACCATGATTTCAACAATTTCCATCCACAGTGCTAATAAACGATGGTCACATCAACACCACTCTATACCGGAAACCTACTGACCGCTATTCCTACCTACATGCCTCCAGCTTTCACCCTGACCACACCACACGATCCATCGTCTACAGCCAAGCTCTGCGATACAACCGCATTTGCTCCAACCCCTCAGACAGAGACAAACACCTACAAGATCTCTATCAAGCATTCTTACAACTACAATACCCACCTGCGGAAGTGAAGAAACAGATTGATAGAGCCAGAAGAGTTCCCAGAAGTCACCTACTACAGGACAGGCCTAACAAAGAAAATAACAGAACGCCACTAGCCGTCACCTTCAGCCCCCAACTAAAACCCCTCCAACGCATTATTAAGGATCTACAACCTATCCTGAAGGATGACCCAACACTCTCACAAATCTTGGGAGAAAGGCCAGTCCTTGCCTACAGACAGCCCCCCAACCTGAAGCGAATACTCACCAACAACCACATACCACACAACAGAACCACTAACCCAGGAACCTATCCTTGCAACAAAGCCCGTTGCCAACTGTGCCCACATATCTATTCAGGGGACACCATCACAGGGCCTAACAACATCAGCCACACTATCAGAGGCTCGTTCACCTGCACATCCACCAATGTGATATATGCCATCATGTGCCAGCAATGCCCCTCTGCCATGTACATTGGTCAAACTGGACAGTCTCTACGTAAAAGAATAAATGGACACAAATCAGATGTTAAGAATTATAACATTCATAAACCAGTCGGAGAACACTTCAATCTCTCTGGTCACGCAATCACAGACATGAGGGTCGCTATCTTAAAGCAAAAAAACTTCAAATCCAGAGTCCAGCGAGAAACTGCTGAATTGGAATTCATTTGCAAATTGGATACTATTAATTTGGGCTTGAATAGAGACTGGGAGTGGCTAAGTCATTATGCAAGGTAGCCTATCTCCCCTTGTTTTTTTCCTACAAACCCCCCCCCCCCCCCAAGACGTTCTGGTTAAACTTGGATTATTGCTGTGCACATTGTAAGATGAGCTATTGCCAGCAGGAGAGTGAGTTTGTGTGTGTGGTTTTTGGAGGGGGGTGTGTGGGGGGGGGGGGTGAGAACACCTGGATTAGTGCTGGAAATGACCCACCTTGATTATCATGCGCATTATAAAGAGAGGTTTCAAAGAGGGATGGGCTATTACCAGCAGGAGAGTGAGTTTGTATGTGTGTCTGTGGGGGGGGGGGGGGGGAAGGGTGAGAAAACCTGGATTTGTGCTGGAAATGGCCCTCCTTGATGATCACTTTAGATAAGCTGTTACCAGCAGGAGAGTGGGGTGGGAGGAAGTTTTGTTTCATGGTCTCTGTGTGTATATAATGTCTTCTGCAGTTTCCACGATATGCTATGCATCCGATGAAGTGAGCTGTAGCTCACGAAAGCTCATGCTCAAATAAACTGGTTAGTCTCTAAGGTGCCACAAGTACTCCTTTTCTTTTTTCTTTTTATTAAAAACAAAGAATGCACTGGGTTTTTCTGGTCCCTGAATGGCTTTACAGTCTTTAAGCAGACCCAAGAGTACTACCATCTAATATGATAGGGTCCCATCCCTTCTCCACTTCCTTTCTGTCCACTGCCTACTGGCAGTTCAATTTGAGCTTTACTGTGGAATTTTAACAGTAAATCCCTTCCTGCAAAGCCTGGGGAAATGCATGAATGAGTGCACTCCAAGAGCACTGCACACGTGGTGGTCTCATGCTGTCACATAAAATAGCAATTGCAACTGACTATCAACAAAATAGGAGAACTGACAATACACAAAGTGCTGTCAAATGACTAGCATAAACACACACAAATGAATCGGGAAAACAGATTTTTTCCTCTAACTTCCTTCAGTTCTTCTAGGACTTTTGTCTAACAATAGTAAGTATAAAGTATTCATAAGAAGATATGATTTTCAAATTAGAGGTGTTTCTCCACATCTGAGGCAATTTTAAGGCAAAAATTCCTACAGCTAAGTGTTTCTTCCATTATACTAACTTAGCTCGTTTACAAAGGTAACATACAAAACAATGGATAAAACTATGTAAATAAAACACTAATATATTACTGTTTACATTTTAACAAGAGCAGAGAATACTATATTTTATACCTTATGTCTGAGTTAGCGTTAGCCTTATGTTTTGAATTGTCTAATTGAAGTGACTGATAGAGAGGAAAGTTAGCTGAGTGATTAGAGTACTAGCATGTGACTAAGGAGACCCAGGTTCAATTCCCTCCACCATAGCCTTCCTGTGTTACTTTTGGGCAAATAATTTAGTATCTCTGTGCCTCGGCTCTCCATCTGTAAAATGGGGGCAACAGTGTGTTGTGGGGATAAATACATTAAAGATTGGGAGGTGCTCAGATATTATGGTAAAGACTGAAAAAAAATCCATCTATGAAATCTTCCATTTACAGTGGACTGGCGCACCAAAAATTGGACAAGGGCACAAAACTGGAATAGAGACACATCACTTCACATGCTCTGCTTATAAACTTTCTTTAATTCACTTTTAACCTCATTTAGCCTTGGTCTACACTAGGAGTTGAGGTCAAATTTAGCACCATTAAATCAATTTAACCCTACACCTGTCCACACGAAGCTCTTTTTTCCGACTTAAAGGGCTCTTAAAATCAATTTCCTTACTCCACCCCCGACAAGGGGATTAGCACTGAAATCGGCCTTGCTGGGTTGAATTTCGGGTACTGTGGACGCAATTAGACGGTATTGGCCTCCGGGAGCTATCCCAGAGTGCTCCATTGTGACCGCTCTGGACAGCGCTCTCAACTCAGATGCACTGGCCAGGTAGACAGGAAAAGGCCCGCGAACTTTTGAAATTCAATTTCCTGTTTGGCCAGCGTGGCAAGCTGCAGGTGAGTGCAGACCTCATCAGCAGAGGTGACCATGCAGAGCTCATCAACAGAGGTGACCATGATGGAGTCCCACAATCGCAAATGAGCTCCAGCATGGACCGAATGGGAGGTAGGGGATCTGATCGCTGTATGGGGAGAGGAATCCATGCTATCAGAACTCCGTTCCAGTTTTCAAAAAGCCAAAACATTTGTCAAAATCTCCCAGGGCATGAAGGACAGAGGCCATAACAGAGACCCGAAGCAGTGCCACGTGAAACTTCAGGAGCTGAGGCAAGCCTACCAGAAAACCAGAGAGGCGAACGGCCGCTCCGGGTCAGAGCCCAAAACATGCCGCTTCTATGATGAGCTGCATGCCATTTTAGGGGGTTCAGCCACCACTACCCCAGTCGTGTTGTTTGACTCCTTCAATGGAGATGGAGGCAACACGGAAGCAGGTTTTGGGGACGAGGAAGATGATGATGATCAGGTTGTAGATAGCTCACGGCAAGCAAGCGGAGAAACCAGTTTTCCTGAAAGCCAGGAACTGTTTCTCACCCTGGACCTGGAGCCAGTACCCCCCGAACCCACCCAAGGCTGCCTCCCGGACCTGCCAGGCGGAGAAGGGACCTCCGGTGAGTGTACCTTTTAAAATACTACACATGATTTAAAAGCAATCATGTTTAATGATTAATTTGCCCTGGCATTCACGGCTCTCCTGTATGTACTCCCAAAGCCTTTGCAAAAGGTTTCTGGGGAGGACAGCCTTATTCCATCCACCATGGTAGGACACTTTACCACTCCAGGCCAGTAGCACGTAGTTGGGAATCATTGCAGAACAAAGCATTGCAGTGTATGTTTGCCGACGTTCAAACAACATCCGTTCTTTATCTCTCTTGGTTATCCTCAGGAGAGTGATATCATTCATGGTCACCTGGTTGAAAGAGGGTGCTTTTCTTAAGGGGACATTCAGAGGTACCCGTTCCTGCTAGGCTGTTTGCCTGTAGCTGAACAGGAATGTTCCTCACTGTTAGCCACAGGGAGCGGGGAGGGATGAGGGGCTAGCCACGCGCTGGGGGGAGGCAAAATGCGACCTTGCACAGAAAGCACATGTGCTATGTATGTAATGTTAACAGCAAGATCTACCGTGAAAGAGTGTACCCATTGTTCTATAAAATGTGTCTTTTTAAATACCACTGTCCCTTTTTTTTCCTCCACCAGCTGCATGTGTTTCAAGAATCACAGGATCTTCTCCTTCCCAGAGGCTAGCGAAGATTAGAAGGCGAAAAAACACACACTCATGATGAAATGTGCTCTGAGCTCATGCTGTCCTCCCACACTGACAGAGCACAGACGAATACATGGAGACAGGCAATGTCAGAATGCAGGAAAGCACAAAATGACCGGGAGGAGAGGTGGCAGCCTGGCCAGTCATGCAATTGGTTTTCAAAGCTTCTCTGATGAGCACCACACCCTCCTGTGCTCTTCTAACCACCCTAGTGTCTGGCTGCGCATAACCAGCGGCCAGGTGATTTGCTTCGACCTCCCGCCCCGCCATAAACGACTTCCCCCTCATTCTCACAGATATTGTGGAGCACGCAGCAGTAATAACAGTGGGAATATTGGTTTCGCTGAGGTCTGAGACAGTAAACTGCGCCAGCACACTTTTAAACGTCCAAATGCACATTCGACCACCATTCTGCACTTGCTCAGCCTGAAGTTGAACAGCTCCTGACTACTGTCCAGGCTGCCTGTGTATGGCTTCATGAGCCGTGGCATGAAGGGGTAGGCTCGGTCCCCAAGGATAACTATAGGCATTTCAACATCCCCAACGGTTATTTTCTGGTCTGGGAATAAAGTCCCTTCCTGCAGCTTTTGAAACAGACCAGAGTTCCTGAAGATTCGAGCTTTCCCGGCCATCCCACGCTGATGTTGGTGAAACGTCCCTTGTGATCCACCAGTGCTTGCAGCACCATTGAAAAGTACCCCTTGCGGTTTATGTACTCGCCGGCTTGGTGCCCCGGTGCCAAGATAGGGATATGGGTTCCGTCGATGGCCCCACCACAGTTAGGGAATCCCATTGCAGCAAAGCCATCCACTATGACCTGCACATTTCCCAGGGTCACTACCCTTGATATCAGCAGATCTTTGATTGTGGTGGCTACTTGCATCTCAGCAGCCCCCACAGTAGATTTGCCCACTCCAAATTGATTCCCGACTGACCGGTAGCTGTCTGGCGTTGCAAGCTTCCACAGGGCTATTGCCACTCGCTTCTCAACTGTGAGGGCTGCTCTCATCTTGGTATTATTGTGCCTCAGGGCGGAGGAAAGCAAGTCACAAAGTTCCATTGAAGTGCCCTTACGCATGCGAAAGTTTTGCAGCCACTGGGAATCATCCCAGACCTGCAACGCTATGTGATCCCACCAGTCTGTGCTTGTTTCCCGAGCCCAGAAATGGTGTACCACCGTATGAACCTGCCCCATTAGCACCATGATGCCCACATTGCCAGGGCCCGTGCTTTGAGAGAAGTCTGTGTCTATGTCCTCATCACTCTCGTCACCATGCTGACGTCGCCTACTCGCCCAATTTCGCTTTGCCAGGTTCTGGTGCTGCATATACTGCTGGATAATGCGTGTGGTGTTTAATGTGCTCCTAATTGCCAAAGTGATCTGAGCGGGCTCCTTGCTTGTTGCGGTATGGCGTCTGCACAGAAAAAAGGCGCGGAACGATTGTCTGCCATTGCCCTGACAGAGGGAGGGGCGACTGATGACATGGCTTACAGGGAATTAAAATCAACAAAGGGGGTGGCTTTGCAAGAAACTGAATGGCCCCCTCAAGGATAGAACTCAAAACTGGGTTTAGCAGGCCGTTGATTTCACGGAGGGAGGGAGGGAGGAGAAAATGAAGACAAAACAAATCTGGTCTATTTCTTGTTTTGAGCCACTTCATCTATCTTTATACATCTTGTTGGCAGCAGACTGTACAGTATGACTGCTAGCCATCATCATCTCCTGGGTGCTCGGCAGAAGACGGTGCAGCATAACTACTGGCCATTGTCTTCTGCTAGCTGCAGATTAAAAGACAGTGCACTGCCGGTAGGACTGAATCGCCATGAGACGAAAGAAGGGAAATGACCTGGCTGAGTCACTCCCATGTTTGCGCAGGCGTCCGGTTAAAAGAGCACCCAGGACTACGTTGACCATGGCTACCAGTCATACTGCACTGTCTGCTGCCAAAAGGCAATAAACTGCTGCTGTGTAGCAATGCAGTCCCACGTCTGCCAGCACCCAGGAGACATATGGTGACGGTTCTCCGTCTTAGCTGAGCGGGCTCCATGCTTGCCGTGGTATGGCGTCTGCACAGGTAACTCAAGAAAAAAGGCGCCAAGCGATTGTCTGCCCTTGCTTTCACGGAGGGAGGGAGGGAAGGAACGGGGGCCTGACAATATGTACCCAGAACCACCCGCGACAGTGTTTTAGCCCCAGCAGGCACTGGGATTTCTACCCAGTGGCCCCTTGTGACATGTAGTAGTTTAGAAAGTTTAGTGTCCTTTTGCTTTTGTAGAGAAGCAAAGTGTGTGTTGTAAATGGCTTGTCTAGTTTTAGTAAAGTCCAGCCACGAGGAAGTTTGTGTGGAAGGTTGGTTTTTTTATGAGAGTATCCATATTTGAAAGCTCATTCTTTATCTTTCCCTGTTTGCTGTATAGGATGTTGATCAGGTGGTTCCGCAGTTTCTTTGAGAGTCCCAACACTCTCACAAATCTTGGGAGACAGGCCAGTCCTTGCCTACAGACAGCCCCCCAACCTGAAGCAAATACTCACCAGCAACCACATACCACACAACAGAACCACTAACCCAAGAACCTATCCTTGCAACAAAGCCCGTTGCCAACTGTGCCCACATATCTATTCAGGGGACACCATCACAGGGCCTAATAACATCAGCCACACTATCAGAGGCTCGTTCACCTGCACATCCACCAATGTGATACATGCCATCATGTGCCAGCAATGCCCCTCTGCCATGTACATTGGTCAAACTGGACAGTCTCTATGTAAAAGAATAAATGGACACAAATCAGATGTCAAGAACAACAACATTCATAAACCAGTCAGAGAACACTTCAATCTCTCTGGTCACGCGATTATAGACATGAAAGTTGCGATATTACAACAGAAAAACTTCAAAACCAGACTCCAGAGAGAAACTGTTGAATTGGAATTCATTTGCAGATTGGATACTATTAACTTAGGCTTGAATAGAGACTGGGAGTGGCTAAGTCATTATGCAAGGTAACCTATTTCCCCTTGTTTTTTCCTACCCCCCCCCCCCAAGACGTTCTTGTTAAACCCTGGTTTTGTGCTGGAAATGGCCCACCTTGATTATCATACACATTGAAAGGAGAGAGATCACTTTAGATAAGCTATTACCAGCAGGAGAGTGGGGTGGGGGGGAAGAGAAAACCTTTTGTAGTGGTAAACACCCATTTTTTCATGGTTTGTGTGTACAAAAAGATCATCGGATGCATACTGTGGAAAGTACAGAAGAAGTGAGCTGTAGCTCATGAAAGCTTATGCTCAAATAAATTGGTTAGTCTCTAAGGTGCCACAAGTACTCTTTCTTTTTAAGGAGAAATGTTGACAGATTCCAAATTAATCTTGAATTTATTTGGTTGATTGTTATTCATTTTCAATTTTCAGAGTAACAGCCGTGTTAGTCTGTATTCGCAAAAAGAAAACGAGTACTTGTGGCACCTTAGAGACTAACCAATTTATTTGAGCATAAGCTTTCGTGAACTACAGATCACTTCATCGGATGCATACTGTGGAAAGTGTAGAAGATCCATTTATACACACACAGCATGAAAAAATGGGTGTTTACCACTACAAAAGGTTTTCTCTTCCCCCCCCACCCCACTCTCCTGCTGGTAATAGCTTATCTGAAGTGATCACTCTCCTTACAATGTGTATGATAATCAAGGTGGGCCATTTCCAGCACAAATCCAGGTTTTCTCCCCCCACACACACAAACCCACTCTCCTGTTGGGGGGTGGGGGGGGGAGAAAACCTGGATTTGTGCTGGAAATGGCCCACCTTGATTATCATACACATTGTAAGGAGAGTGATCACTTCAGATAAGCTATTACCAGCAGGAGAGTGGGGTGGGGGGGGAAGAGAAAACCTTTTGTAGTGGTAAACACCCATTTTTTCATGCTGTGTGTGTATAAAAGGATCTTCTACACTTTCCACAGTATGCATCCGATGAAGTGATCTGTAATTCACGAAAGCTTATGCTCAAATAAATTGGTTAGTCTCTAAGGTGCCACAAGTACTCCTTTTGTTTATTCATTTTCAGTTTAACTTAACAAACACAGTGTGATACAAAGACAGACACCATTCTGCAATATTTCAAAACCCATAAGAGAAGCAAGATTTGGAAAATAACTTTTTGTCTAAGAACTTCAAGTGTACTACCGATGCAGCGTGCAAAAGCAGAAGCAGTAGATAGAATGTACTAGATTGCAGAAACCACTTCAAAATAATATCATGCCAAAGGCTGATAGGTAGTACAAAATGGCCTCTTTAAATCTGTTCAAGTAGAAAGGAAATTGTTTTAGCTAGTTTTCAGATAACTAACACACACAAAAAGAAAAAAAATCTACAAAACCCATTTTCACATTGAAAGTTATCCTTGAGTTCCTGGTGTCAGCATTTCTTCAGAGGAAATCATCTTCTAGTGACCCAAGAACGATTAAACCCTTTTGTAGAAAAATCAATCTTCATAATATTTTAATGAAATGAGAAAAAACAAGGCTTGTAGAAACCCAATCATCAGAAAGTGTAAAAATGTATTTATTCCAAGTAATAGATGAACAAAACTGAGTGCAAATTACTCTGCCAGTATTCCAAGGCAAAAGAGAAAGTTAATCACCTTGCGCAGTAACATAGGTTCTTTGAGATGTGCGCCCCTGCACTCATAATCAGAGATTTGTGGTAGCAGTGCCCAGTTGGGTCGCACATGCACAGTCCAAGTCTCGAGCCACTTCAGGAGGTTAACCCCACCCCCACCCCAATTTGTTCATTCTCTAAGGCAGAGACTAACTGATAAACTAGGAAGCAGAGGGGAGGAGGAAGGGTAATGGAGCACCCACAGGGACACACATCTCGAAGGACCTACATTACTGCACACGGTGAGTAACTCTCTCTTCTTCCAGTGCTGTCCCTATAGGTGCTTCACTTTAGGTAACTTCGGAGCAGTGCCCTTTGGTGGAAGGAGGGGTCTTGAGAGTTGAAGTCATGACAGATGACAGTACAGCGAGTCCAAAAGAGGCACTGAATGTTGCCTGTTGCTCTAAAGCGTAATGCTGTGTAAAGGTTTGGGCTAAGGCCCAGGTTGAGGCCCTACAGATGTCCGTGATGGGTAGATCGTTGAGGAAAGCTACAAATGTCGACAGGGCTCTGGTGGAACATGTGCGAGTCTCCATAGGGGGTTGTTGATCACCTTGATGAGAGCACAGTTTTATGCAAATCAGAGATCCACTTGGAGAGCCTCTATTTGGATATGGCACTCCCTTTGGAGCATTCAGTGATAGAGACCAATAGTTTCAGGATTTATAAAATGGTCTTGTTCTGTCTATGTAAAAGGCCATTGCCCTCTATACATCAAGAGTATGAAGTGTGGACTGCCTTCTATCCTCATGCAGTTTGGAATAGACTGTCGGTAGGTGGATGGGTTGATTGAGGTAGAAGGGGATGAGAAGACTTCAGGAAAAACTTGGGGTTCTGTCTCAGGGATACTTTATCTTTTTAAAAAATAGTGTGGGGGGCGTCTGCCATGAAAGCACCCAACTCTCCTACATGTCCGGCAGATATAACAGCCACAAGAAACACCACCTTCATGGAAAGGTGTAGTATTGAGCATGTAGCCATAAGTTCAAATGGGGAACAGGTGAGGGCCTGAAGGACTAGGTTGAGGTCCCTTGGTGTAGTAGGATCACGCACTTCTGGGTAGACGTTGGTGAAGCCTTTGAGGAAATGTCTGGCAAGGGGTGAGCAAAGACAGATAATTGACCTACTTTGTGATGAAACACTGACAGCAGACTCCTGGAGAGGCCTGACCTTTTAAGATCTAAGAGATAGTCTAATATTGAAGTGTAAGGAGGTTGAGATGGAAGCCATTTGCTTTCGTTGGCACCAGGCATCAAATTGCCACGATTTGTGTAGGTACATGCAGCAGGTAGTTGGTCTACGACTATTTAGCAATATGTTTTGTATCTCTTCTGAGCAGGTCATCTCAGATCCCTTGAGCAATGGAGGAGCCATGATTTGAGATAGAGTCTTTGTGCATCCGGATGCAGGACACGACCTGCATCCTGGGACAGCAGATGAGGCAGAAGCTGGAGCATGTGTGGTTGACGTACCATCATCCTGAGAAGGTAAGGATACCAGATTTGCTGGGACCATGCGGTGGCTATTAGAATTACTGTGAATCTGTCCTGTCTGATCTTGTGGATCACTCGAGTCACGAGGGGGGTGGGAGGGAAGGCAGAGAGGAGGGGAGCATTCCACTTGATGAGAAAGGCATTACCTAGGGAATGTATGCTGAAACCTTCTCTGAAGCAAAACCAGGGGCATTTGGTATTTTGAGCAGTTGCAAAGAGGTCTATCATTGGGAACCCCTACTATTGGAACATGTGTAGGAGCACGCAGTTGTCGAGTTCCCACCCATGGTCCTGAGAAAAGTGCCTTCTTAGGGCATCCGCAGTGGTGTTCTGGCATCCAGATAGATATGATGCTGTGATATGGATATTGTGCCTGATGCACCATTGCCAGAGTCTCATGATTTCCATGCATAAGGAGGGTGATCATGCTCCCCCAGACTGTTTATGTAAAACATACAGCCACGTTGTCCATAAGGATCTGAATGGCTCTGCCTTTGATGATCAGCAATAAGTGGGAGCAAGTATTGTGAACAACCTGCAGTTCTAACAGATTTACGTGGAGAAGAGATTCTGCAGGGGACCCGCGGCCCTGGTTGGAATGCAAATGCAGGTGTGCCCCCCCCCAGCCCAAGAGCAACGTATCTGTGGTGATCATCAGTGTTGGTGTCTTCGGGGTGGGGGGCGGAGGGGGGGGGCACCTCCGTACAGACGTTGTCTGGTTGTGTCCACCAGAGTGGGGAGTCTTATTTTGTCCGGCATTGTGAGGTGTTTGTTTATGCTGTGTCTGTGTGGGACACAGTTTATATGGAGCCATGCTTGCAGGCAATGCATGTGTAATCTCATGAGTCTGACGATGAAGGTCACGGCAGCCATGTGGCTGAGAAGTTGCAGGCAAGTCTGGCAGATACCTGTGGACCGTTTCATGTCAGGGATATCAGGTTGGTTAGAATGAGAAAGCGTTGCCTTGGTAGAGAGGCTGTGGCCTCGGGAGAATTGAGATGGGCTCCAATGAACTTCAGCTCTTGCACTGGTGTTAGAGTGGACTTTTGTGCATTTATTTGGAGGCTTAATCTCATGAAAAGGGCCACCATTTGTTTGGTGGCTTGTACCTCTGTTTGCCATGTTCGTGCTTTCAATAGGCAGTCACCCAAGTACAGGAATATCATGATTCCATTTCTGCAGTGGATAGACCAAAAAGGGAGGACCCTGTATTGGAAATGGTCCTGTCCTATCATAAAATCTGAGAAATCTCAGATGAGAGGGATGAATCATATGAAAATACGCGTCCTGGAGGTTGAGGGCCAAGACCCAACCCCTCTTTCTAATGCTGGATTTATGGTGCCTAGTGTAACCATTTTGAAGCGCTGCATCTTGCCGTATGGGTCATCACAATGAAAAAGTTGGATGACCCATACGCAACAAGTCACCGTAGATTGCGTATGGGTCATCCAACTTTTTCATTGTGAGAAAACAGTGGGAATAAAATTCCCTCCCTGTGTCTTGTTGGAACAGGTTCAACTGCTCCTAGATGTATGAGGTGGATTACCACTTGACACCATAGATGCTCATGAGAGGTGTCACTGAAGAACGACGGGGAGGTTGGGTAGGGGGTTTGAAAAGAAAGGGGATGGAGTAACCAGACTGTATGATTTCTAGAACCCATCTGTCAGATGTGATGGTATTCCAGATTGGATCAAACTAGGCGATCTCCGATGGTTGGGAAAGAGGAGTTTTCAGCACAGAAAACATGGGGTTCTCTGGCCGTCGACCAAGGCTTCAAATTTGTTGATTGGATGGCAATGGCTGCAATACAGGTGCTGGAGGAGTAGACTGTCTCCTCGATGGTCTCTCTGTTTGCGACCCTGTGACTCATACTGCCATTGCTGTGAATATGGAGTGTGCATCAAGGGGCATAGTAACTCCTCTGCCTTTTCTTGGGTCTAGGCATATAAATCCCCAGGGACTGGAGTGTCACCCATGAATCTTTAAGCGTATGGAAAGAGTCATTGGTCTTTGTGGTGAAGAGTTTGGGCCCTTCAAATGGTAAGTCTTCCACTGTGGATTGCACTTCCCTAGGGAAGCTGGAGAGATGGAGCCAGCAGGCTCTTATCACCACCACAGTGGTCGCCACTTATCTTGCAGCTGTGTCCGTAGAGTCCAGTGGAGCTTGCAAGGCTGTAAATTGTTTTTTTTAAATCTTCAGCAATAAAGTCAATAAATTCAGAAAACTGTGTAGTTGTTGTAATCATACTTTGCCAGCAAAGCCTCATAATTGGCTATCCAGAAATGTAATGTAGCTGAAAAATAAAGCCTTGCAGCCGAAAAGGTCAAGCCTTTTTCAGTCCTTATAAGGTGTGTTCTTGAGCTGCTGTTGTCTGCCACATTCATGGACTGCATCGACCACCAGTGAATTAGGTGCTGGATGGGAGAAGAAGAACTCTGTGCCCTTCGTTGGCACATCATATTTTTTTGTCAGAACTCTTGCAGGTTGGAGAAGCAGTTGCAGGGGTCTGCCAAATGGTCTTGACAGGTTCCATTATCACATTGTTCATAGGTAAAGCGATTCTGGAAGAAGAGGATGTATTCAAAATGTCCACTAGTTTGTGTTGTGTTACTTGGACCTCTTCCAGAGAGATGTCCAGAGAACTTGCTACCCTTTCAAATAGGTCCTGGAATTGTTTGAAATCATCCCCCATATTAGGGGGATGGGGCATGATGGTATCATCCAGGAGGATGACGACAGGTGGGTAGGTGGTGCCCCTTCCTGGTCTGAGGGTTCTTCCTCCTCTTCATCTCCTTCCCCTGCCGGTTCCGAGGGTCCAGATACCGAAGGTGTAGGCGATTGCTATGTGCTTAGTCTGGATGTTGTCGTCAGTCCCTGCTGTGTGGGGTACGTTGCTCACCGATTCCAGTATGCCCACTGGAGTGAAAAGGGCATGGTTGGAACCCAGGGTTGGCTGTACCACTGTGGATGTCTGGGACCAGTATGATATGCCCCCTAAGAGGGTCCCGGTTGGGCGGCTCATGGTGGGCAGGAGATTCTGGAGGAGAGTCTATTTGCCCTTCCTTCTCCTCTTCCTCATTGCTCGAAAGGGGTGGAGCACAGAGCAGTGGAGTCGCAAGGAGACTCCGTACTGAACGCGCCAGAGTCGCAGCAGTGCCGAGAATGGGAGAGTCAGGCGTAGATTGAACTAAGAGATCTTTGTGCCGTAGGAAGTACTGTGGTGTCTGTGTGGTCTGAACCGGCAGCTGCATGGTCATTGGTGCTTGGAGCCATGGTATATATGTCGGTACCATGGGCTGGGTGTGCAGTGGAGGTGGAAAAGTGAGCCAAAGTCTGCACCCGTGCCACGCTGCTGTGTGCTGATCACAGCTTCGGCTGCATCAGTGCCAAGGCATGGGGTTTTGATTTCCCCTTCGTGCCTGTGACCGAGCTGGCTCTTTTAGAGTCCTTAGCTCTTGCTAAACTAACCAACTAACTATCCTAACTAAACAATGGTAGTAAATAGGCCGGAAAGAGCTAAGTAGCGAGGCGCTGCTAACTGCTCCAACTCAAAGCCAAAGGCAGTAGAGAAGGAACTGAGGGGGTTGGTTGCCCAGTGCCAGTTAACCATCTGAAGCAGCGCAAGATGGGGACCGCGCATGTGCGACCCAACCAGGCACAGCTACCACAAATATCCAATTACGAGCGCAGGGGCACGTGAACACCTAAAGTGGAGCACCCACAGGGACAGCACTCAAAGAAGAATTTCATTTCTCACCAATATTTCTCTAGTAAAAAATATAACTTCTCCTGCGGCTCATCCCAAACCGTGTTAATACTAGAGTGTCTGGGTGTTTTGTAAAGCACCAAGCATACTATCGGCACTTAAACTATTAATAATATTAACAGGTTGGTTCCCTTTGCAAAATCAGTGGAAAGGGACAGAAAAAAACAAAACTATTCAAAAGCCACTAGATGTGACAAGTTTCTCAATTCATAGTAAAAAAATGTGAATATATTGGGGAGTAAGAAAACAGGTGGGCGTTTCTGGACTTTCACATTAAAATAAAGTGAACTGTAGCCAAAAAAAAAAAAAAAAAAAACAACCACAGTGAAAAGTACAGTCCCAGACTGTGCAGATGCCTCCTATCCATCCACAACAGCTAGGTAAGCCTCTGGTGGTGCTTCTCCCCAGTAGCCGGTTTCTTATGGGAGGAGGTAGAGTGTGCATGTCTAATGCTAGAGTCCTAGCATAAAAAATTTCCTGTCAACCTATTACTGCATTTCCAACAGCTTCTACCCTTTATATTAACTGAACTGCAGTGTCAGCACCTGCCTCATGGGCGGGCGGGGGTGGGGGGGGGGGAATTCAAACCTCCAGTTGAACACCTGAAGTGAAAATATTTACCACCATAATTGGTATTTAAAAAAAAAAAAAAGAAAAAACTGAAACTGGCTTTGAGGCCACGACCACCTTTTATGTCTGGGCTGAAAAAAGCTTACACTTAAAATATATTTTCCCCAAAGTGACTAATCACAGTATTGTCATGCATGTTTCTGTAGACCTAATGAAAATATTCTTTAGTTAGTTTTTACAAGCTACAAAACGGAAGTATTAGAGTATTTTAGAATAAGGATACTGAACAAACGCATTATACACATTTACCATTGAGAGATATTATAAGCAGCATCTCTAGTGAAATGTAAGAAGGAAACAGGAACTAAGTCAATTTTGCAGAATTAGAATATAAAAGACTGCTATATTTTAAGAAACAAAGGTTTGGGTATGAACTGGGTATTCTGACTAGAATCTGGCATAGTGAGTGGGGTAGGGAGAAGATGCTACACATACACACAAGCTTACTTTCACAGCTCTACCAACGTACCTCAGCCATGACATGAAAGACACTTACACTCTGCTCAGGTCTAGCAATCATATTAAATTGTTGTGATAGTGATAGTGTTTTAATATGGAAATATAGTGACTAGGAACTAGAATCAGATCACAAATATAAATGATTTTTAAAGCTCTTGATCAAGGCTTCAACCCATTTCCCCCACAGTAAAAGGCTAGCGATGTGCCACCTAGCTCCCGATTTAAAGCCTTATCTCAAAATTAACTTGAAATTTTAAAAAAAAAGTTACATGCTCTCACTGTTTGTAATCTAACAAGTTATTTATGTCTTTTAGCTACAGGATCTGAACATTTTGCACAAAATCATCAGTCTCTATAATTCCAAGGCCTTGTCTAGACACTGAAGCTGCACCAATTTAACCAAGTCAGTAAGGAACTGACTTTTAATTAAATCAATATAAAGCAGTCAAAACTGATTTCAGGAAAGCATTCAAACAAAGTGACTGTTCAGATTTAGTTAAAATCAGTGCAAATTTTTGTTTACATAAGGCCAAAGAATCTCCCAGAGGATTTTAAAGCACTACAAATATTAATGAATTAAGCACCTGTAGGGGGGTTGGCTGCATGCTCTGGGACAGCAGTAGCGCCTAACAGCAATACTCTGAGGCATAACACCTATTGAGCAGAGTCCAAGCATCAGTTTCCCTGGCAGGTTTCCCGGCTCAGGGTAATGTCGCCCACTGGTGAGAATCCAAAGGCTGCCCTACCTGGTGACAATAGCTCAAGATAGTATCACCCCCTGGAAAGTGGGAGGGAGTAGGGAAATCCAGGCCCACCCCACTCCACCATGTTCCGACCCAGGGCCCTTCGAAGCAGTAGCCCTTGTACCCCTAAGTGCATTCCCTGACTCACTGCCTACCCTTGTTCCAGTCCCTCTGGCACCAATTTGGGCTGGACTTGGTGTCCCTCTTGTGTTTCCCACTGATCCATCTCCTGAGTCAGCAATAGTGAGTCATCATCTTCAGCTCCTGTGGTCAATAGGCTTCCATACGCTTGGCTATGAGGCTTGATCCCAGCAGCTTGGTATCCTGGTGGCTTCCCGGCAGGAGGCTGCTATACCTGACTGCTGTCTGCCAGACTGAGCTGAATCGCTCTTTTTTAAACGCTCCCTCCGTTGGGAGCACACCCAGTAGAGGCATGGGGGCGTGGCCTCTTAGGCCTGGAGCAGATCTTTAACCCTTGCCTCACCAGTGTGGGATTGGTGCACTCTCCGTCAGCATCATAGCACCCTTATGTGGTAGTCAAGTTTTGATGGTTTTTTTCCCACATTCTACTGGCAGGAAAACTAAAAAAAAAGGTACTGAAGTTAACTCCCAAGGTCACACAGTAACATCCACAGTGCTTTACTTAATATACATTGTGTACCACTAGTAACATTTTACATAAAAGAGCTTGTTTTTTTATCTCTGCACCTAAAGAATTGGCCTGGAAAGTGTGTAAAAATGACTGGAAAGGATTGGGTGGGAGGCAGAACTATAGAAGTGAGTTTTATTAAGAGTTACTCTAACTTCAGCTAGCACAACCACACAATAATGGCTGAAATCTCCCTACACAAAAAGTTGAATGGGTTTAACTAAATTGGAGCAATATCAGATCTTCAGATAACTGGCACAACTTCTGCGTTCATAATGGATTGGGGTTTTGTTTTTTTTCAGTAAGAGACAAACTGTCCAGCTGTATACTGAAAACAAAAACCAGTTATACATGAAGCATTATATAATGCACATCTATTATACATCAATTATACTCAGCTTAGATGTTACTTTTAATGATAGATGCCAGACAATTTTCAGGGAGAAATGGGGAATTTCGATTTGACAGTGCTAATTTAATAAGGTTCATTGATCACACAGATTTGAATTTCTCCACTTTTAGTTCTCAGAAATTCAGTGTATTAAGAAAGAACTTTATCAACCTATGTTTGGGTTGTTTTTTGGGGGGCAGGGAGGAGAGAGGAAATGAATTAATTCCCACCTTTTAATTCTATTTTTTTTTTAAATTATGCACCCACTCTTGTTATTTAATTAAATTAATACACTTAAAATGTGTTCAATATGTAAGTAGATACTGCAAATGAATATCCGGATCTATATGAAGGATGGCATCACCCACCAGTAAAACATTGTTTAAGATTGGCTTAAACCACTTATCGCTGTTTCCAACATTTTGCGTACCGAAGACCCAATCTAATGTTCTCAGTCTGATACACCAAGCCCACACTTGATAGCCTGACACATTCAACTAAACTGGCTCTACACAAAAGGAAATGTATCATCGTGTAATTCATGTATATTGAAGCTGCTAAAACACATCTCATAATGGGTGTAACTTGATCAAAGCTACATGAGAAAGACATGAATTTGCTAGCTCTCTGTACAAACTGTTCAGATATCTATCCGATCAACAAATCATGGCATGCACACCAGAAGATAGACACATTTATAATACATATTGTGGGTGTGACATTAGCATTCAGGTTAAATAGCACATTTTATGGAAACCTTGATGATCAGTCCTCTAATAACTATTAGGTGGAAAGTAATTTTTGAGGGGGGTTGTTTTGTTTCTTTTTAAGTTTTTCAGGTGACCTCAGCACAAAATTGAGACTCGGAAAGTTTCACAAAACCCAATCAATCAGTTATCTGTACAGGAGAAGAAAGAGTTTTCAGTGTTACATTTTTGGCTGAGTTCTGAACACATATTGCAAGCTGTCCTGTACAAAGACTAAAAAAGGCAACTTGAGAAACTTAGCAGATGTGGTTTTGAAGTGAAATTCTGGCATGTTTAAAAGTACTATATTAAATATATTCAAGGGCCAAAACTGAAAAAATGCCAGCAATTATTTGTGGTCATGAGTAGTTTCATTATGTTTATAGATAGCCATTTACCAGTGTAGAGAAACACCACAAAAGCCACATTACAGAAAGTATTCTTCAAAGGATTGCCTAGTCTCCAGAAAGTGACAGTGAAATTGCAGAAGTACTCATTAAATGTGAAATGTCATCTTGGTGAAGAGCTTCTTACAGCCAACTTTCATTTAAAAGAGTGTCTGCATGTAGTGAAGCAAGGGGCTGCAGAAAGAGACATTTGAAGGAAGTATGACTGCAATACTACCTCTGTCTGATAGAAAGACCAGAGATGCTCAAATGAGAAACAAGATGACTCAAACTTACAACTGAAGAATAATTCTAAGTAAATGGCTAAACAGAAAAGCCCAGAAATCTTCAAACTTAACATCTTACTGGGACTATTGAGATAAAATTGTTGAAAGGAGTTTGCACAAAGGACATCATGTTATACTAGCACCCTATAATTCACCATGCTCACTGGATTGTAAATTAATGATGAAGTAGACTGTAAAAAAAATTAGAAGGTATGGAATGGATAAGACAGAGTTTCTGCGCCAAAATCACTTTCGGGAAGAAGGCTACCAGAGGCTGTCCGATATAGTGCCTGGGGTATGCTACAGACCACAAGCACCGAATTTGCATACAGATAGAGACCTCTTTAATGTTTTAATGAAATAAATACTACTTGGAATTGTGTGATCATGGGAGACTAACTTTCCACATATAGACTGGATGAGAAGTGCTACTAATAATAGTAGGGCCCAAGATTTTTGCGGCTGTGATAGCTGACAGATTTCTTCAACAAATAGTTGCTGAACCAACAAAGAGGTGATGTCATTTTAGATTTGGTATTGGTGCATAGAAAGGACCTCGTAGAAGAACTGGTTGTAGAGGAGAACCTTGGTCCGAGTGATCTTGAGCTAATTCAGTTTAAACTAAAAGTAAGGATAAACAAAAAGAGATCTGCAAAAAGTTTAATGGAATTAAAATTTGAGGGACCTGGATAATCTAAATCCAAGAATATTAAAGGAACTGGTACCTGAAATTGCAAGCCCAGTAGCAAGGATTTTTAATCAATCAATCTGTAAACTCAGGGTTTGTACACTATGACTGGAGAATTGCTAATATAGTTCCTATTTTTAAGAGAGGGGAAAAAGTGATCCAGGAAACTACAGGCCAGTTAGTTTGACTTTAATTGTATGTAAGGTCTTGAAACAAATTTTGAAAGAGAAAGTAGTTAAGGACAGAGGTGAATAGTAATTGGGATAAAATACAATATGGCTTTACAAAAGGTAGATCGTGCCAGTCCAACCTGATCTCCTTTGAGAGGATAACTGATTTTTTAGACAAAGGAAATGCAGTTAATCTAATCTATCTGAATTTCAGTAAGTCATCTGATACAGTTCCACACTGAAAATTATTAGTCTTATTGGAGAAGATGGCATTAATATGAGAATTGAAAGGTGGATAAGGAACTGGTTAAAGGGGGGACAACAACGGGTCATACAGAAAGGTGAACTGTCAGGCTGGAGGGAGGTTACTACGGGAGTTCCTCTGGGATTGATTTTTGGGACCAACCTTATTTGACATTTTTATTACTGACCTTGGCACAAAAATTGCGTGCGCGCTAATAAAATTTGTGGATAACACAAAGTTGGGAGGTATACTCAATATGGAGAAGGACCATAATATCATGCATGATCTGGATGACCTTGTAAAACGGAGTAATAGAAATGGGATTAAATTTAACAGTGCAAAGTCATACATTTAGGGACTAACAACAAGAACTTTTGCTATAAGCTGGGGATTTTTAAATTGGGAGTGACAGAGGAGGAAAAAGACCTGGGTGAACTGGCTGATCACAGAATGACTGAGCAGTCAATGTGATGCAGTTGTGAAAAAATCTAATGTAGTCCCAGGATGAATCAGGAGAAATATCTCCAGTAGAGACAGGGAAGAATTAGTACCTCATCTGGAATACTGTGTGCAATTCTTGTTTAAGAAAGATGAATTTACAACTGGAACAGGTGCAGAAAAGGGCTACTAGGATGATCTGAGGAATGGAAAACCTACCTCATGTGAGGAGACTCAAAGAGCTTGGCTTGTTTAGCTTAAGCTAATGAAGGGTGAGGGGAGATATGATTGCTCTCCATAAATACATCAGATGGATAAATACAAGGGAGAGAGAGGAGTTATTTAAGTTAAGCACCAATGTGGACACAAAAACAAATGGGTATAAACTGGCCATCAACAAGTTTAGGCTGGAAATTAGGTGAAGATTTCTAACCATCAGAGGAGTGAAGCTCTGGAACAGCCTTCCAAGGGGAGCATTGGGGGCAAAAAACCTAACTGGCTTCAAGACTGATCTTGATAAGTTTACGGAGAGGATGTTATGATGGGACTGCTGACAGTGGCGTGTGGCCCATCGGCAACTGCAGTAGCAAAAATCCTCAAGAGCTGTAAACAGGACACTAGATGGGGAGTGCCACCGAGTTAATACAGGGAATTCTTTCCCAAGTACCTGCCTGGAGGGTCTTACCCATATGCTCAGAGTCTAACTGATCACTATACTTACGGTCAGGAAGGAATTTTCCCCAGTCAGATTGGCAGAGATCCTGGAGGGGTGTAAATGGTGAATTATCTGTAACTTGAAGTCTTTAAACCATGATTTGAGGACTACAATAACTCAACCAGAGATTTGAGGTCTATTTCAGGAGGGGGTGGGTGAGGTTCTGTGGCCTGCAATGTGCAGGAGGTCAGACTAAATGATCACGATGGTCCCTTCTGACCTTAAAGTCTGAGTATTGAGAAGTTTAAGAACAGAGCCAGAGAGATCTTATTTCAAGCAGACTGCCAGCAAATATATTGTTTCCAAGGGTGCAGTCTGCAGGAAATACTGGAGACAATGCAAGAGCGTCATTTAAACCTCATAAAATTCCTGATTACACTTGGTCCAAGGCAGGTGCAGATCTATTTGAATTCAAACAAAATTATTTGTTAGTGGACAACTACTCAAATTCCCTCGATTTTACACTGTTGTGCAATATAACAAATAATAGTGTCATAATACATTGTAAATTGCAGTTTGCTCACAACTGGGTTCCAGTTAAATTAATAGTAGATAATAAGCCACAATTCACAAGTGGTTAATTTCAGCAATTCTCTGATAGGAATTCAAGCACACTATGTCAAGTGCTTACTATTCAGAATCAAATGTGTGAATAGAAAGTCAGTACAAATAGCAAAACAATTTAGATTTAAAAATCCCTGCAGAGAAAGGCATCCATATTAGCATTGTTAGAATATTGTAACACACCTCACAATCGGCATCACCAATTCAGAGACTCACAGTCAAGATGACAAAAAAAATCTTAGTGCCAGGATCTGACAAGCTTCCTGGTCCAGTGACACTTAGCACTGACATATCTACAGAAGAGCTGTAACAGGAAACTAGGACAAATGAATCCCAGACAGACAGTTACAAACCAAAATTGTGTGTGTCACCCACATCCCAGCCCTGAGGAGGTGCAGAAGTCATTTAAATAAGACTAAGGGCAACCCTGGCTCATTTCTTTGAGGACATCCAGAATGTTATTGAAAGTCCTCCTGTACTGATAGATGTAAAACACGCTGCTCACAGACAATGAAAATGAAAAACACTAGGAGCAGTAAGCATCACAACTGCTGAACACATCACCACAGAAAGTAGTATTTTTCCAAACAGCCATACCTAACATCAAAACCAATTTTTCTCCTCACACAAGGCAAAGGCACTAGTTCTCAGTGAGAATCAGGTTTATGCCAATTTGCCTTTTATATTTCCCCACTCTTCTGTAATTAGAAGAAAAGGAAATAGGCAAAGATCATGGAAAGTTAGGTTCAAAGGGGATGTTACAGAAAGTTGAGAGAGAACAAGGAGTTGTAATGGAAACTATAGCTGTAGCATTTCAAACACACAAGCCCTTAAAGATATATACAAGCTACACACAAGATGAGTGGAACTCCACCTCTAACTTTAAAATGGAAAAAAGCTATAAATACATATTCAGACACAGTAGATTTTGGTACAACTTTGTGGCTTTCATGGGTCATTAGAATTTTCAATTTGAAACAAAACATCAATAATCAGAACAGAGATCTTTATCCACCAGCCCCCTAGCAAAGATGTCTATTCTTCAACGTATTCTAGTTGAATTGAGCACCCCTAAAAAGAGTAATCTCAGTGTTCAGGCAAAACAGACTTGAATACACTAGGCTCAAGTCACACACCCTCCTGGCACAGAGGAGTGAAAATTGCACCCTTCTGTGCCAAACGAGGACCACAGTAACCTGAGTGATTCACTCCAGGGAGAGGTCAAAGCAGTACTTGCACCACCTCTATCCATCAAGCATATCTGCTAAGTAAGGGCAGCTTTAAAACTTGCCCATCAGGGCTCTGTTGGATCTGACAGATGTGGGAAATCAGTGCATGTCACTCATCTTTGGCTGGCCTTCACAGCCAGCCACCACTGAAGCAGTGGGCACCTCCTGGCAAAGCAGAGGTTTCAGGCAACCTGAACTCTGTTATACTTTCTATACAGTTGCTGCCATAGGCACTCTGTCCTAGGTTACACTAGCTGAACCAAATCCAATTACTGTTGTGCATTCGAAAGTTTAAGTACTCCAAACTGAAAAAAAAATTACTATAGAAGTTGATGCTATAAGCTGTTATCCCCTAATCTGCCCCATTTTCATATCACAAAAGGAGTACCCTTATTAAAGTCATCTTCAGCACTCTGCCAGTAGCGTTACACAACATTATAGGCTCCCATACAGTACACTGAAAAGTTTAAAATATGCTACTGTTGACCTAAATCATCCAACAACTTCCATCAAATGAGTGCAATATATTACGATAAACAACCTGGCCAGAAAACGAAAGCCTCACTATAAACATCATCTGACAGAACTGAAACAACTGCTCTGGGCATCTTGCCTAGCTACTCTTGCTCCCAAAGTCAATAAAAAAGTACTGTGCATTCATCTCTATACTACTGAACGTCCCAATAAGAACCATAGAACGGTTCTCTGTGTAATTTAACTATGATATCTCTGTACTCCATTAACATTGCCAACTAAGTGATGTCCAAGTCATATAAGGGTAACAAGTGACTCAAATTGTCTTTTAAAAGCAAGACAGTTACATTGCTTTCCTTGCACATTATTTAGTTCACTTTTGACATAGTGTAGGTCTATTCAAGGTAAAAGAGTTGCACTATAGATACAGGTTTCAGAGTAACAGCCGTGTTAGTCTGTATTCGCAAAAAGAAAAGGAGTACTTGTGGCACCTTAGAGACTAACCAATTTATTTGAGCATAAGCTTTCGTGAGCTACAGCTCACTTCATGTAGTGAGCTGTAGCTCACAAAAGCTTATGCTCAAATAAATTGGTTAGTCTCTAAGGTGCCACAAGTACTCCTTTTCTTTTTGCACTATAAATAGTAAACGAAGAGCAGTTGCACATAGATGAAATCAGGATATGTTATATCATTTCACCAAACAAGAAAACCCTCCAAGTTTATATTTGATAAACATATTTTGATTAGTCACAGCAAAATAGTCAAATCATGCCTAATACAGCATATTACTGCACACATTCATGCATTTCTATAGATTTGAGTTCTTAGTCACATTCAGTACCAAATAGAACACATGTACCATATAGCGAAGAAATTTTTTTGCACTCTTTTCATATAATTGATAAAACTGGATAGTTTGCCACAGTTTGCGCTATGGCAATAACGAAACTCCTATACAAAGAGACTTCAAAAGTCTATTTATTCTTTTGTAACCAAAATTAGATAAATCTTTCCCTTCCAATTAGTCTCAAATTTTCAGTTTTAGACAGTCAGTCTAATTGTACTCTCATTTTATATTTACATATTCATTTTAAAGGTCATGATCTTAAACATGTTATATTGCCTGTCTTTTTTTTTTTTTTTGGCATTAAACATGCACTCCATCCAGCCTAGATGTATATTTATTTCATTGTCAACAGTTTGTTTTTTTAAACAAAAATCACAATTTCAGAGGTTAAAAATATTTAATTCCTTAGTCATGGTAATTAGTCGTTGGTTCTTTTTCTTTTCGCTCCTGCAAAGTAAAAAATGTATCCAGAAGAAATTACCATTTTTTAAATAATTAAACCTCCTTCCTGGGCAATTGAAGAAATAAGTGATTCCCAAATATATTTAATTGAACTTACTGCTACTTCAAATTCAATTTCTCTTTAATTGGTAACTACATTGTGTGTGTTAACTAGTAATCCTCAAAAACAGGATATAAAATAGAAAGAGAAAAGGCTTCCAATGTAGCTGCAAGATAAGAAGCTAGTATTTTTCAAGAGAATCTGTAGAATTCCTCCCCCAGGTCTCTTTTATGCTACTATCTACCTATGAGTTCCACTGGAAGGTTTTCTCTGAGGCGCTACAGAAACTAGCTTGGGGATAGCAATACCGTTATTCTCATCTGCTCCGCACTGTTACACAAAGATTTTAGAGGGACTCTCCACAACACTTTGTGCAGCTGCTTCCACAGGCAAAAAAACAGGTACAGAATTACAGTACTGAGCCAGGCGGTTCTTCGTACACCATGCAACTAGTCTACGCCTTAAAAATACTGCCACGCTGGCAGTGAAACTGGCAAGAATCAACTGGAAATATTCTGAGAACATAAAAAAATAGGATTATTAAAACACAGGACTGAGAGTGCTAACAGTATGAATCTTATAGAGCTATTTCTACGTACACACACACAAAGCACAATTATTGTGAGGACTGTTTATATACCTCTTACACCAATCATTTTTAGATGTTTGAAGTGCTCTTTCTAGTTTCCACCTTTAAGGCAAATATTAATTTCTTCATTGGTATGACCTTGTGTCTGTAGTTAGCAGCATTGCCAGCTCTTGCGACTGTATCATGAGTCTCATGGTATTTAGTATTTATCCTAAAGCCCAAATTGCTAATCAACAGACTGCAGGAGAATCTCAGCCTCCATTTAAAATAAAAAGTTTCTAGCCTTGATGGTTGAGGAAAAAACCGTAAGTGAGTGCACCCTAATGGCTCAGAACCTGGAAGACCAAAACAAAGAAGCCCAAATTTATGCTTTTAAATCTCATCTCATGATTTTGGGACCTGACCCGTAATTTTTAAACGCCCGAGGTTGGAAATACGACACAGATAAGTCCGGACCAGGTCTACTACTGATCTACTAACATCATTTGTGCTAAAATGTGTACAAATATTCAAAGAAGCATCTTCTGCACCCCTGTTTAAAGAATTACACTTTTGTCCAGTTGACATGGTTGCCTTTAATCCCACTCAGGCAGTAGAGGATGTAAGCAATCAAGTACACAGACAAGACCAAGGATCAAAACTGAAGCAGAAGGTAATGTTACATAGGCGTTAACACTTGAATGACACTTTTTTATTGGACAGGTTTCAGAGTAGCAGCCATGTTAGTCTGTATCCACAAAAAGAAAAGGAGTACTTGTGGCACCTTAGAGACTAACAAATTTATTTGAGCATAAGCTTAGTGAGCTGTAGCTCATGAAAGCTTATGCTCAAATAAATTTGTTAGTCTCTATGGTGCCACAAGTACTCCTTTACTTTTTTATTTGAACAAAAAAATCTGAACTCTCATTTCCTAATCTTAATAAAGAGAAGAACTATTTTGTATGAAACATTGACCAAGAGAGATACAGTGAACTCTTAATGGCCGACAATTTACGTTTAGACAATGAAGCACGAGACAACTTTTTCAACTTCTTCATATGCATGAGGGAGAGATTTGTTTATCCAATCAAGTGTAACATACTAAGTCAAAACAGACTGTTGTAACACTACCAGAAACGCTAAATAACCTCAGGAGAGAAGTTCAAAGTACAAGGCAGAAAATGGATATTACAGTTGAGATACCTTCTGTAGCAACTTGCATGGAAATTGGAAGAAGGAGCACTGAATGTGCCTTCAGTTTTCTGATCACACTTCTTGACTGTCTCCAGATAGTCCACTTCCCATAAATTAGTCTAGCCATGTGGACAAAGACTGAGCTCCTGATGCCTCCTCCAAACGTTTCCCTCCTGCAACTCAGTCTGTGTGCACATCACTGAGTACAAGATGTCTTCTCCTTGATATTCAAAAATCAGGAAGGCAGAGACAGCAATAAAGACAGCTAAGACATTGATGGCAAAGACAGGAAGGGGTCCCTACCTGGCAATATTGGACCATTGCAATACACCCTCCCAAGGGCCTAGATAGTAGCCCAGGACAGAGACTGATGGCCTGGAGAACCAAGACTCTGCTTCCTACGAGGGGTAGTGTGCTGCAGCCTGGTGGAAGGTACTGTATATAAAAGTAGTTAAGCGAATACCAACCTAGGCAGGCAGCCTTGCTACAAAGGAGCCAGGGTCCTGAGGCCACTCTACACACAGATGAGTAGGTCTGGGCCCATCCGTCAAATAGCCACACAAAGCAATGGCAAAAGGCAACAATCCCAGCACAGTTAGCATGAGAGAAAGCAATCACAGATGCCTCAGTAGGCAGCACCAATACAGTGAGTCCATGACAGTTCTGCTGGAGGAGAACATTTAGCAAAAAGCTACTTGAGTCAAAAGCATGGTCATTTAGAGACAGATTTTCAAGGTCTTAGCACCAGAGTGCTAAGTATGAATAACGATTTATTAGTTCATTGGCAGATCTGAAAAAAATTAATTTTGGGCTAACCCAAAATTTCAGTTTGCAGAAAAAAGTTTAAAGAATTGTTTCAGGCCATATATTTATTTATTTATTAAAATAAATTTGAAGGAACATTTGAAATGGGAAGGCTAGAACTTTTTAAAATGGGGAAAAATCTTCCCCTGTCTCTCTGTTGTGGTTCTCCAAGAAAGAGGGGAACAGGGAGCAGTTATGCCATGAGAAGCTTTAAGCCAGGTATGATCATAGATCATCATATCATACCTAGAACTACTTATTTGGAACCCCCAAATGTGTAAGTAGATCAGGAATGTTTAGAAAGATGCTATTAGGTTTATTTCTGGTTATTTCTTATGGCTAGTGGACTCCTCTGTGCTAACCCCAGATGCCTTTTTTGCTTGTAACCTTTAAGCTGAACCCCCAAGAAAGCTATTTTGGGTGCTTAATTTTTGGAATGGCTCTTTTAAAATCTAGCAAAAGCCTAAGTTCCAGATGTATTTTCTTTCTTTTTGTTTTTAATAAAGTTTACCTTTAAGAACAGGATTGGATTTTTGGTGTCCTAAGATGTTTTTGCATATGTTGTTTAATTAGCTGGTGGTAACAGCTAATTTCCTTTGTTTTCTTTCTCAGCTCTTCGGGGGGGGGGGGGGAAGGAGGCCTTGAGGGTACCCCACAGGAAGGAATTCCCAAACTGCACCTTCCTGGATTCCAAAAAGGGGTTTTTCATTTGGGTGGTGGCAGTGTTTACCAAGCCAAGGTCAGAAAAAAGCTGTAACCTTGGCAGTTTAATACAAGCCTGCAGTGGCAATTAATTTTTGAAAATTCTTGCAGGCCCTCACCTTCTGAACTCAAAGTGCCAGAGTGGGGAATCAGCCTTGACAACTTCAATTACAGAAGAATCAGGACCTCAGTCAGAAACTAGACTAGACCAACCTTGTTAATCAAATTTCAAGAGTCTTTGGGTAAAAAAAAAATTAAGGGGAAAGGGACAAAGGTCAGAGATTAAGCCTCTGAAACGTGCTTCCAGCACAATTTCTTTCATGAGAAACACATTTTGATTATGTCAACTTCAAACACTCCTGCTGTCTCTCTTTCCCGTAACCCACAGCATAATTTTTGGAGGACTGAGCGGAAAAGGGTGTCCCTTGAGGATATCAGAACATGACCAAATGCTTCAAATTCCTGTTACTCAGCATTTAAAAAGGGTCCATATTCCGCTATAATCTGACACCAACTTTTACTGTGAGTGAACTGCTTTCAGTCTAACCTCTACTTACAACAACTTACGTGGGCTGCATGTTCAGTAGGGATCTGGGTGAAAAAATATAGTTCTCTATTTAATTCTCAAGTGTGTTGTACTACCACTTTTAAAAAGATCCTGTCTTTACTTTAATTACCCCTGCAGCTGCAAAAAGTTACCCTTCACAGGATTTACATAAATATCCTTTTTACGCCTAAAACTGACACCTACATAGATGAATCAATATATCATTTTCTGGCATGAATCACTATTTCATAAAATTAAACATTAAAAAAAACTACATACCAAACAAAACATTGCCCTAGTCCCGATTATCTTTAAAATCTAATCATACATGGCATATACATCATCAAGTACCTCTATCCCTCTTGACGTGTTTAGAATTAAGACAAAACGGAGAAATCCTTTTATATATAAACGACCTGATCTCTCAAAACCAGCAATTTAGCTAGCATTGTGGCCTCCTTGGCATTAATTATAAAGAAAAATCTCATTCTCACTGAGCGAAAGATCAATCCCTTAGTGATTTCATCTTCCCAAATAAAACAATTTGTATCCTTTATTATGAGCCTTCTGCAAACTCTTCAGGACAAATTAATATTTCTGCATTTAAGATATTTTCTCACAGCCGAAAAGTCAGATGATTTGCAGTAACAGCCACTGAGAAAAGGAATCATAGAATGATAATCTATTGCTACGTAGTATGGCATACAAATATATGCACTTCCACTATGCACTTTTCCACCTTAATGAAAGAATTAAATAAAATAAATAAATAAAGGCAATCACAAGCACTAGAGACAAATACACAGCAGCAACCCCAGGTCTCTTACTACTGTGACTGTCTGGGCCCATGCATCATAGAATTAATCCAGGAACTTCAGCCTGTACTGGTTATTTTTCATGCCCTTCATCACTAAATGTAGAGCCAAATCGCAGTTTTAGAACTGCCAGCCACCAAACCTAAGAAAGGATTCAGAGAGGCAACTGCGGGGGAAGGGAAGGGCAGCTGTGGAAGGATAGTAAAACGAAAAGAATCAATCCATAATGATTAAGTGGGGGCAAAAACATAGAGGGGCCTACCAGATTGATCAATATATGGACTCATTTGCTCGAGTTGACTAGTGCTCTCTTGACACAGTTCTGGCTGAAATAAGATGCTTTGGGGTCCTTACACACACACACACACACACACACACTTTAACTATAGGGTTGCCAGACGTCCGGTTTTTGACTGGAAAGCCTGGTCAAAAAGGGACTCTGGTGGCTCTGGTCGCCGGCACAGTGTGGGCCCGGGGCTAAGGCAGTCTCCCTGCATGCCCTAGCTCAGTGTGGCTTCTGGAAGTAGCTGCCTGGTCCTTGTGGCCCCTAGGTGCATGGGCAGCCAGGGAGGCTCTGTGCGCTGCCCCTGCCCCTAGTGCCAATTCCGCAGCTCCCATTGGCCTGGAACTGCAACCAATGGGAGCTCCAGGGGTGCCGTCTGCGGGCATGAGGGCAACGTACAGGAGCCTCCCTTGCTGTTCATGCACCTAGGGACTTGGCAGACGCTTCCAGGGAGCTGTGGTAGGTGCCACTGGGACCCCATACTCCATACCCCGCCCGCACCCCAACCCCCTGCCCCAGAGCCCACACCCTCCCAACACCCTGCCCCAGCCCTGAGCCCCTTCCTGCACCCCTCATCCCTGGCCCCAGGCCACATCCACAGCTGGAGCCCTCACCCACCCTTCACACCCCAACCCGATGAAAGTGAGGATGGGGAGAGCGAGTGGCGGAGGGATGAAGCAAGTGTGGGAGGGGAAGGGGCGGGACCTCAGGGAAGGGGCTGGGTGTTGGGTTTTGAGAGATTAGAAAGTTGGCAGCCCTAATCCATTTTTAAAAAAAAAAAATCAGCGTTTTTGAACTTCTCTTTAATAGTACTTTATGTCAATTGTCCATTAGACAATCCCCAGTATTTTCTTAATTATGAAAAATAAAATCTCAAGTCATTTTAAATCTATGCTCCTATATAGAATAAATTGTTTTTGTCAAGCTCTTGGCCCACACTTAACAAGTCCTTGACACAATCCCTAGTAAGTCTTCTCCTGTCAGACACTCACCATGCTACCGTGTTTGGGTCCCATCATGTTGAGCTCATGTGCTTTAAGCTTCTCTTAGTCTCAACAGGCTCCAGCCTCTCTGGCACACTTTCTTGGTACAGACTTTCTGCACCCATTCCCAGAATTGGGAGCTCGATGACCAGCTGCCCTAGGCTTCCAGGACCAGTGCTGACTTCCCACATCCTCAAAGTAGCTTAACACCATCCTCTCCTAGAGCTCCAAACTCATGGTTTACCAGATACCTCTTCAGGGACATGTGACATGATAGCTGAAGCACATAACACACAGACTTTGTAAAAGGGATTCTTAAACAGTCACACTTTACTTTAGTAAGCACAAGAAATACACAGATCAAGAACAAAAACATTTTCCTGCCTCATTTCCTCACCACTCAAGCATTCTTTCGACTTTGAGGCCAATGTTGAGATTAAAAAACTCTGCCCAGTTTCAGATTTTAAATCTCTAATTTAACTTTCAGGTGACTCCCCCATTCAAAATATACAAATGTAAGATCATTCTAGGGCAAAGTTAATCATAAGTATTATTTCAAATATATGATTTTTTAAGCTTGCAATAAGTTCTTTAGCTTATTGTTTAAAGAAAGTTTTGTTTAAAACATTGCTTTCCTCTATTTTAGGTGACTGCCCTGAAATTTCCTGGATTTCATGTAGAGTGAAGTGAACAATTTCTCTCTTTCTAAATTTTAATTTAGAGTTGGTCAGGACTTGCTGACAGACAGACACTTCAGGTCCCATTTTCTCACCTCAGCTACTTCAAGTAATCTATATTGTAAGGCTCTGAATAGAATGACTACCCCATGTTAACAGTCTGTCTTAAAAAGGTATGGGATAGCAGTAGCAGCCATCTTACACCAATGTGCCTCTTAAAAAAAAAAAACCTCAAAGGAGTTTGAGAGCCTGCAGCTAGAATTTTAGAAAGAGAAAACTCAGAATTTAGCTTTAGCTTACACAAATGAAGCTGAACCCAGCAACTGACTCCATCAATACTGGTTCAGTTTTGGCAGCTTTTTTAGTATATACATATTATAAAAGAATGGAAGACCGACTAAGCCCAACATATGTATGCCAAAGGATGCCACTACGTGGCCTGCAATCACATGGACACCAAAATCTTCGGGGATTGTATATTCAGTTTATGTCCATCATTGGTCATCAGACCACCTGGAGCACCATGGCAGAGATCGAAATGGGGAATGCTCAACTTGCAGGGAGGCCACGACCATTTGGGATTTGGGATCATGATGATGATTCACAAAAGCATGAAGTATAGCTGCACAAAGCTAAGGGCCTGCTTGCACTTATGCGTTTTTAATCGGATTCAGTTTAGTTTAACAAAAAAAAATTACACATTCAAGGGCACTGAGAGTGATGAGCAGCGTACTTATTCAAGCGTATTTCACTGCTCTCAGTTTTCATGTCTTCTCCTGCCAGTCTACTACTCACCCACACAGGAGGAAAGCACAACCCAGAGTCTACTTATTAGTGTAACATTATTTCAACAAACTCAGCCTTCATCACAGCAAGTGGTGGAATTGGCCATTGCAAGAATTAACAAGCCACAAGTCAAATAAGATATTTTAGAAAACTATTTTAAAGTTGCAATATGGTGAAGAAATATAAGGTTATGTATCAGACAAGTTCTTTTCTGTAATCTCCATGCCACATTGGAGATTCTACATATAGATCTGATAAAAATGAACCATAGACTTACAATTAGGTCTTATACCTCAGCAACTGAGAGTCAAAGATTAGCATCAGGGAAAAATAACCTTTGTTTGACATTTACTGAATACTCAGTCAGACCTGTTCAAGTGTTTAACAGTTTGTAATTCCCTTCCCTCTTCAGGGTTTCAGTCTGTTGAGGAGAGATGCTTGTATAGAAATAGTATCTATGACTCAAGGACGGCTGGATGGCAACTGGTAGAGGGCATAGGATCCAAGGATCCCTTGGGTTCAAAAAAGAATGTCATGTAAGGTCTCTAATGAAAGCTTGTGTCACTCAGGTCATCATAATCTTTGTGAAAACAATATATGAAGAGTTACCCTAATACAACATAGTTTTTAGTATATACAGGTATGTCAACACTATGAAATTAGGTCGAATTTATAGAAGTCGGTTTTGTAGAAAGCATTTTTATACAGTCGATTGTGTGTATCCCCACACAAACGCTCGAAGTGCATGTAGTCAGTGGAGTGTGTCCACAGTATCGAGGCAACTGTCGACTTCCGGAGCGTTGCACTGTGGGTGGCTATCCCACAGTTCCCGCAGTCTCCAGCACCCATTTGAATTCTGGGTAGAAATCCCAGTGCCTGATGGGGCTAAAACACTGTCGCGGGTGGTTCTGGGTACATATTGTCAGGCCCCCGTTCCTTCCCTCCCTCCCTCCATGAAAGCAAGGGCAGACAATCGCTTGGCGCCTTTTTTCTTGAGTTACCTGTGCAGACGCCATACCACGGCAAGCATGGAGCCCGCTCAGCTAAGACGGAGAACCGTCACCATATGTCTCCTGGGTGCTGGCAGACGTGGGACTGCATTGCTACACAGCAGCAGTTTATTGCCTTTTGGCAGCAGACAGTGCAGTATGACTGGTAGCCATGGTCAACGTAGTCCTGGGTGCTCTTTTAACCGGACGCCTGCGCAAACATGGGAGTGACTCAGCCAGGTCATTTCCCTTCTTTCGTCTCATGGCGATTCAGTCCTACCGGCAGTGCACTGTCTTTTAATCTGCAGCTAGCAGAAGACAATGGCCAGTAGTTATGCTGCACCGTCTTCTGCCGAGCACCCAGGAGATGATGATGGCTAGCAGTCATACTGTACAGTCTGCTGCCAACAAGATGTATAAAGATAGATGAAGTGGCTCAAAACAAGAAATAGACCAGATTTGTTTTGTCTTCATTTTCTCCTCCCTCCCTCCCTCCGTGAAATCAACGGCCTGCTAAACCCAGTTTTGAGTTCTATCCTTGAGGGGGCCATTCAGTTTCTCGCAAAGCCACCCCTTTGTTGATTTTAATTCCCTGTAAGCCAACCCTGTAAGCCATGTCATCAGTCGCCCCTACCTCTGTCAGAGCAATGGCAGACAATCGTTCCGCGCCTTTTTTCTGTGCAGACGCCATACCGCAACAAGCAAGGAGCCCGCTCAGATCACTTTGGCAATTAGGAGCACATTAAACACCACACGCATTATCCAGCAGTATATGCAGCACCAGAACCTGGCAAAGCGAAATTGGGCGAGTAGGCGACGTCAGCATGGTGACGAGAGTGATGAGGACATAGACACAGACTTCTCTCAAAGCACGGGCCCTGGCAATGTGGGCATCATGGTGCTAATGGGGCAGGTTCATACGGTGGTACACCATTTCTGGGCTCGGGAAACAAGCACAGACTGGTGGGATCACATAGCGTTGCAGGTCTGGGATGATTCCCAGTGGCTGCAAAACTTTCGCATGCGTAAGGGCACTTCAATGGAACTTTGTGACTTGCTTTCCTCCGCCCTGAGGCACAATAATACCAAGATGAGAGCAGCCCTCACAGTTGAGAAGCGAGTGGCGATAGCCCTGTGGAAGCTTGCAACGCCAGACAGCTACCGGTCAGTCGGGAATCAATTTGGAGTGGGCAAATCTACTGTGGGGGCTGCTGTGATGCAAGTAGCCACCACAATCAAAGATCTGCTGATATCAAGGGTAGTGACCCTGGGAAATGTGCAGGTCATAGTGGATGGCTTTGCTGCAATGGGATTCCCTAACTGTGGTGGGGCCATCGACGGAACCCATATCCCTATCTTGGCATCGGGGCACCAAGCCGGCGAGTACATAAACCGCAAGGGGTACTTTTCAATGGTGCTGCAAGCACTGGTGGATCACAAGGGACGTTTCACCAACATCAGCGTGGGATGGCCGGGAAAGCTCGAATCTTCAGGAACTCTGGTCTGTTTCAAAAGCTGCAGGAAGGGACTTTATTCCCAGACCAGAAAATAACCGTTGGGGATGCTGAAATGCCTATAGTTATCCTTGGGGACCCAGCCTACCCCTTACTGCCATGGCTCATGAAGCCATACACAGGCAGCCTGGACAGTGGTCAGGAGCTGTTCAACTACAGGCTGAGCAAGTGCAGAATGCTGGTAGAATGTGCATTTGGACGTTTAAAAGCGTGCTGGCACAGTTTACTGACTCGGTTAGACCTCAGCGAAACCAATATTCCCACTGTTATTACTGCTTTCTGTGCGCTCCACAATATCTCTGAGAGTAAGGGGGAGACGTTTATGGCGGGGTGGGAGGTTGAGGCAAATCGCCTGGCCGCTGGTTATGCACAGCCAGACACCAGGGCGGTTAGAAGAGCACAGGAGGGCGCGGTGCGCATCAGAGAAGCTTTGAAAACCAGTTTCATGACTGGCCAGGCTACGGTGTGACAGTTCTGTTTGTTTCTCCTTGATGAAACCCCCCACCCCTTGGTTCACTCTACTTCTCTGTAAGCTAACCACCCTCCCCTCCTCCCTTCGATCACCACTTGCAGAGGCAATAAAGTCATTGTTGCTTCACATTCATGCATTCTTTATTAATTCATCACACAAACAGGGGGTTAACTACCAAGGTAGCCCAGGAGGAGTGGTGGAGGAGAGAAGCACCAGGAGGGGTGGTGGAGGAGGGAAGGACAAGGCCACACAGCACTTTAAAAGTTTAAAGCTTTGAAACTTAATGAATGCCAGCCTTCTGTTGCTTGGGCAATCCTCTGGGGTGGAGTGGCTGGGTGGCCGGAGGGCCCCCCCACCGCGTTCTTGGGCATCTGGGTGAGGAGGCTATGGAACTTGGGGTGAAGGGCGGTTGGTTACACAGAAGCTGTAGCGGCGGTCTGTGCTGCTGCCTTTCCTGCAGCTCAACCATACATTGGAGCATATTAGTTTGATCCTCCAGCAGCCTCAGCATTGAATCCTGCCTCCTCGCATCACGCTGCCACCACCTTTCAGCTTCAGCCCGCCACCTCTCCTCCCAGTCATTTTGTGCTTTCCTGCACTCTGACATTGTCTGCCTCCACACATTCGTCTGTGCTCTGTCAGTGTGGGAGGACAGCATGAGCTCAGAGAACATTTCATCGCGAGTGCGTTTTTTTCGCCTTCTAATCTTCACTAGCCTCTGGGAAGGAGAAGATCCTGTGATCCTTGAAACACATGCAGCTGGTGGAGAAAAAAAGGGGACAGTGGTATTTAAAAAGACACATTTTATAGAACAATGGGTACACTCTTTCACGGTAAACCTTGCTGTTAACATTACATACACAGCACATGTGCTTTCGTTCCAAGGTCGCATTTTGCCTCCCCCAACCCCAGCACGTGGCTAGCCCCTCATCCCTCCCCGCGGCTAACAGCGAGGAACATTTCTGTTCAGCTACAGGCAAACAGCACAGCAGGAACGGGCACCTCTGAGTGTCCCCTTAAGAAAAGCACCCTATTTCAACCAGGTGACTATGAATGATATCACTCTCCTGAGGATAACACAGAGAGAGAAAGAACCAGTGTTGTTTGAATGCCAGCAAACATACACTGCAATGCTTTGTTCTACAAATGATTCCCAAGTATGTGCTACTGGCCTGGAGTGGTAAAGTGTCCTACCATAGTGGATGGAATAAGGCTGCCCCAAAGCTTTGGGAGTATACCCAGAAGAGCCACAAATGCCAGGGCAAAATCAATCATTAAACATGCTTGCCTTTAAACCATGTATAGTATTTAAAAGGTACACTCACCAGAGGTCCCTTCTCCACCTGGTGGGTCCGGGAGGCAGCCTTGGGTGGGTTCAGGGGGTACTAGCTCCAGGTCCAGGGTGAGAAACAGTTCCTGGCTGTCGGGAAAACCGGTTTCCCCGCTTGCTTGCTGTGAGCTATCTTCCTCGTCCCCAAAACCTGCTTCTGTGTTGCCTCCATCTCCATTGAAGGAGTCAAACAACACGGCTGGGGTAGTGGTGGCTGAACCCCCCTAAAATGGCATGCAGCTCATCATATAAGCGGCATGTTTTGGGCTCTGACCCGGAGCGGCCATTCACCTCTCTGGTTTTCTGGTAGGCTTGCCTCAGCTCCTTAAGTTCCACGCGGCACTGCTTCAGGTCTCTGTTGTGGCCTCTGTCCTTCATGCCCTGGGAGATTTTGACAAAAGTTTTGGCATTTCAAAAACTGGAACGGAGTTCTGATAGCACGGATTCCTCTCCCCATATAGCGATCAGATCCCGTATCTCCCGTTTGGTCCATGCTGGAGCTCTTTTGCGATTCTGGGACTCCATCATGGTCACCTACAGCTTGCCACACTGGCCAAACAGGAAATTGAAATTCAAAAGTTTGCAGGCCTTTTCCTGTCTACCTGGCCAGTGCATCTGAGTTGAGAGTGCTGTCCAGAACAGTCACAATGGAGCACTCTGGGATAGCTCACGGAGGCCAAAATCTCTAATTGCGTCCACAGTACCCCAAATTTGACCCAGCAAGGCCAATTTCAGCGCTAATCCCCTTGTCGGGGGTGGAGTAAGGAAGTCGATTTTAAGAGCCCTTTAAGTCGAAAAAAAGGGCTTCGTCATGTGGACGGGTGCAGGGTTAAATTGATTTAACGCTACTAAATTCGACCTCAGCTCCTAGTGTAGACCAGGGCTCAGTCTGAGAGTTAAGACAGACAGGTCACTCAAAGGTAATCCACATACTCCTACCAGGCAGGGGGAAAGAGATACTTACCTCACTCTGGCTGGTCATATGCAAATTGGGTATTGTACCAGTTACAATGAACATCTATTTACAGTCTGAGCAAAATGTTAATCAATAGATTATGGGGAGAGGTGGAGTAAAAAAATAAGAACAGCAGAAGTTATCCTGTTTTGCAGTAAGACCATTAGCTTTTGAAACTATATCTAGGGATACAGATGAACCCCTCAGTACTCCTTCAATCTGTGAGGACAGCTTTGAGCATGCTAGATTTTATGAGAAGGGGGTCTCAGCCAAACAGGTTGAAAATGCTGGGGAAAGAATTTGGGGTAAGCGGTCATGCAGGAGATAGGAAATGCCTTGTTAGCCAAGTTTAGTCTAGAAGCATGTTATGATTTTGTTTTAGATGTAACTGTTTCCAATATTCTCATTATCACTTGACTCTGTTCTTTGATAATAAACATATTCTAGTTTCACTACATGTATATCTAAGTGCTGGCAGTTAAGTAAAGCAATGATCCTAAGTTGAATCTCACAAGTTGATGCGTACTACACCTCTGGGGATATCAGATCTAAGAGTTCAGTGAATCAGGGGCTGAGCACTCCAGAGTGATGCTTAGAGGACTTGGGAGGTGGTGTGTGCCTATTGCCAACCTGTACAGAGCAAGGCCTGCAGGGCCCTGGAAGGTAGTATTAATGGCTGGCTGAGCCAGGCTAGTGGTTTCAGGGAGCTGATTCACAGCAGGCAGAGACAAGACTCCCTCATGCCACGAATAGGTAACAGTGAGGTGCCCCACAACCGTTGGTACTCCTGGGAAGTGTCAGAGTATCTATTAGTGGAGCAGATGCTTGACACTTCTACTTATGCAGATGATTGGCAGATAACCATGATCTCTAAATGTCGTAAGTGTTCTGTTTTTGTACAGTACCTAGCAAAATGGAATCTTGAGTCCACACTAAGGGCCCCTAAGTAATACAGTAATAATAAAAATAATGTTTTAACATGACCCACAGTCTCCAAAATGCCACTTAATTACTGTACCACAATGGTGTCTGGATTCTAGGCACCTGATACAACTTTAGCACAATTATTCTAGAACACACTCTGCTTAAAGTGAGAAACTTGTCCTCAATCTCTCTTTTCAACCCAACATTGCTTTGCCAACACTGTTTTACTTCCTTTTTGGCATTTTTTTATGTCAGAACAATTCTAATACTAGGATTTTTGATTAGCTTGTTTTCTGTTTCCTATCTACTGCCTTTGTGGGAACAGACCTAATTGAAAAGTTGTCTCTTTACATTGAGAACTATATCCTGCATCCACAATGGAAGTTTTTTTAAAAAATGTTGGATTAGATACAAAGCTATATCAAGAGAATATTAAGATTGCAAAGGGAACCAAAATTTCCTAACTTCTGAGTGCTTCACTTTGTAGCTTTAGCATTCTTTAAAGCCTGTTTTCAATATGTAGTTTCCAGCTTCTGTTAAAAAAAAAAATTGGAAAACAAAAGCTAAAGTTCCATCATGTATAACCATATTCACTTGTGCATGCATCATCATTTTTCAACACAGGATCATTAGGATCCATAACACAGACCATTCCCCCCGTCTCTCTCCCCCACACACACACACCCCACCTAATTTATTTAGATTTAAAATAATTTAAAAGACACCTGTGCATGGATCTAGACTTCCTAACACATCATTAATACAATAAAATCCCAGCAACACTGCAACAGAATCTCAGCCAGTCACCCTATAAAAACTCCTTTCCACCCCTTCATCTCTTCATGGATGTCTAGCCACTAATTCAAACTCATCACTAAAACAGAGCTTTTATCCTTGGTTCTTGGGCCAACACTATTCAATATTTTTATCAACAATCCAGATGCTATAAAATATTTACTAGTAAATTTTGCAGATGACAAAGATTAATGAGGTAATAAATAATGAGGACCAGTTATTACAAAGTGATCTGAATCGCCTGGTTTTAAAAAGTCATAATCCAACAAAATGCATTTTAATATGGCTAAATGCAAAGTATTACATCTAGGAACAAAGAACGAGAAACACTGTCTTGGAAAGCAGTGACTCACAGAAAAGGATTTCGGGGACATTACAGGTAGCCACCTCCACAGGAGCCCTCAGTGCATCCTGTGGCAAAGAGGGTGTATAAAAGGGAAATATCAAGTAGAAGTAGGGAAGTCATCTTGCCTCAGTACACAGCACTGCTAAAACCACTACTAGAATACTATATCCACACTTTAAGAAGGATGTGGAAATACTGGAGAGAGTTCAAAGGAGGGCCCCAAAAATGATCCAGGGGCTAGAAAACTAGCCTTACGATGTGAGCCTTGAGGAGCTCAATTAAGATGCAACTTCCTATCAGCATGGGGGAATCAAACATCAGAAAATCTTATATGCGAGGTGGAAGACTCACCATCACTTGGAGACTGAGATGAGAGTTTACATCTTTCTTAAAAAAAAAAAAAAAAAAAAAAAACAATTTAATCCAGTTTCTGGGAAAAATTCTACACAGGAGGTCAGACTAGATGACCACAGTGGTCCTTTCTGACCTGAGAGACTATGAATGTTCAGCAACTTTAGCACCAGGCCTCTAAGAAGTTCTACCAAGCATGTACCCCTTTTCAAAGTTTTAGGAGTTGGAGAAATCTAGGCGGAGTGTCACCTATCTTGACCCAAGCATTTGGCTCCTTGCCAAATTTTAAGTTTGGAATACAAACCAGGAAGGCATGAGAGCTCTTTTAAGAAACTAATGGGGGTGAGAAACCCTAAGGTTAACACCACCACCTTCTCTTCCTCTACCTCACTCTTAGGAAGAAGACTAATTTTTGCCAAAATTTAAAAAACCAGCCCAATTCAGAGACCAAGCACGGAAGACTTTAGCCCAAACATTAAAGTTATATGGAACTGAAAACAGGAGCTTATAATGGGAAAGAATTAGGAAACCTTAACTATGGGCATTGCTACCAGTTCAACTATAATACAGGAGAGATTTTATTACCAGATTACAATTCCGTTTTGGTCCAATACCTTGTGATCATGATTTTTCATCTTAAAGGCAGAACAATGTTATAACTACAATCCAGGTTACTGAATTTCCGTTTGCACAAAAAAGGAAGTGCTTTTAAAAAACTGCCTGAATGTGTAATATTTAATTAAGCAAACATAAGGCTTCTCTAAGTACAGTACTTTTAAAAGGGAAGTAATTTCTTCACAGGCTTCAAAGCCTTAAAATTTTTCACTCACTACTAGAAATTGTGTGTGTCAGTCCATCCACAGTAAGGTGACTGAATACATTCAGTACTGAAGTATTAAAGCCTGCATAAGAACTCTGTGCCACCTATTGTTATCCAGGAGGCATTATAATTCAGTCCTGCAAGGTAATTACTGCCAAAAAGATAACTAAGATAAAATAATTCCACCTGCTTGGTTTATGTAAAAAATATTTAGTTAGACTGCATGCAGTTTTATATCTACACGAGGATTATGAAATTTCACTGGAAGATCAATTCCGCTTGTAACTAGAATATTTATGGATGCTAATCTATTATTTCAAAAAAAATGGACCCCTCTAATTATTTTACTGGCAATTTCTTTTT
Organism: Natator depressus; assembly: GCF_965152275.1. Lineage (NCBI taxonomy): Eukaryota > Metazoa > Chordata > Testudines > Cheloniidae > Natator > Natator depressus. Next base: position 41,913,784 of record NC_134238.1, on the reverse strand, counting down.
ATAAAAAAGTACTAATGCAATTTAACTATGCAGATGAAATATTTTAGTGAGTACAGGAGTATTTAGTACAATACTATTATATTGCAATGAAGAACAAAAATACACCGGCTAACATTTTTAGCCAGTTGGAAACAGGAAAAGATGTAACATGGTTGTGTTTTCTTTTATATCAGAATACAACATTTAAATTAACACAAGAAGTGGGTGGTAGCAGAGAGAATTACTGAAAAGATTAAATCCCTAAACACTCATCATTCAGACTTACCCTTGTACCTTTGTACACATTGCATGGTTTGGTGTAACACTGCACAGCACAAATACATCTAAAATCTATTGGTATTTCTCCATCCTAGCTGTTCTGGGAGATTAATTGCAGTCTCTAACTATTGCAGCAGTGCCAACTTGTTCAGCCTTCGAGCTGAACATATTTCAAATAGGTCAAGGTGCCACTATCAGCAATTGGGGTGGAATCTGTCCTAATCCATGCAAGTGGCACTGAAGGAGAAGAAACCCTGTTAGCCCATTCCCTCAGCATGGAAGAGCCCCCAGGGGACACAAAGCCAGTACAGCCCCCATCTGACAAACCCCGGTGCAGAATGTATCTTGGAGAGGCTAGAGATCAAGGTCCTCTGGCTCGTTCCAGCTAGCACATGGTCCACTGGAGAGACCTCAGCCAGCTGTTACAAGTAAGACCAGTCCGCAGACTACTCTAACTTGCTCCAGGACTGAGCCAGAGAATCTAGGAGCAGTACCTGGTTGTTGGTTCCCAGTTCATCATCTTTCCTAGCCTGCGATATGGGGCTGTGGGAGGGAGAGGAGCCATCCACTGCATTGCTAAGTGCAACTCCTAGGCTCAGGCAAAGCTAGCTGAGCTCTCATCCTACTACAATAGGGCTCCCACAGTCTGGCAAGGAAGCAGACAATGGAGCAGCCAGAGCTCCAGCAGCTGCTTCTTGTTCTATTTAGCTGTCCATGCCCATAGCCAGAAGTCATGCCAGCTGCTCAGCAGAGGAGTTAGCTGTGTTAACTTTAGTATAATTAGCCCATGCAGCATAACCCACTTACAAATTTCCTAGGACTTTTGTGTTCTCCTTACCAATAAAAGGGATCCATGGGTATATGTATGTTTGGTGGATCTCAAAGGGGAGGAAATGATCTTTCCCAAACAACTTTCAACCATAAAACATAAATTGACAGCTATATTTTCAAGCCTTTCTTTCAATATGAAAGAAGAAGAGATTAGCCTTAACAATTCACAAATATCTGGAGCCTTTGCAAGACCTTAAGATAGTTCTGCTGCTATGTTCTGTGCATTGCTTAGCACGCTATCAGGACTGTACAGAAAAAGGGTTACTGGGCCAAAGTGTGCACTCATTTACATAGGCATCAATGATTAACATAGTAAGAACAGAATTTAGACTATTGTTCTTCTCTACTGAAGATTTAATTCACTTATGTTCAAACTAAAGACAATAGAAATTGGAAAGATTCAATTAAAAAATAAGTTGTCATTTTAAAATCAACTATCAATTGACTTTAATGTAAGAAAAACAGCTATGATGGTCCAACAGCATCCAGTTTACCAGTGTATTTACCACATAGCATTTTCCTATGTTATATAGCTCACAATAAAGACATCCCACCCAAAAAGAGGGAGGGCGGGGGGAAATCAATAGACTGACAATGTATGTCACTTCCATTAGCATTACAATAAGTCTTGCATTTATTAACAGCCAAAGTTTAAGTTAATTTTTGCTTTGTTTATGCCAATTTCAGAACAATGGCTAACATTTTTAATAAAAGACAAATTCTGATAACATATTTGGTTCATATTAGGTTCCCCGATTTCAAACAAACAAAAACAAACAAAGGGAAAATGTTTAAACAAAAAGCTTTCAGGCCATCTTTATACATCATAAAGCAAGAAAAAGGACACAAAACCAAGATTTTTTTTTTAAAGTCTTGCACTTTTAAGTTGTAGTGTACAGAACACAGGTCATAACAGCTACACATTACATACCCCACACCATCCGGTCCGTCACTCAGGGACACGTTGCGACAGAACACCACAAGAAATGATGGAGACACAGTAACTACCATAAAAATGAATGCATTTTATACTGTTGTGGCACATTTTTCCTCCTTCACTGATTCAAATGGCTATATACTTGTAACTACAATATTTTGGGTGGGAGACAAGAAAATAATCATGCATCATCAGGACAACTGTCTGTTCACCTAATAGATGTTAAAGATGAGCCAGATAGAATTCTGTGATAAAATTTGGCTTTGAACAAAAGATTGTTTTGTTTTGTTTTTTGAATAAAAAAATACTTCTGTTGAAATAGTCATGTTAGTTTCTAGATCTCCATGTATGGGATCTTAGTAATAGATGGTATTCTCTCCTTAATGATAAGATCGACAGCTGTCCTCTACCACAGGAATAGAAAAATTTATGTGAACCCTAGATAGATAAACTGTTGATTTGGGCTGGACACAGGAATATTAAATTAGTATTACTTCTTCCAAGCATCACTAGCAGATAGTATCATGTCAATGATTACAGACATGAAGTGTTATAAAAACTAGATGAAAGCATTTGTTTAATCATATGAGCACTGCCATCTTTAAAAACCAACACTGGTACAAAACATTAAAAGTGATATACAGGTATTGTATGTACAACATAAAATATCATTGCTAACACACACAAATACACAAGCAAGACGAAAAATCCAGAATACTGTTTATAACGGAATCCACCCATTGGATAAGCATGACAAGAGGTTGCATACTTTAACTGTTGATGAACAATAGTTTCTTTGGTGGCACCAAGATTTTGCTCTCAAGAATGCCCAATATTTCCAGAGGTGAAAGGGAAGAACCATTCCATTTAATCAGTACATAATCTCAAATATATTCAACAGGTAAACACTTCTGAGTTGCTAGTTATACAACATGGTCAGTGTACTGTACAATTACTGTACAGTGGCATCATGTGTTTGATGTCATCTGTTTTGTTACTTCCAGAACGTAAAGTCTAGTTTTCTAGATGGGGTGGACGGGCGCCTGAGATCTCACTTAAATATTAATGTTGTAATTATTTTGTATTTATGGTGGATCTCTCTCTAAGGTTCACCAAAATTAACAGACAAACATAGTAATGGACATTAAAAAAAGTCCTGTATTTCTGAAGGCATTTTACAGGGAGCAGCCAATTATTTTAAACTTAGAAAGTACTACCCTATTCACAGATATATTGGCACACCACTTCAATACTTGAGTACTGCAGCTTTGTTCATCTGGGTAAGCAATTTTTACAAAATGTGCAGCAAAAATTAGATTAGTAGCAAATCTTTTACTTAAGTGCGACATCTATCTTCAATACTATCTTGTATCATTGTAGTTTATAACCAAGATAGAACTGTAAAAGCCTGTTAAATACAAAACTATAAACTCATTATATAAAGAAAATATGACTAAATTTCTCTTTTGACATTAACCTGAAAAAGAAGGAGAACTCATTTGAGTGGTTATACTGTTCTTGAGTTATCCAGGTTCTAACAAGTGAAGATAAATGTTTTAAACAGAGTGGTGGTGGCATTTGAGAACTTAGACACTGCTACAGGGAGAACAATGAAGCATGAACTCCAACTGTTGGGTCAGGGAAGGAGAAACTGATTTCAAAAATTTTTGTGATGTGCAAATTTTAAGTCATTAAACATAATATGTAATTACTTGTTGCTGATATGAGCCTCAGGCCTACAGCCTTTATTCACGTAAGTAATCTATCATGCAAGTGATTCCACTAGCTTCCATGTGACTCCATCACCTGATGAATTAGCTGTGAGCAATGGCTGCCAGATCAGGATAGTAGTTTTGTTTTATTTATTTTTTTTAAGTGTTTCCTTTCCCACCAATCCTACCAACAATAAATCTTCCCTTTAAAGCAACCTACCTTCAAGTATTTAAAGCACAAACATTTTCACCAAGTTATTCAGTTACTTTACAGTAAGCATAATATGAATATTTTTACACTATTCTATTCTGCAGTGTCAAAAAATGCTGAAGTGTTTCTTATATTTGAAGAAATTCAAGGTTTGAGCAGATAATTAAAGTAGTAATAGACTGGAGTCTTGCTGATGCCTGCTGTTTGGATTTTAAAAGATATATTTCAATGCTGTCAGGCTACGTTTGTGAAGCCTACCCTAGAAACATTGTCGCTTCAAAATTATTTACTTCAAAGTGTGTGGAAATATAGTCTCATCCAGCGACTCATGATCAAATAAGTTCCTCATAACCAGATCTGATTTGACAACAGGTAAAAGAGCTCAGAATATTCAATCTAGTTTACAACTGTATCTAAAATAGATGAAATATCAAGAATAGCCATTTACGTAGTATTTTCTGTGGCACTACAGTTAAGCTTAGCAAGGGTTAGCAAACTATTTTTTTCCAGCATTTGCCAAAAACCCACCTTATAAACATTTCTTTACCATTTATCTTTCCTCTGCTTTTTCTATAATATAATGAAATGGGGGAAGGAGAAGAAGGGATCAAGGTTAGAGTCCAAAGGAATTGGACATGGAGGTCACAAGAGAACTACAGAGGGCTAGTAAAACAAGGGATGAATCAGGATAATACTAAGTCCCAGAAGTCCAGAAAACATTTTCATCCTCTCCTAATGTTGAATGCATACATTATTTCATTCTCCAACTCCCTGTCCCTGCCTAGTACTTTTGATAAAATGATGAACAATTCCCAAGGATACCCCTTGGTAAAAATCTTTTACTCTGGCCTTTGTAAATACAATTTTAACTTGCTCATACCCATTCAGAATGCTGCTGTAAAGATCAGCTCCCTAACCCACAGCTTTGACCATATCATCCCCCTCTTTGCCTCCCTCCATTAGACAAAATGGCAACAGATACACAGACCGCTGAAGCACATGATGATATGAAGACACTGTACATCATTAGACAGTTATCAGAAAGAAAAACAAATACCATCCGACCAGGGGTATGTGCAGGAATTTAAATTTGACCACTTTTGGAGGTGCGCACATGTTAGAGCAGCTGCCAGGGGCTGGGTCCGGGGCCAGAGCAGCAGCCAGGGCTGAGTCAGAAATACATATTTTTTTAGATGATTGGTGCGGGGGGGGGGGGGGGGGAAATATGCATCCAACCAGTTCAAAACAATGAGAGCAACTTAACAATGAAGACATCCGAACAATATGTGGAAGCAACATACACTAGTTAATGAGTATTTTTACAAAATGTTGTCAAATCTGTCCTCTGAAAAAGAGGCACACAAAGTAAAGATAGAAAGTGTGTGGCAAAGTTCAGATTCTTTGGGAGATTCTTTGTATATTGCTATGTCCTACTGCAAATTATCTGCGTAAGTCCTAAATACCTTGAGTGGCTATTCTATTTTGACATGCCACTGAATGTATGTAATACAGAAAAGATATAATAAAATGTAAATGGTGCTTTACAAAACACAACAGCTCAAATATGGCTTTTCATAGTAGAACCTGTCCTACTGAAACACAGAACACGGACCAGTATGGAGCAAGGGTAATCACGTTTTATATGGGGCAGGGAAGGGGAAGAGAAGACCAGATGAAACAGGACAACCAAGGTGGGATCACTGAAAAAAAATATTCAAACAAGGACTGAACTTAAACATGGAAAACACTAAAATACAGCTAATCATTTGACTTAAATTGATCAGACAGAAGATTTAAGGTTTAAAATGTATTTGCTTGATGCAGAGTATCTGTTTCTCAATTCAGGTACTAGTGGTCTCTGACCAGTCCCTTTTTATTTTAAAGAATTACGTAATATATGTCAGGAGTAGCACATGTGTTCAGCTACGTTTTCAGCATTATCCAGAGTGCTATGCAGAGTAATTAACCAAGTTAAACTTATAATGGGTGATGAAATAGTAATAAAAATAATCAAGATGTAGGGAATGAAACATCAAGTCCAAAGTGAATGGGAAAGGGGTGTTAGTTAAAAGATATGTGATGCAGTACATTTCACAGATTTGTGCACTGCTGAGCAAGCAGAAGGCAATGGAGGGTGACAAAGTGCACAGAGGAACAGTAGCAGCATTATATGTACCGTTAACAGGTTCTTCCAGTGTTCAAAGCACACCACAAAGCTCAAACCACAGAGCTGCAGCTAGGCAGGAAACAGAAAGTGCTTTGATTCATATGGTAGACGCTGAACATTGTTTGACTAGAGGAGATATCATTTAGTGCAGTGGTTCTCAAAACAGGAGTCCGGGGCCCATTGGGGGGCCGCAAGCAGGTTTCAGGGGATCCACCAAGCAGGGCCGGCATTAGACTTGCTGGGGTCCATGGCAGAAAACCGAAGCCCCACTCCCTGGGGCTGAAGCCCGGGGCTCCAAGCCGTGCCACCCAAGACTGAAGCCAAAGCCCGAGCAACTTGGCTTCACAAGGCCCCCTGTGGTGTGGAGCCCCGTATAATTGCCCTGCTTGCTACCCTCTGATGCTACCCCTGCCTTTTATAAGCAGAAAAACAGTTGTGGCACAGGTGGGCTGTGGAATTTTTATAGCATGTTGGGGGTGGAGGGGGGGCCTCAGAAAGAAAAAGATTGAGAACCTCTTTTAGAGAAATGTAATGCTAAATTCAAATATCCAGAACACCAGCGTCTTTTTTATTGTTTTTCAATAGATGACTATGACACCAGTGTTTTATGCCAATCTCTGCCCTAGGAAATGAGCACTGAGACTCAAAGTACATAAGATAGCTCAAAAATATTTTCCCTCACCCCACGCAGACACCCACATACTTTGTTTTTGCAGCTTGCCTGGAACAAATGTTTTAGAACATTTAAGGTGTTCCTCTAAATATTTAAAAATAAAGTCAACTACCACCTACTTTATCTTCTGTTCAGACATCTTCATGCTTAAAAATTACAAAGAATTTCTTTCTACTTATACTCAAGATATTAAAGACAACGAGACCTTTAACACATTGAGCCTCTACAGTTAGACCACCTACACCTTTCTTCCTTCTGCCCCTATTAGTAGGAATCTGGCAATTTCTTACTTAAGAATTCACCAGCTCTTACTTTTTATACACCTTTCGACCAAGAATCTCAAAATGCTTTAACATTAAGCCTCACAGCACACCTGTCAAGATAGATAAACAACAAGAGGTTAAACGATTTTTCTAAAGCTACACAGCAAGTCAGCGGCTTTGCTGAGACTAGAAGCTCAATCCAAATAAGACCAAGGTGATGTTGGCTTTGTGGAAGCAAACCAAAAATATGGAGAAGACTATCTCTGCCTTCCTTATTGAGGATGTCTGTGGTTTGTTACCAGAGTTTGCAATTTGGAGATGCTATTGGATCCCCAGCTGCTTTATGAGGATTGTATAGAATCAGTATCAAGGAATACCTCTCACCTCAGTCCCCATTTCATCTGGTGTCTGTGGCCATTTCCTTCAGACACAGACCTTGCTACCACAATTCAGGCCTCTGTCACTCAAGACTAAATAACTGCAATGTGCTGTACCGGACAGAATGGCTTAAGATAACCCAGAAACAAGCTGGAGCAGAATATAGCAGCCCACTTATTAAGCAACATAACTTGGCATGAGCATGACACCCATGCCACAGAATCTGCACTAGCTGTCTGCTGGTTACCAAGTGGAAACTAAGCTGTTGGTTTTGACCTATACAACTAAATGGCTTGAGACCTGCCTGTTAAGAAGCACCCTCTCCAACATGTGCCATACTGTCACAGTTGCGATAAGTGGGGGCACCGAAGCAAGAGAGGGGCTGGTGGCAGGGTATTGTTTCAAGCCTATTCCCCACCTGTCTGAAAGGGCCAGGTTTCTACAGCTATCAGGACACACTACAAGTTTTATTTATTCCAGCTTTTGGGGAAGGAGCTTTGTTGGCAATGCTCCTGATTTTATTATGACTCTTGTGATATTTGATACTTTTCTGAAGTGCCAGCTCTGAGGTCCTGTGATTACATGAGATTCTCAAGACTTTGTTTATTTTTATTTTTAAAAGTGAGTTTCTAGCCTTCATGCTTGCAGATAAAGGCTGAAAAAACGTGAACTCAAACTAAAGACTCAAAAAACAGAAAGCAGATAAAAAGATAAACATTTATTATTTTTAAAGTCTTAGGATTTTAAAGTAACTCATGATTTCTGATCACCTGGCATTGGCTGAAGTAGAGAAGGACTTCATGGGATCGACGTCTGTGGAAGTAGGGAACTTTGATCTTTAATTTACAATTTAGTAAAAGCTTACTCAGAAGTTAGTTATTTTGCTTCATCAAGTTAAAAGGATATTTTATGGATTACATTATTTTAAAATAGGTGTTAAAATAGACAAGCCAAAACAACATATTTTTGGTCCCTACTGTTGAGGAAGTGCTTAAATGTACATGTTGTGTTGACAGGAATTAGAGTTTGTTATTACAGCACTGCTCATTGAAATGGCAATATGCAATAAAAATATTAATCTGATTTTTAGAAGTTATGTCACGTGACTTCTATTACTTTAGCCCTGCCTTCTCTCAGTGCAGGAGAAATTATATTACTATCAAAATGATGAACAAATGGACATTGACGAGGGAACTATATGGATACCTGATGAAGTGGATAATATTAGATTAAGAAAAAAAATCTAAGTACTAAATTATTTCCTGAATTAAGACTTCTAAGTTTATCAGCACAAGTATTTTATTCCCTCTGCATCTATGATGAATGAAATCAATCCTTTTATGTCTTCATTCAGCAAACCCACTTTGGAACATTATATATATATATGCAATGCATCAGACCTCTTCTTTGTCCAAAAGGCATCAATACTGCAATATATATTTTAATGAGTTTTCAGTTTTTCTGAAAAGGATAAGACAAGACAAGACTTGACAACTCAAAGTAACTGAAATATATGTACAGTTTGACTCTAGTTTTCCAAGTGCTGGATGCAAAAGCTGAGCCAGATTACAGTGTGAAGCAACACCAGCACTACACAGCTCTGAACACAAATACAATTCAGAAAACTAGTGAACAGACACAGGCTACACGGGAAACGTTTTCCCAGACTAACTGACATTGTTTTTTAAATCTTTCAATTGTTGAACAACTGAAGCGTCATTCTTCTCTAAAAAGGGACTTTGTCAGGTTCCATGCTCAAGGCACATAACTAATTCTATGTATAAACTGAGGATATGTCCACACTTAAAATGCTACAGTGGTTCAGCTGCAGTGCTGCTGCTCTGCTTCAGTGTAGACACTACCTACACCAATGGGAGAGGTTTTCCCATTAGCAAAGGCAATCCACCTCTCAGAGGTGGTAGCTAGGTCAATAGAAAAATTATTTTGCCTAGCTCGCACTGTCTATAACCAGGGTGTAAGGCAGTATATCTACTTCTCTTGGGATGTGGATTTTTCATACCCCTCAGAGATACAGCTACAGCAATGTAAATTCGTGGTGTAGACCAGTCCTGACTCTGGGTTCTGACAATCTAGGCTCTTTCCATCATATGCACTACCACCATTACCAATGAGAAAGGCTCAGCAGGCTAAGCTCTGTCCTCTCTTACACCTGTACAACTTTACTGTTTGCAGATTTAAGCCCTCCGTAAAATTATCTATTTATAAATTGTGCATGTTTGTGTGTGAGTGTGCTAAGAAAGCACCATTTAAAGAAATGGAATTGCACATATGTAGCTGAGAGCCCAATTTGTCATGCAAACCCATTGATACTGTGATACCATTGGAGGTGTTTAAAAAAAATCCACTTGATTGTCAAAACCCAGCATGATTTTTAGGGCTGTTTACTAGTAAATAGAAATGATTTTTGTCTAACAGAGCAAATTTTATATGGAAACTAGTGATATAATGAATATGGAACTATACAACACCTTTATATACATACACATGGTTACACTGGGGGATAGATTGCCATTCCAACATTTTTGTACTACATTATACCCTTACATTAGGGAGGCAGGACAACTTCCAAGGTAACAAGGAATTTAAAAAAAAAAACAACACTCTACTAAGGACAATTGGATTCACCTGTGGAACTCTACTGACTACAGTGGGATTGCACAGGTGTATGTGGCAGAACTTGACCCACAGACTCTTCATACAAGTGAAGATGCAGAAGGAGGAGACCACCCCAAAGAGTTAGCCAGGCTAGGAGATAGTCTACAAATAAGTATTTTTGCCTGAGCAAATCTGACCTGGAACTATACAGATGGCCACAGTGCCATTTTTAATACTCACAGAGCATGTGGGTGGAATGCAAAGGGAAAGATAGGGACAAGAGTATTCCTGCAAACTTTAAGAGATTCCATGGTCAAGCACTCAAGAGCCAAAAATACCAAAGTGAAGGTTGCACATACAGCTATAACTCTCCTGTCTTGGATCTACACAGACTGCATTTTAAGTAGTCATAGTATTTCTCAAGTACAATACAGTTTTTACTATAGTTCCAACAGGGGTGGCACCCTGTATAAACAAGAGTACATAACACAGTATTTGAAAGTAACTGGTAGGTATGCAATAAAACACTTAAGGAACTACTACAGACGCAGTATAGTAAAACAGGGTAGTAGTAATAATATGAATACCACCTAGCACTTATACAGCACTTTCCATCAGTAGATCTCAAAGCATTTTACAAAGGTGGTCAGTATCATTATCCCCATTTTACAGATCGGGAAACTGAGGCACAGAGGGGAAGTGACTAGTGAATAGTGTGTGTTTACATATAGTCAAGATTAATATTATGAATTCTTAATAGCCAACTGACTATCAGTCACAGGCCTAAATCATTCACTCCATACTCAAACAGATCTCCCAATGACTTCAGAAGGTATTTTGCCCAAGTAAGGACCACCAAATTGAGTCTGCTGTGAATATACCACTCAAGAAACCCACTTGTAATTATATGGAAAAATTCAGGATTCACTTTAGCTTTTTTGTGAAAATCAAGATATACTTAATTTTACAAATAAATTCTTGACAACTTGTCCTGGAGATGAAAATATAACTAAGGGTACGTCTACAGTATGAAATTATTTCGAAATTATTCTAATTTTCGGAAGTTATTTTATACATTTGGTCTTCTGTGTCCCCACTAAAGTGCATGAATTCGGCAGATTGTGTCCACAGTACCAAGGCTAGCATCGAATGTCAGAGCGGTGCACTGTGGGTAGCTATCCCACAGTTCCCGCAGTCCCCACCACCCATTGGAATTCTGGGTTAAGCTCCCTGTGCATGATGGGGCAAAAAAACAAACAAACATTCTCGTGGGCGTTTCTGGGTGCGTCTCGTCAAAAAGCTACAGCAGACAATTGTTTTGCGCCTTTTTGGCATGAAGACACCATACTGCTTTCAACAGATGGTAGACCACTTCTCTCCTGCTACTATGAATCCACCTCTCCAACTCAACTGTGCTCAGCCATCGTAAACCGAGCAGCACGGCTTCCGCTGCCCACTCTGCTCTCCCGCTATTGCCACGCTTCCAAGCTTCTCCATGTTGTCTGTCCTGGGCTCCCACCTCCGTGAAAGCCACAGAAGACCACCATTTTCAGCCGTTGTTCGGCTACTGTGAACTGAACAGCACAGCTTCTGCTGCCACTCTGCTCTCCTACATTTTGCGCCCTTTTTCCAGGGATTACCCGCGCAGAACACCGGGGCGGCCATGACATAAACCGCAAGGGGTACTTTTCCATGGTGCTGCAAGCACTGGTGGATCACAAGGGATGTTTCACCGAGATCAACGTGGGATGGCCGGGAAAGGTGCATGACGCTCGCATCTTCAGGAACTCTGGTCTGTTTGACAGCTGCAGGAAGGGACTGAATGCCCAGACCAGAAAATTACTGTTGGGGATGTTGAAATGCCTATAGTTATCCTCGGGGACCCAGCCTACCCCTTAATGCCATGGCTCATGAAGCCGTACATAGGCACCCTGGACAGTAGTAAGGAGCAGTTCAACTATAGGCTGAGCAAGCGCAGCATGGTGGTAGAATGTGCGTTTGGACATTTGAAAGTGCGCTGGTGCAGTTTACTGACTCGGTCAGATCTCAGCACAACCAATATTCCAATTGTATTGTGCGCGCCACAATATCTGTGAGAGTAAGGGGGAAGATGTTTATGGCGGAGTGGGAGGTTGAGGCAACTCGCCTGGTGGCCAGTTTCGCACAGCCAGACAACAGGGCGATTAGAAGAGTGCAGCAGAGCGCGCTGCACATCAGAGAAGCTTTGAAAGCCGGTTTCATGACTGGCCAGGGTACGGTGTGACAGTTGTATTTGTTTCTCTTAAAGTTACCCGCCCCGTATATATATATTAAAGGAAATAAAGTCACAATTGTTTAAAAACCGTTCTTTATTATTTGTTGCACAAAACATTGAGAGAAAAATCAGAAGCTAGACGGGGGGGGGGGGGGCATTGGGTTAGGGGGGTGGAGGAGGAGGGAAGGACAAGTCCAGAAACCAAATCAAAATTTAGGATATGCCAGCTTTCTGCTGCTTGTGCAATCCTCTGGGGTTGACTGTGTGGGTCCCCGTAGCCTGCCCCCTGCCCCCGTGTTCTTGGGCATCTGGGTGAGGAGGCTATGGAACTTGGGAAGGATGGAGGGTGGTTATTCAGGGGCTGCAGCAGCAACCTGTGGTCTTGCTGGCTTTCCCGCATTAGATCCACCATACAGCGGGGCATGTCAGTTTGCTCCCCCATGAGCTTGACCATAGCATCCTGCCTGCTCTCATCGCATGCGTCCCTCTTCTGTTTGTATTCATGTAACGCTTTACACAACGCCGCAATTGTTTGCCTCCACGCATTCAACTGGGCCCTCTCAGTGCGGGAGGACTGCATGAGCTCAGCGAACATGTCGTCCCGAGTTCGTTTTTTCCGCCTTCTAATCTGGACCAGCCTCTGGGACGGAGTAGATAGGGGCCACATTGAAACATTTGCACCTGCTGCAGGAGGAGAAAAAAGGGAGGGTAGTATTTTAAAAGATACATTTTAGAGAACAAGGGGACACTGCTTCTCAGTGAAACAGGCAATTCATAGTACACAGCGCATGTTCTTTCTGTACAAGGTCTCATTTTGCCTCCTATACTGAAGTGCCTGCCACTTTGGTGTGAGTAAGCCATCACATGCAGCCAGGCAACAGAATTCAGCTTGCAGGCAGCCTGCGGGCTCTCTGGGATGATCGCTTCAAACAACACCCTCCCTCCCCACACACACACACCCCGCCCCACGGGGCTCCGATGAGGCTCTGAGCAGGGTTGAGCCCTTTAAACTAAAGACGCGAACAGCCCAGCGCAGCTGGGTTTCCCCCCCACCCCCGCCACCGCATGGCTCTGATCAAGCTCTCACTCACCAGAAGTGCCTTCTCCAGGGTCATGGTCCGGAAGCATGCTTTGGGAGTAGGGGGAGGCTATTGGCTCCAGCGTTAAGAATAGTTCCTGGCTAGGGGGGAAAACAGATTCCCCACTTGCCACCTGTGCACTGTCCTCCTCCTCCAAAAACTCATCCTCCTGCAAGGCGGGGAGTAGCACGGAGCAAGGTGTCCATGGCCAGTGGTGGGGTAGTGGTGTCGTCACCCCCCATAACTGCATGCAGCTCACTGTAGAAGCGGCATGTATTGGGCTATGACCCACAGTGCCCGTTCGCCTCCCTGGCTTTTTGGTATGCTTGCCTGAGCTCCTTGATTTTTGTACGACACTGTTCTGTGTCCCTGGAGTAGCCTCTTTCTGTCATGGCCCTGGAGACTTTAGCGTACGTATTTGCGTTCCTGTTTTTGGAACGTAGTTCTGCTGTAACAGATTCGTCTCCCCAACATGCAATGAGATCCAGTACCTCCCGTTCGGACCATGCTGGAACTCGTCTGCGAATCCGGGACTGTGTGGTCGCCTGTGATGGTGGACTCTGCATGGTCGCCTGTGATGGCGGTGACCAAACAGGAAATTCAAGTTTCCAGGGCTTTTGCTGCCTACTTGGCTAGGGCATCGGAGTTCAGAGTGTTGTCCAGAGCGGTCACAAGGGAGCATTCTGGGATAGCTCCCGGAGGCCAATATCGTCGAATTGCATCCACAGTACCTGTAACCCGGAACTGCGATCTTGATTTTAGCACTACTCCACTTGCCGAGGTGGAGTACAGAAATTGGAGTAAAGATCCCTTTAAATCAAAAAAACTGGTTTGGTTGCGTGGACAGAACCAGTTTTATTTCGAGGTAAGTCAGCTAATTCCAAAAGAACCGCGTACTGTAGACCAGGCCTAAATTATTTAAAATAGCTCAATCTACAGATGAGTGCCCTGACTTAACTTGAGAAAGAGTAAACAAAAAAATGTATTCAAGCAACATTGCTGCATGCATATACACACACACACACATACATACACACACTATAAACACATTCTCCAGTAATACTGAAATGAGATTCAAGAAGCCTTTGCTAAATGCTTCCAATACCTCGTCAATACATAAAAACCTTACAAACTAAGGCACCCAAACATGCAAACACTTTCATATTTGAGTAACATTACACATGAGTAGCCCCATCAGATTCAATGGGAGTACTCGTGCACATTTCTAAAATTAAGAACAAAAGAATGGCCATACTGGGTCAGACCAAATGTCCATCCAGCCCAGTATCCGGTCTACCGACAGTGGCCAATACCAGGTGCCCCAAAGGGAGTGAACTTAACAGGTAATGATCAGTGATCTCTCTCCTGCCATCCATCTCCACCATCTGTCAAACAGAGGCTAGGGACACCATTCCTTACCCATCCTGGCTAACAGCCAAAGGACTTAGCCTCCATGAATTTATCCAGTTCTCTTTTAAACCCTGTTATAGTCCTAGCCTTCACAACCTCCTCAGGCAAGGGGTTCCATAAGTTGCCTGTGCACTGTGTGAACAACAACTTTGGCACCCAGATTTGTAACAATGGACATATTTTTGCTTCATCTATAAATAGAAAGTGATAATTTGTTGCCTGCAATGCTTATTTAAATAACTTTATTGGCTTTAGTTGGTTAGATCGCATCTAAGTACAGGTAGCTGTGTATTACAATTATCTAACTTCCAACCAGCTACAGAAGCCTGCTGGCAACCGTATCAGAGATAAATTAAAAAAACAGGTCAAACCATCACACTTGCCAGCACTACCTAATAGTCTATTTCCTCACACAGTTTCATTCATGTACCATATTTCATCTGGATTTGAAACCAAATTCTCAGACTTGTGTTCAGTCTGCTATTCCCAGTTCCGCTCTTGGCTTTTATACTGACTCACCCATCACTGTGTAAATCTACATTGGGATTCATAATCTCTTTGATTTACCTTTACGTAATTTGATTACTATGCAAAAATTCTTACCTAGTAGAGTCACACTGGGAGAAGCCGAGCTGGATTCAAATATTTTAGTTCTCTCATAGCTATAACTTGCTTGTACTCACTTGCAAGTCCCCAGGACACACATAGTTGTAAATAACTTATCTCCTAGATGATGAGGAAAAAGTGTCACACTTCCCTTGCACAACTATACCCGTTGGTAGCATCCAAGTGAATTAAACAGAAGGGTGTAATAGCACACCAAGCTTGCGCCCACTAGCTACTGTAAGCAGTTACAAATGTGTCAGTGGTAGAAGACTTGCCCTTACTTTACCCATCCTCAGAAAGCTAGCCCCGCATGCAGAGTAGGGTGTGTGATTTTTTTTAAACCATTTAAAACTTGTTACATTGACTAATGTCTTAGATTTGTACAATGCATCTTCTTTTGTTCATTTTATTTCTAATGGTTTTTCAGAAAAGTCCACCGTGCTAGCAGAGTGTCACACAGACAGACATGGAAACACAAAGGCTACAGAACATTATGGGGCTGATACTAAAATGATGCAAGTTGTCCTAGCACCTTTGCAAAGCTAGCTGCATCTTTATCCCAGAGGAAACCCACTTCAGGTGTCAGGCCTTATGTGCTTACCTGTTCTGGAGTGGAGTCAGTTCTCCCACTCTGTGACCAGACTCTGGGCTACAGTAACCTGTGTATCAAACTATGCTTACCTAGCAGTTCCAACTGAGTTTGGTACTTGTGGTCCTTTCCTTCAGGAATCTGTGATCAATGGTGAATACAGTGACCAGATCGCCTTCTTAAATCAAAGTATTGTTTAATTTTTAACAGTCAGAACAACACATTTAGCGTAAAAGGATTTTAAAACAAACTGTATGTGCGCATGTGTCTGTGTCTTACCTAAAGTTCACCATCCTCCAGAGGTGTCCTAGCTTCTTCAGACGCTACAGCAAGTGCCTGCCTTAGTCTGCTTCCCCAAAGAGCTCCTCAACAACTACTTCCCCTCTGGAAATAAAGAATCTCTTTTTATCCAGAGAATGTTCCTTGGGTCTTGTCACTTCCTGGGTTTTGGGCCCTGCTCATCATAAACCAGTTCAGTGAACTCTGCAAGACATGACAGACTCCTCAGGTTTAAGGCTCTGCCAAGGACCCAAAACAACCCTAAAGCATTTGCTGTGGGGTGGCTTACCTTGAGCTGTTCTTCCTGCTCACTTGTTTTCCATACAGCCCACTATTAAATGAAACCAATATATTCATACAGTGAACATCCCAATACCTAGGTCAACCTACAGTATTCATAAGTTACTACAGAAGAGCTCCATCTCAGCTCCATTGAAGTCGATGGAACTATGACAATTTACATCAGCTGAAGATATACCTTTAAGTTTTCTCCAGTGTGTCATAAGCAGAAGAACGTCTGTGCTAAGTAAGAGAGAACTGAAAACTGTAAGAGATTAAGACAGACCAGTTGGGTGGAAACCATTACCACATACAAGTGTGACTTTTTAATAAGCCATTTTTGAGCTATGAGTTTTTCCCCATATCTGCTAAAAGATAACCTCCTTTGGTATTCCAGTATCTCTGAACAAAATATGATTACACATTTTCTCCAAAATTTTCTATACACCAAAATTAATAGACAGACTTTAAGGCCAGAAGGGACCATCACAACCATCTACTCTGACTTCCTGCACATTGCAGGCCACAGAACCTCACCCACCCACTCGTGTAATAGACCCATAACCTCATATCTGGTAGGAAAGATGTCTGATCAAGACATTTTTGGTAACGTAAAGTGTATGAAAAATAGAGGCTTATTCTGGAAATATCTTCTCAACCATAATTATAGCATAGTTACAGTCTAATAAAAGTTGCCTAAAGACATGAAGATAACTAGCAATCTGAAGTGTTTTGGTTTTTTTTTTTAAAAATACATTGGCTGATCTGTACACCCACCCACAGCACACTATCTCCCAAGGCAGAAGTGCTGTTAGACACAGTAAGATCGCTCACAGAACAGGCGCAGCTAATTATACAGTTCTAGCAAAGCATCAGGGAAAGGCTCCATGAAGAATTTGCCAATCAGTATATATTAAATAATTTTTATTTCTTGAGGGCAGCATTTAAGTCACAGTGTGTTTCTACTGAGACCCATGCATGGAGTTCTCCCTAAATCTACTGAACGAACACGATGCACAGTAATGTTTCTGTGGGACAACAGAGAATGCATCATCCCTGCTGTGGATTGTATGAGTTAACCCCACGTTCAGCATAAAGTGTAACCCGGTCAAGGGTTTGTAGGGTAGACAAGAGCCTTAGTTTTATTTGGGTCTCTGTTTGAGTAGGATATCATCATTATATTCTTTCAAAGTTCAGAGTGCAGGTTTTATGGGAGAATTTCTTTCAGCTAGATATTTAAACTCCGATAGTTGGGATCAGTAGCTCAAACAAACTAAAAATCTTAAAAGGAAATGGCTTCATTTTAGATGGAGATTTTTTTCACCCATTTCTCCCTCCTTGCAGTCCTGCAATATTGGGGGGGTTAGTCCTTGCCAGTTCACTCCTCCCTATCTTCTCATTGTCTCCCCATCACTCCCACATGCACTCAGCTATCAGCTCGTCTGACTCTATCACAAGTCACAGAACATTTCACAGAACAGTATATTTCCTAAAGCCCCAGGTTCTGAAGTCATGAAAATCTCAATTTATTAAAAAAAAAATAAAAAATAAAAGGTGTAGCCTTCATGGCAGTGAGGAAGAGTTGGAAAACATGACCCTTAAATGCTCAAAATCCAGACAACAAAAAGAATCCAATATTATTTTTAAATTAATTTTGAGGCCTGACTCATGATCTTTGAATAGATTCTAAAACCAGAAAAGACAACTGTAATCATGTAGGCCAATTTCCTGCATAATACAAACCACAGAACTTCTCTGAATTAATTCTTGTTTGACATAGAGCATATATCTTTTAACCAAAATACAATCTTGATTTAAAAATTGCCAGTGATGGAGAATCCACCACAACTCTTGATAAACTGTTCCAAAGATTAGTTAACCTGTTAAAAACTTATGCTTTATTTCTAGCTTCTATTTCCAGCCACTGGATCTTGTCTGCTATAAATTTGTCTGCTAATATTTGTTCCCCACATAGGTACTTACAGATAGTGATCAAGTCACCCCTTAATCCTGTACCTGAGGCACCTGACCACACAAAAAGAAGAGATCTCAGAATATCAAAAATAAAAAGTGAAACTGCTTTTAAAACTGGACTGAATAAATAAGTCTTTAGGTGTTGAGGCAAATATCACTAAGAAAAGTGGAAAGATTTCTTTAGGGATGGACAACCCCTAAAACAGATATAGCTGATGTATATTTTTAAAAATATACACATTATGAATTTATACAGATTGCTTACTTTTTCAATGAACACTTTCAGATAAAAGAGGAACCAACAAAGCTATATGTATTAGTAAACTTTTGTTAAGTAAAGGTTTGAGTTTCAGCAATCAAGATTATGTCTAGAACATATTAATCTCATGACTGTTTTTAGAGGACAAGCCACATAAAGCTATTGAGCTACAGAGGGCAGACTGTCAATATGAAGTAACAGCAAAAGAATGGAATGAGATAATATAGATGATAAATATTGACTGAAATACTAACCAAGTAGTACTATTTCAGTACTTTTTAATTTACAGAATGCATATTTCTCTACCTCTATATAATAAAATACATAATATTGCCCCAGATATATCTTATGAAATGCAAGACAGCCAGGATCTCTTTCATACATAGGATATGGAACTGCTGGGTGGCAGAAAGGTTTGGAAAATAATCCTGAAAGAAATAAAAAAAAATAATACTAGAGAGATTAAAGTTCTCAAGAAGTGCATTAGTAGTTGGCCTGCCAAAAAGACTCAAACCAGGAACAAGGAAGCTACTCCTATTCTTGCTCTTTATAGGGAAAAAAAGGGCAATCTTTAATTTGGCAACTATTCCTACTGTAGCTCACTGGAATAAACTATTAATAGAATATCTTGTAATGCAAGGTCTAATAATTGTAGTGAAAACAGTTCCAGGCAAATTTTTTTAAAAAGGTTAAATAGTATACCTTGCACAGGAAACCAATCCAATAGAAATACTGAAACCATTGAGATACTTTGATATATAGATGCAGTAATCCTACACTTATAGGATAGTCAGGAAGGATGTACACAGAGGATAATAATTGAATTGAATACTCTAGCCCCCTTAGCTTTCCTTTCATTCTATTCTCCTGCGACTCCTCATTCCACTCCCCAGAAAACATTCACTTTCCCCCTCTCCCCACTGAAAACGTTAATATGAATGGTTACATAAGCACATACACACATACGCCCCCCCATGCTAAAGTTATGTTTAAATAATTTAAAATAAAATAAAATGTTAACAATAATATGGTCAATAGATAACCATAAGAGCAACATATTGTATTTCTGTATTAAGATATGTACCTACATATATTAAAACAATATTACTGGAGGAGGAGGAGGAGAAGACAAAGCCTTAAGTGTAAGAATCAGTCTCTTCAGCACTCACACCACTGAGGAGACAGAAGCTCAGTTTACATCTTTGTGTGGCATCACCAAGAGTCCTGCAAAGATCTCCTCCAGCAAAGAAAGGGAAGTACTAAATACTTCTAATGTTAAAGGCAAAATGGAAAAGAGTGGTTTACATGAATGTTGAGACAGTCCTATATACTTAAGAGAAGGTAATAACAAAGCAAAACCTTTTCATTTTCAAATAACCCCACTGAAAATATTCAAGAACCTAGTAGTAGAGCTGGCTGGGAAATGGTTTTCCCATTCTGTGAGTATTTTCATAATTTTGAAAAGTTTCCCATTTCACTTTGGGACCAAACAAACAGATATTTCAAAGCTGTTCATGTAAAAACAGAGAAAGACACCCCACCCGACAGAGCCAACTGTCCAACAGTTATGGCACTTACCCGAGATGAAGGAGACATAGGGAGAACCAGGTTCACATCCCTGATCTCCCGGATTCAGATCTGGGACTTGAATCTATGTCTCTCACATCCCATATGAGTGCCCTAACAACCAAGCTACAGAGTTAATCTCTTTCTAGCCCAGTCAATATTTATACAGACTGAAACAGCTCCAAACATAAGAGACCCAAGCTAGAGTAGCCAACAGTCTCACGGTTAGGGTAAGATCCAGATTCACAAGTGTTCTGAACAAGGCTGAGCAAGCACTTGAACTTGGCTTGCCCGTGTCATCTGCATCTTGGATGAGTGCCATAACCATCAGGCTACTGACTGTTATAGGGTGGATCTCCCTGGTTTTGAGTAGCAATTATATCCTGGACACCTTCCCAATGAAATTATACCCTGGATTGTATATACACAGGAATGACACCTTCCCACTGAAATTATATCCTGGACCACCTTCCCAATGAAAGTTTCATTGAAAATGCCCCTTATCCAGAAAAAGTGTTCAGGTTGATGAATCGGCATTTTCTGACACAAAACTATCTACCTAGGAGTGAGCATGTATTTCATTGTGGCATCTCTATCTCTGACTCTTAACTCACTTTCCAATAATTATGCACTTCATCTTTGAGCAGAAGACGTATTCAGAATGGTGCATGCTCCATCAGTGCCAAAGACTAAAAACATATTACTAAAACAATGCAAGGACCTGTATAATTGGTGTCTCCCAGACACCGAACCCGTCCATAACAGATGGAGGAAGAAATAAAGGAAAGGCAAAATACTACCACTCCATTTGGTTAGGTAAGAACGGTATGCCCTGATGTCAGCCATTGGATTATGTAACATCCAGTTACATCTTCAATGGAGATCACGTAACATCTCCATTGAAAACGCTTCAGGGTAGTTAAGTCTTTTAAAAAAAAAAAGATGAAGTCACACTCCAGCACAGCAAAACATGTACATTATTAATATTTAAGGACACTAGGATGTTTACAAGTAGCATAAGCTACAGCCAACAGTGCTGCATTAAGAGATGGCAATCTCCAGTGACATAGGTATGTACCTACTAGAGTGTTATGCATTCCAGATGACAAATCTACAAAAAAGAGTTTACAAACAACTTTATTTTCTGGGGGGAGAAATAGGGGGGTTGCTCCACAATATCGACGGCTTTATGACAGAATCTTGGTTTTCCAGAAATTCATCTACTCTTGTTTAGATTTCTCACATGTAGTCACAATTTTCAAAGCAACTGATTTTTATATTGGAACAGACACAGAGCATGCTCAGACAATATTCTGTATAAATCTATTTCACACACACACCCCTTCTTCCTGCACCTCAGCTTAACCCTTTGGTAAAGCACAGGCCAGAGCTCTGTCTTGCAGTCCTTTCTAAATAGGTTACACAAAGTTCAACCTCAGGGTTATTGAATGTAAAACCCGGATAAATGGACACTCATAGCGCCCAATCAATTTCAGAAGAGAGAGAACCATAGGGTTCTTAGTATAACAAAGATTTAATGCATACAAAACACATTGTAAATAGTATAAAATGCTGTAAATAGCATTTGGAAGACTAAGAATAACTTTTAAACAAAATCTAGTCGATAGAAGAATCGATTGGTGTAGTTTATAGACTTCCCCCCTTTTGTTTCTCTTTTATGTACATATATTTTCAAATATAAAGTTTCAGCACATTATTTTTATACATTAGCACACACATCAAAACACATTTCCCTCTGATCCTCTCTCGGAGATGATTTCTGAGACTTTAGAGGTAACTATATTGTATAGCGTGTGTCACCTGGGCTCTTTGGAGCAGAGAAATGACAGTCTCTTGGTCCTTTCAAACACTTCAGAACCCTGTCCGCATGTAGCCTGGGGAGCGCCACAACTAGCAGCCACTCAGCTCTGGAATTAATAGCTGACTGTTCTGCTCAGTTGCTGGTGAAACAGAAGTCTTCATCCTGTATCCACAGCAGTACAAAGGCTGGGATCCCGGATATTTATAAGATTCTCACTCTGCAGGGTACCACATCTCCTCATAAGCCTGACTAAGTCAGGCAAGAATTCACAAAGTATGACCCCATTCTCTCTAAAGCAGAATCCCAGTTTAGAGCAGAGCGCTAATAACAAAACAAATTCCACAGGCAGTTCCGTAAAACACAATGTGGTGGACCAAATATCACTCTAATAGAAGGTTTCCCTCGTAAATAAAGCTGAAACAGAACTCGCCTGTTTCCAAATTGGTACAGGGACTGGGACCAAGCCCTCAAAGCAAACACAGTGCTTGGTCCTGTGTCAAACTCCTCTATTTATAACCGTTCCCCAATCCCCTGGCTCTCTGACTGACTCAGGTCTCAGAGGATAACTAAGGTATGACCTGGCAGGTGGGTTGCTCACAATGAAAACAGCCTCAGAACAACTAATGAACATATCTACTAACTACCATACCCTGTTCTGGAAGTTTCTGGGTCTTTCTAGCTGAGTTACCCTGCCCTCTGCACCTGTGCAAAAAAAGTATCAAACTAAGATCCATGGCTCCTCCCCACAGCTTCTCTTCCCCTCCTGGGAAAACTAAGGCTATGTCTACACATAAACCACTACAGCAACACAGCTGCAACGCTTCAGTGTAGGCATTCATTAGTCTGACGGGAGGGATTCTCCCATAGCTGTAGTTAATCCACCGCCCTGAGAGGTGGTAGCTAGGTCATCGGAAGAATTCTTCCATCAACTTAGCACTGTCAACACCAAGGGTTAGGTCTGCTTCATTACACTGCTCCGGGGTGTGGATTTTTCACACCCCTCAGCAACATAGCTGGGTCCACCTAACTTTTTAGTGTAAACATGGCCTAAGTCAAATGCTATAGTATAGAGCATGTGGGTTAATGAACAGAGGAGTGGGTCTTCAGGTGAACAGTAAGGAGCAGCAGATAGAAGAAAAACTACTGTACTAAGAAACAGCTCTGTTTCCCTAATTATACAGAACAAGGGACTTAAGATACAGGAATCATGCCAGCTGGGGAGGGAGAGGTTTCCTAAGAATATATTTATTTGAGCAAAAGCAACTCTAAGAAGTCAGTTTAAGTTTTCAGTAGAAACCCAGTCATTTTGGGGTTTTAATAACCTTGAAAATAGAACTCAAATCAGACGGATATCTGAATACCAAGTCTCAGTTACAAAGAATACATTTTTTTTACTTTACAAAAAAGGTAATTTACCAATTTTCTCAATTTATCATGGTCACAAGGACTGGGTTTGTATATTTGGGAGAAGGTGGCTTTTTCTGAAGCTTTTTTAACCATTTTAGCCAAAGAAAGTATTATAACAAACAGCTATTCTTACTGTGAAGTAGTGCACTCCTGCTGGAAGGCTGCAACAGCACTCTGACAAGCAGGAGTGTTCCCAGTTATCCAGGTGATTCAGGAACTCATAGTAGAATCAATAATAATTAGCTTCAAATTCAATGATGATCTCACATTATATGTAAGCTCAACCTCCAGCAGTTCAGTCAAAGTCTGAGAATTGATTCACCTATAAACTACATGGCTTTTTTCTTGTTGAAAGAAAGACAAGTATTCAGAAACAAAATGACGTACTCATCGCTGATGTTTGGTACCATTTGTATCAATAAATTTAACAAAAAACAAAACTATAAACAACTATGATCCCCTGCTCCAAGCCACTTTCTGGCAGAGAGAAGAGCTGGTGCACAAGGAGATGGAGAGGCATGGTGAAAAAGAAAATGGGGCAAGCACTGCCTCTCTGGCATTCATTCCTTTCCCTTCAACCCCACAGAAGGTATGGAATCATTCTCCCTCTCTCTGGCCCAATGACTACTCAAGGAGTTTTAAACAACGTGGAACAGATTCAGTAGGACAGCCTGAGACACACCCAACCGAGGTTACTGGGCAGCTTGGTAGTTTGGCCACTCACCTGAGAAGGGAGAAACTCAAGTTCAAGTCCCTGCTCCAATTGCTACTTAATTATTCATATGTCGTGGAACAGTTTCAAGAGGGTTTGAGAGAACATTCTGTAGCCCACTAGTTAGGGTATTCACCTGAAACACTGGAAACTCAAGTCCAAACCCTTGCTCCACACTGGGCAGATGGGGAATTCAACCCAGGTTGCCTACATCCCAAGAGAGCCTCCTAACCACTGGGCTAAAAGTTATAAGGAGAGCGGCACCATCTCCTCCTCCAGCCATTTTAGCCTCTCATTTTTTTTTTAAAATGCCCCAAAACTAAATGAATGTTTCATTTAAATCTGAAATGTATTTTTAAGTCAACTTTTTTGATTTGCTGCAATTTTTTGGAATTTATTGTTTGGGGTCAACTGAACACAATTTTTTTTTTTTTTTTTTGGGCACATAACTGCCAAGCTACCAAAAATCGGTTATTGACTCAGTTCTACTCACAAGCAGCAGGGAATCTAAAATCACTAGATACAACAGAATTTAAAAGGTCTTTAAAAAAAAATTAAAGTTCAAGTTATGGTTATAAAGATAACTTTACAAAAGTGTGAACTGAGGCAGCACTGTCTTCTTGGGACTGCTGACAGCTATCCTACCTCTCCTGCTGCTCAAGCACTTCCTTTCCCTGAAGCTGAGACTGAGGAGGAGAGAAGAAATCTAACCTTCCTACCAATACAAAAGAAGCGCACACACCGTGCAGCCAAGTTCCAGAGGGCTATCACTGGTGCATCTTTGGCTGAAGTAATGGCCAAGAGAAATCAGAAGCCTGAAGTGCGAAAGGCCCAGCGGGAACAAGCCATTAGGGCTGCCAAAGAAGCCAAGAAGGCTAAGCAGGCAACCAAGAAGTCTACACCTTCTACAACATAGGCTCCCACAAAGGCTGCACCGAAACAAAAGATTATGAAGCCAGTGAAAGTTTCTGCTCCTTGTGCTGGTGGAAAGCGTTAACTTGTCAAACAGTAGTTGGTTGCATTAAATAAACATCTGACTGACTTTCAAAAAGAAAAAAAAAAGAAAAAAAAAAGAAAAAGCACTACTTCTGCACCTCACTGGCATCCTTCTCCTCCTAACCAGAAGGAAGTCCAGTTAGCTTTTCAAACTTTGACTGTATTTAAAAGTAACAAAAATAAAACTAATGGGACAAGACCAACCAGCATGACATCCCTAACCATGCAAGCTGTCACGAACATCCAGCTTTCTGAAAAGCTTCAAGTGAGCACGCAAGTTGGTTTCAGAACTCCCCTGTATTCTCCACTTGTGGGTCCCTATGTAGAAAATGAAGTCTTAACATGCCGCTTTAAGTGTTTCTTCACTTTGAAATTCAACCATTAGGTGCAGCCTTTGTGGGAGCCTTTGTTGTAGAGGGTGTAGACTTCTTGGTTGCCTGCTTAGCCTTCTTGGCTTCTTTGGCAGCCCTAATGGCTTGTTCCCACTGGGCCTTTCAAACCAGCGATTCTGCTGACTACACGGGTTAGCAAATGCAAAAGGAGAGCAGAACCAAACAGCAAAGTGACCTGGCATGAACAGTGCTACATGGCTGCTAGCAGCCAGAGGAGATAAAATCTTACACATGCAAAAAAGAAAAACAGCCTGCGGATGAACTGGCTTTAATACAGAGGGAGTGAGTGTTCAAACATGTTCTCTGTGGCTATTGCTCTACTTTGTTTATTTTGATCTGCCCTAGTATTATTTAGGTAAGACTGGAGTTTTCAGAAGGACAGTCACTCATCTTCCACTGAATTTCAATGGAAGTTTTGTGCCTAATTCTCTTAGGGCTTGCTAACATTGTGTTAACAGTGCCAAACAGGATTAGCTGAAGATTTTAACTGCAGTACTGCCCTTAACCAATTCTCAACCACACAAAAATCTCTAACTTGAGTTAAGTAGTGCATGAAACCTGAGCTCCTTAGCTCATTAAGGGTTATGGGTTGAAGTTCAAGTACTGCTCATACCTCAGCTAGTAATGCAGTGGGGACTCAGCTACTCTGCAGCTCAAATGTTATTTCACAGTGTGACTGCTCTAACTTCAGTCAGAGGATGCTGTGAAGGCCAAAAGTATAATAGGGTTATAACAGGGTTCAAAAAAGAACTAGGTATGTTCATGGAGAATAGGTCCATCAGTGGCTATTGGTCAAGATGGTCAGGATCCAGAGACTTGATGCTATGCTCTGGGATATGTCTACACTGCAGTTAGACACCTGCGGTTGGCCTGTTCAGCTGGCTCAGGATCACAGGGCTTGAGCTAAGGGGCTTTTTAATTGCAGCACAGAGGTTCAGGACCCAGGTTGCAGCCCAAGCTCTGGGACTCTCCCACCTCGCAGGAGACCCAAGCCCAAACATCTACACTGCAATTCAACAGCCTCTCAGCCGGCACAGGCCAGCTGCGGGTGTCTCATTGTCATGCACACATACCCTAGATACCCTAAACCTCCATCTGCCAGAAGCTGGAACTGGACAACAGGGGATGGATCACTTTACAATCATTCTGTTCATTCCCTCTCAGGCATCTGGAACAAGCCACTGTTGGAAGACAGGATACTGGGTCTGATGGACTGTTGATCAGACCATTCTTAGGCTCTTATGAGTTAGGCTACCTCAACAGGAGTGAACCTGAGCATAGCTAACTCAAGCTAACATTGCAGCAAAGATAAACACTTAGCCTCCCTGGTCAAACCCAGCCATAGCCACAGGAAGACGTAGGATGAAGTCAGAGAGAAGGGAACCTGCGTCAGGATGTTGTGGACAAATTCTTAACAAAAGAAGTTTGTGAACCACCAGGCTGAGAGAGAACACAGATTGCCCAGTGACAGCATATAAAACCATATGATTCCAAACTAGGTATTATGAAGTTTTATGGAACCAGAGCATGCCAATACATTTAAAAACTATACAATGCATACAGGTATAATCCCTACCCTGAAAACAGTCCAAATGCCTTTAAACTAATTAGAAAGTAGGCTACAAATCAATTTTTAAAAACTTCATGTGTATACATATATCATGCAACTGAACTGTCTTCACAAAGCCACAACATAATCCACAAAGATATGGCATTAACTGTTCCAGGCAGATTAGTGTCATTTAAGGGCTAACCCATAATTTCCATTTGACATTGAGGAGTTCATTTAACAGCAGCGTTATAAGAGGAAGAGATTGTATTGGATTGTTCCGGGGCGGGGGGGGGGGGGGGGGATGAGGAAGCTTTTCCCTTTTTACAAAACAAACATTTAGCAAAAAGGAACAAATAAGAATCCCATGTGGAACAAGTGAACTGGGGAAGGAAGCCTGTGAACAACGTGCTAGGGAAAGGTTTGCTAGTGAAGCCCTGTCCTGTCTCAGCCCAAGCTCTCCTTTCAGAGGAAGACAGGAGCAGAGAAGCAAGTTCAACACCCGGCATCCATCAAAACATGTTGCAAACACACACACACACACACACACCCAAGTGGTTTCCATCATATACAAGGTTTTTACAGTTTGGTTCAAAGGCGCCCAGCACCCCCGCTGTACAAACTGTTCCCGCATCTCTGCTGCCAACCCACCCAGGGATGCCGCGCAGCACACGGGATCCTGCCGGGAAATCCCCGCAGGAGGAGAGGGCGCTTTTAACCTCAGGGCGACACCCCTGCCCGCACCACGCCCGGCTCAGGAGCCAGCCACGGCCACCAACCCCTGCACCTGGCCGGGCCCCTTCCCCGGACGAACCGCACCTCCTCCTCCTGTTCCTCCAGCGAGGCGTCGCTCTCCGGCCGAAGCTGCTGCTGCCCCCCACCTGGGCTCGCCGCCTCCTTGCTCTGCGGCCACCGCCCGGCTTCCTCCCGCTCCGCCCCGCGGGGCGCCGCCGCCGCCGCCTGTCGCCCCGCGTCGGAGCAGCCGCCGGGGCGGTCCCGGGCCAAGCCGGCGCCCCCCTCTTCCGAGAGAGTTGAGGAACCCGAGGAGGAGCCCGAGGAGCTGGAGCAGGACGAGACGATCCGGCCGCCGCCCCGCAGCCGCTCGGGAGCGGCCGAAACTTTCTCCCCCATCGCCGCCAAGTGCCGCAGGCAACCAGGAGCCGCCGCGGCGGGGAACCAGCTCAACCCCCCGCCGCCGGCGCCTACATGCTCCGCCGGGAAGCAGCCGCCCCCGGGGCACCGCGCGCTGTCCGGGGCAGCGGCGGCTACATGACGCTTTGGCTGAGAGACCCGGGGAGTCCCTGCCCCCCGCTGCTGGCGCGTAGGACCGAGCTCCGAGCTGTCGGTGCCGGCGGCGGCTCCGCTCCCAGGCAGCCGGAGACGCGCCGAGCCTGCCGCAGCTCCCGCGAACCTGCCTCCGGGACAGGGGAAGGGGGAGACGAGCAGCCCGCAGAGCCAATGGTAAGGACGGCGGTGGGTGGGCCCTGCGAGGATGATTCCTGGGCCAAGAGCCCAACGTGAGCGGCAGGTAATACGGGGAGGAAGGAGAGGGAAAAGGAGGGAGCGAGACGAGTGGGAGGAGGGGGAACAACCAGTTAAAAAGGAGGAAAGAGGGGCGGGAGAGCCAGAAGGTCTGTCTCCTTGCACCTCCGCGCAGGATGCAACGTATCTGAACACAGCGAGTTCTTTCAAACCATCGTGCCGCCACTGGGGCTCATTTGTGAACACGGGCTGGGATCTTATCAAAGGGACGCTGTGAAGTAGCCTATTTATAAACGGTCCAAGTACAATATATTAAACTTTCTGAAAGTTAGCGTTCTAGGTTTTTTTTTAATCCTGTCAAAATCCCTCTCGGTTGAAGGGACTTTTTGGCGAGACTCAAACATTCTCAGGCCCATTCCTACAGGTCTCCTAGTATTGTTATTTTATTAATTATTTGTGTTGAGGTAAGAGGTCTGGGTCCCAATCAATCCCTGCACCATTTTTTTTTAACCATCTCCGTGCACAGTACTACTGCCTCTTGGGTTTCAGTGTCCTGCAGAAATGGGGCCTCACACTTCCTTGCAGCATCTTGCAAGGGCATGCACTTTCAACTAGAACCCTGGAATTCACTACATACAAAGCAAACAGACAAAATAATAGAGAAAAAAATTTCTTTAATTTCAGATTTCAGAGTAGCAGCCGTGTTAGTCTATATTCGCAAAAAAGAAAAGGAGTACTAGTGGCACCTTAGAGACTAACCAATTTATTTGAACATAAGCTTTCGTGAGCTACAGAAGTGAGCTGTAGCTCAGGAAAGCTTATGCTCAAATAAATTGGTTAGTCTCTAAGGTGCCACTAGTACTCCTTTTCTTTTTAATTTCAGAGTAGTAAGTATGACTTGTAGCAATAATATGTACAAATAATTCCCATGGAAATATGATTTTTCAGGTAGATTGTTGCCCTTTAAAACAATCAAATTAGCCACCACCAGTTTGTTGTGATTGGAATGCCAATTCAATACCACTTAAGAAGTTGTTGATAGCAATTTTATGGCAAAGTACACTATGGTGCTCGTCACGCGTGTAACATTCACTAACTTTAAGAAACTTTTGGCCAGATTTTTAAAGGTCTGATGCCTAAAGATGCTGCGTGGGATTTTCAAAAGCACCAAAACAGTTTAATTGCCAGGAGTTAGGCATCTAGGCACTTTTGAAAATCCCACTAGATTCCTATCTGCATCTTTTGGTGCCTAGGTACCAGGCCTTTTGTCAATTTTTAAAATATATTTTTTCTCTGTTTATAAAGTATACATTTCTATACTAAACCATCTATAATAACAATATGGATCCAATTCTATGATCAGATCATCACAGGTGGACTCCTCTGCCCATTCAGAGCTGCATTTATTTCAACAGGGATCTGCATAGTCTCAGAAACTCACCACATAGGTCCAATTGCAAGATCAGAGCCATACAGTGCTCAATTTTTGCCCTGGCACCTCTCGGCTTGGCAGTTCATAGCCTGGCACCGCTGGGTTTGCTACATGAGTTATGAATTAAGCACTGGAGCCATATTTAGCATTCCTGTACCATCTATCATTGGAGTCTCTCAACAAATATTATATATTGAGCAGAAATTTATTACAGTAGGAAACTTGAGCAGAGCCCAAACTCACACAGTAAGCAGATTATGAAGTTAGGAATTCCTGATTCCCAATCCTGTACTTTACTATAAGATCCATCCTTTCCCTCAAATAGTACAGGTGGTGATGATGAGTGGAGCCATTTTTTCAGTGTTATCCTGGACTTCATGCATTGTCAGATTAACTAATCAACAGAGAAAAAAATCAATACTCTAAAAGTCTTGATCCCAAGTTCCTTTTCCTCTCCTGCTTCAAGTCTCCCCAAAGCTTAAACCTACCCTGAGTTACTGAGATTTGAATAGAGCTAAAACTCTGGATGCTTAACAAATGAAGTTTGCAGAACAGGCCCTAAGAAAATGCATCCAAGACGATGAAGAGACAATAAGCATTATACCTCAACAATGTATTTTTAACAGAGATACATTTCAGATTAGAATCACAGTTAAACACAGTCTAGAACTGCAGTGTCACCCCAGGATGCTGTTTGGTATATTTTCAGGTGTTGACATGTAGAACAGTTTTCAAACTTTTTTTTCTGGCTACCCAGTTGAAGAAAATTGTTGATGCCCGTGACCCAACAGAGCTGGGGATGAGGGGTTTGGGGTTTGGGAGGGGCTCAGGGCTGAGGCAGAGGTTTAGGGTGTGGGGGTGAGGGCTGCGGGGTGGGGCTGGGAATGAGGGGCTCGGGTGGGGGGGGTCAGGGCTGTGGCAGGGGGTTGGGGTACAGGAGGGGTCTGGGCTGTGGGTGCAGGCTCTGGGGTGGGGCTGGGGATGAGGGGTTTGGTGTGCAGGAGGGGACTCCGGGTTGGGAAGGGGCTCAGGTAGGGGATTGGGGCATGGGCTTACCTCCGGCAGCTTCCGGTCAGCGGCACAGCCGGGGTTCAGAGGCAGGCTTCCCTACTGTCCTGGCACCGCGGACTGCACTGCACCCCGGAAGCAGCCAGCAGCAGGTCCTGCTCTTAGGTGGAGGTGTGCAAGCAGCTCCGTGCGGCTCTCGCCTGCAGGCACTGTCCCCCTCCCTAGTTCCCATTGGCTAGTTCCTGGTTAATGGGAGTGCGAGGCCAGTGCTCACCCCTCCCCCCCCCCACCTAGGAGCCGGACCTGCTGCTGGCTGCTTCCGGGGCACAGCGCAGTGTCTGAACAGGTAGGTACTAGCCTGGCTTAGCTGGGCATCACCACTAACAGGACTTTTAACAGCCCAGTCGGCGGTGCTGACCAGAGCCGCCGCAACCCAGTTCCTTCCATTCCATGACCCAATTCTGGGTCGCAACCCACGGTTTGAAACCCACTGTTCTAGAATGTAGAGCTGGGAATGGATTACATTAAATTGCTAGCATTCCGTTGCACTCTTATGACTCTACCCATGAAAACTGTGTTTTGCCTTCAGCTTAGCAAGTCATTTCTAAAGAGAGAAGCCGGTAAACATCATGTCTTTTGGTTTGTATAAAGACCCAGACTCCAGTTTTGATTTTCACTCCATGAAGGTGACTGTATGCTGACTCCTTTATAGCCCTTGGCTTGTAGGACTGACAAGAACTGATACAGTTCTTGGCATAAATTAGAGCAGCCCCAAGACAGTTGTAACATATGCCTAGCTGCCCACAGCGTCCAGGGGCAATCATGGCAGCCAGTAATAGCTGAAGCATAGAGGTGTGTCATAAATATAAAGGATACAGTGCTGTATACAGTGCTATAAAAACCCTCCTGGCCAGAGGCAAAATCCTTTCACCTGTAAAGGGTTAAGAAGCT
This sequence comes from Natator depressus, assembly GCF_965152275.1. Classification (NCBI taxonomy): domain Eukaryota; kingdom Metazoa; phylum Chordata; order Testudines; family Cheloniidae; genus Natator; species Natator depressus. The sequence goes on along the minus strand of NC_134238.1, from coordinate 41,881,692 downwards.
AACGTAACCCCGCTGGCACCTGACCCAAAATGGCCAATGAAGGGACAAGATTCTTTCAGATCTGGAGGGGAGGAACAAAGGGTTTGGTCTGTCTGTGTGATGCTTTTGCCAGGAACAGATCAGGAATGCAAGCTTACAACTCCTGTAAAGTTAGTAAGTAATCTAGCTAGAAAATGCTTTAGCTTTTCCTTTGTTTAATGGCTTGTAAAATAAGCTGTGCTGGAGGGAATGTGTATTCCTGTTTTGTGTCTTTTTGTAACTCAAGGTTTTGTCTAGAGTGATTCTCTATGTTTTGAATCTGATTACCCTGTAAGGTATTTACCATCCTGATTTTACAGAGGTGATTCTTTTACCTTTTCTTTAATTAAAATTCTTCTTTTAAGAACCTGATTGATTTTTCATTGTTCTTAAGATCCAAGGGTTTGGGTCTGTGTTCACCTGTACCAATCGGTGCGGATTCTTATCAAGCCTTCCCTAGGAAAGGGGGTGTAGGGCTTGTGGGGGGCGGGGATATTTTGGGGGAAGACGTCTCCAAGTGGTCTCTTTCCCTGGTCTTTGTTTAAAACGCTTGGTGGTGGCAGAATACTGTTCAAGGACAAGGCAAAGTTTATACCTTGGGGAATTTTTTAACCTAAACTGGTAAGAATAAGCTGAGGGGATCCTTCATGCAGGTCCCCACATCTGTACCCTAGAGTTCAGGGTGGGGAAGGAACCTTGGCAAGGTGCTTCAGCTATGTCCACTATTTCCCAGCCACATTTCCCATCGTGGGGTGAGAAAGGATGGTAACATAGAGCTGGACTGCAGTGCAGACTGTTCACCACCAAGGCATTCTCTGACACCAGGAAGATTCCCAGCTAGTTCACACCGTTCAGCTAGTTTTCCAGGTACTGGAATGGCACAAAGTATCCAGGTTGGGGAGACACAACCAGAGTGAAGGAAGAACTCACCTATTTTCTCTCAAAAGCATCTAGATCACTACAATGATACTCTATGTTTATTATTTAGATTTTCTACAATAAAGACCCCATAGGTAGCTGGGTGGAAGTCAAAATATACTCTTTGGAATGAATGCAAAGGCCAAAACAATAGAAATAATCAAGAAAGTGCTAGAATTTAGCTTCTGGTTTGACCCTCCCATATAATGGCAAAGCATATTAGAGTAATGTATTTTACAGCAGTGCTCACCCTATTCAGCAGAAAGACATAGGTGATTATTATATTACTAGCATTGATTTGTATTATTGTAGTACAAAGTATTCCTAATGAGAATCAGAGCCCCACTAGGCTAGACACTGCTCAGAGACGAAGTAAAAGATGGTTCTTGCCACAAAGAGCTTGCCATTTATGAAAGACAAGATTCAAGAAGTGGGTGCAGTGAACTAGCAGGAGAACAAAGAAAACACTAATAAGAACGTGAATAGTTAGGTGGTTTCACATCTGCTAAATCTAAAAAATATATAATTAGGATACAAATAAATAAACAAATAAGGTATATACCAAGTTTCTATTGACAATCTACCTAGCTGTTGTTGGTTGGCAAATGCTCACAATAGAAGTGGGGCTAGAGGAGGGATTTGAAGGAAGGCTGGGTACTGGATTTACAGACAAGTTTTGGGTGTGTGTGCCAGACATGAGGGACACAACTGAAGAAAGCATGGCTGCTTTTGGGAGAAGTGGAAAAACGGCGAGTGGAGGCTAGCATCATAGGTGGAGTAGAAGAGGTGGAAGGAACAACATAAGAAGATACACAAGCAGATAAGCAGGGAGGGGGTAAGTTGTGATGGGCCTTCACAGTAAGGATCAGGTTTTATTCATTGTGTTGAAGAGAGTGGAGGCTCAGTGAAGAGACTCAAAGAAAGGGGTGACATGGTAAAAATGACAGGCAAAGAAAATGAACTTAGCAGCAGTGTTTTGAATGGACCAGAGCAGAACTAGGTTGGTGTCAAAAAGGCCAGAAAGGAAAAGGTTACAAAAGTCAAGAAGGGAAATGAGAGGGGTGTATCAGAGAGTTTTGGTGTGGCAGGCTGCTGACCTAAGCTCTAACTTTTATGGGCCAAACTCCAAAGGTCTGTTGTCTATAACACTTATTGCAGCAGATTTATAGCACTGTATATTTTCAAAGTGCTGCCCTTTTATAGTTAGGTGATGTTTTGTAAAATCTTTCTTCTGTAGCTTAGAATTGGTTTCTTACACTTTAATAGAGCACATGTATGCAAAGGTCCACCTTTGCAAAAAGCAACTTTTAAATTTTGTTTTGAAAGTGGGTTTGGTACCTAAGAAAGGTGCTGGTCTGACCGCTCTGGCAAATGAAATCCTCTGTGCATAAAACAATTACAGTCCCTCGCTGTATTGTCAACGTGCATCAGTCCTGACCTGGAAGAATCGTTTTTATGGAGGAATAAGTCTCTGTGCCTTTTCAGTTCTTGCCCTCCCTTTTGAGACTGCCAGCAATATTGCCAATTAATGCCAATCCTGAAACCAAATTGTAATCTGAATAGACCCTTCAATTTTTTATTCTGTAACTGTTGCACTGGTGGTGTATAAATGTTTCATTACTGAGCTTCTTCTGTAAGAGAGGATTCATGCAAGCCACTTCAATTTCTGCTTTACCTCTGGAAGAAATCTGTCTACTTGAAGATAAATGGAAAGTGCTAGCAATAAGTAGGGCAATGGAAATGTGCAAATTCTGAATATCTTTCACAGATATTACTGCATGCTTTGCAATCTAACTTTCATTTAAAAAGTATACTATCTAGCCCTTCTGGTTTCAAATATTGCTTTCACTTGTAAATCTTTCACTGATGCCTTTTGTTGGATGTGTTTCCACCAGAAATTAGCAGCAGTGTTTTGAATGGACCAGAGCAGAACTAGGTTGGTGTCAAAAAGGCCAGAAAGGCCAGAAATTAAGCAATGGTCAACGTTCAGTCCCCCTGGCCTTCTCTCAACCACGACTGAAGAGAGTTTGGTCAATGGTGTGGACAGAGAAGCTACATTCAACACCCAGTGCAGAAGAATGGGACAATTGCTTTCCTTGTCTAGCAATAACCAAATTGTGTTTGTGGAATCTGGTTTCATTAAGAAACAAACAAACAAGAATAAGGTAACAAAGACCAGCTCAAATCTTCTCCCCACAATTAGCTGCCCCTAAATTTCCTCCATCTGGATTACTCAGCCCACATCCTAGATCCTTTCTCCCTCAAAAATCCACTTCTTTTTTTATAACCAGATGAGGTAATGAGTTTCCTGCCTCAGTGAGTCACCACAACCAATTAAACCTTACCCAAGAGATACCCTAAAATGGTATGTTTTCAGCAAATGTTGCCAACCTTTATACAGGGGGGTCAAGGAAGGAAGCTATTTTTGACTGGATGTGAAGTACAGCTCATTTTTAGTAGATAGGGCCTTTGAGACGGCTGGCATATAGACTGAAACATGGGCATTCTGACATGTTAGTTAATTTCAGTCATCTTAATGAAGAACATAAGAACGGCCCTACTGGGTCAGACCAAAGGTCCATCTAGCCCAGTATCCTGTCTTCCGACAGTGGCCAATGCCAGGTGCCCCCGAGTTATAACTGCTAGAATTTAAATGTCACATGTGGGGACTATTATACAAATAGCCTAAACATAAACACTCTGAGTCCTGGAAACTATTGTAACAAAAGTTGTAAAGATGTAAATGATAATAAATGGATTGAAATAGGTTGTTGCATTTAAGATGCCCACACCTCTATACAGGAAGAATTAAAAAGTCAATGCGGGCCTCCTACAGCAGATGTTCTTACCAAGTCCAGATATTTTACCACATTGACATCTAGACATGCTCTGACCAGGCCTAAATGAAACCGTGATGAAAAATGCTGGCAGCTGGTCTATGCTAGCATCCCATGAAAGAGCTACATCAGAGAGAGAGAGCACATGGTGGGAGAATTTCAGAAAATCCTTATATAGACACAGCTCTCCAAGGAAACCTCTGGGAAAACATGCGATTTCTAATACTTTTAAGGCAAAAACCAAGATTAATCCACCCCTTTCTTTGTTGTTGGGGGATGCAGACCCTTTCAGGCCCTTATACATCATAAAAGCCCATTTCCTCCTCTTCCAGTCACCTTCAAGACAGGCTAGTGGAGTGCTCAGGCAGTTGAACCACACTGACTCAAAGTCAGAAACTCTTGCTCCCTTTTTTCCTCAAGTCAAGCAACCAGACAGATTGGCACTTCGTGCGGCGATTATTTTGATAATGAATACTTGGATATTCAAAGTGACACCCTGGCACATTAACCTTTAAAAGGATTTTAGTTTGAAAGGGGAGGACTTAAGACACAGTTGCAAAGATACAGATGCAAGCCACTGTTGCCAACATGGGCCTGTTCATTTTTGCCCTGTGTCGTGTCCCCTTGCACCAGCTAAGATGACACAAAGGGGCTGCAGGGCAGAGGTAAGGCCCCTTTGGGGAATAACCCTGGTGCAGGGGAACCTTTCGCCAGCTCTCCCTAATCTCCAAAACATCTAGGTGCTGGGCATTTTCTTAGGCGCCCCAAGGGAGGGTCAGGAGGGCATGTGTTTGGTGTGGACTTGTGTCATAAATATAAAGGGAAGGGTAAACCCCTTTAAAATCCCTCCTGGCCAGAGGAAATCTCCTCTCACCTGTAAAGGGTTAAGAAGCTAAAGGTAACCTCGCTGGCACCTGACCAAAATGACCAATGAGGAGACAAGATACTTTCAAAAGCTGGGAGGAGGGAGAGAAACAAAGGGTCTGTGTGTCTGTCTATATTCTGTCTTTGCCGGGGATAGATCAGGAATGGAGTCTTAGAACTTTTAGTAAGTAATCTAGCTAGGTACGTGTTAGATTATGATTTCTTTAGATGGCTGAGAAAAGAATTGTGCTGAATAGAATAACTATTTCTGTCTGTGTATCTTTTTTGTAACTTAAGGTTTTGCCTAGAGGGGTTCTCTATGTTTTGAATCTAATTACCCTGTAAGGTATCTACCATCCTGATTTTTACAGGGGGGATTTCTTATTTCTAATTACTTCTATTTTTATTAAAAGTCTTCTTGTAAGAAAACTGAATGCTTTTTCATTGTTCTCAGATCCAAGGGTTTGGGTCTGTGGTCACCTATGCAAATTGGTGAGGCTTTTTATCCAACATTTCCCAGGAAAGGGGGGGTGCAAGTGTTGGGAGGATTGTTCATTGTTCTTAGGATCCAAGGGTCTGGGTCTGTAGTCACCTAGGCAAATTAGTGAGGCTTTTTACCAAACCTTGTCCAGAAAGTGGGGTGCAAGGTTTTGGGAAGTATTTTGGGGGGGAAGACGTGTCCAAACAGCTCTTCCCCAGTAACCAGTATTTGTTTGGTGGTGGTAGCGGCCAATCCAAGGACAAAGGGTGGAATATTTTGTACCTTGGGGAAGTTTTGACCTAAGCTGGTAAAGATAAGCTTAGGAGGGTTTTCATGCAGGTCCCCATATCTGTACCCTAGAGTTCAGAGTGGGGGAGGAACCTTGACAACTTGTGTCGCTGCTCATCAGTACCCCTTAAAAATCCCATACATGACCCTGCTTCTGTGGCCCTATTTAAGGCAGCTTTCAGAGCTGCTTTAAGCTATGCCAGGGCTCCAACAGCCACCTGAAAAGGGCAGGCACGAATTACCTACCTCCATCTCTTCACAAGCACAGCTGCTACAACAGTGAGGAATCTGGCTTAGAGTTTGGGGGTAAGTAGCATTTTTCTGTGAGAGTTCAGCTGCTTTGCTGGAGCTGGGAAAATGGTGCTAAAGTATATCTAAGTAAGCCTTGCTTTCACTTTTGTTAGCAGGGATGGTGCTCGACCAAATGGTGCCCCAGGTGAGGAGCATCTTCAGCATCCCTCATCCCCATTTGTTAAACTTTTGAATACCTTATCTTTTATTGCATTTGTAGCCCATTTCATGACTTTCATGCACGATTTTCATGCATGATTTATTCCTGGCATATAAGATGATAAATATCACAGCTGGGCTCTCGCTTCACTTCAGTTCATTCTTATATCTCACTGACTGGTGACACCCTGCCCCTTATATACACGCGAGTGCATGGCTGACAACATTCTAGGAGGTTTGAGGAAAATGTAGTTCTCAAAAAGTCTGGAAGGTTCCACAAGATTCTATAAAGATCCAGAACATTCTAGGAGGTTAGTGAAATATGAATCCACACACGGAATACCTGCAACATGTTACTTCAAACACTCTATTTTCTCTTTTATCACTAACAACAAAAATTGCACCCCAAGCTGTGCACCCCCACCCCCAAGCCCGGCACCCCAGGCAGTCACCTGGGAAGCCTGTCCCTAAATCTGGCCCTGCTTGTTAGCCATCCCTGTTCACAACAATAATAGAAACTAAGCATATATTTTATATAAAAACAGACTGGGGAGGAAATTCCTGAGTTTGTGTCCACTCAGCTCTCTCCGAACAAGAAATAATCTACCGCAAGAGCCAAAACTCTTCTTGACCATATGGAAGCCAGTATAGTATTACAGCAGGAAAACAGGAGTTTGCTGTTCCGTAGGTGAATCCCATACTAAGAAGAAAAATGCTTAAAATACCTAAATTCAAAATTCTGCCTGCTCAGCTGGCTAAAGTAAAAATAAAATAAATAAATAAATAAAACTACTGTTTCCCATTTTGTATCTGGATGTAAAAGATTTATTATTATCTATCTAGGTTTTATACTGGGTAGATGAGGGTGTCAGTGTTGGGAGTATTATTCTTGATATGGAAGGAGCAGGTTTTTCACCTTTCCTGAAGATGGTCATATTCTGGATTCTCTAATCTCCTCTGAAAGTTTGTTCCAGAGCCAGATCTCCTTAACCAGGAATGCACTGTCTCCATTTTTCATGCACTTTGCGCTGGGCTTTATGACCTGCATTGCATCAGATGAGTGTAACTGTCTCAGTGGTTTATAGATCAAAATTTGGTGGCTAAGGGCATGGCTACACTTGTGAGTTAGAGCGCATTACAGCAGCCCAGGGCGCCCTAACTCATGACGCGTCCACATTGGCAAGGCATGTAGAGCGCCCGGACTCCGCAGCTGGAGCGCTCCGGGTAATCCAGCTCGATGAGAAGCATTACTCTTGATGCACCCCGGCTGGAGCGCCGCGGCACCAGTATGGACGTCCTGGTCTATTAATGCGCTCTGATCGGCCTCAAGAAGTGTCCCACAATGCCTGTTCTAGCCACTCTGGTCATCACTTTGAACTCAACTGCCCTGCCCTCAGGTGACCAACCATCAGACCCACCCTTTAAATTCTCTGGGAATTTTGAAAATCCCCTTCCTGTTTGGTCAGCAAGGCGTGGAGTGCTCTCAGCAAATCTTTCCAGGTGACCATGCCTCCACGCACCAGGCAAGCCCCACTATGGAGCAGTGGCGAGGTGCTGGACCTCATCAGTGTCTGGGGGGAGGAAGCTGTCCAGTCCCAGCTGCCCTCTAGCTGTAGGAATTACTATACCTTCAGGCAGATATCAAGGAACATAATGGAAAGGGGTCATGACCGGGACGCACTGCAGTGCACGGTTAAAGTGAAGGAGCTGCGGAATGCCTACCACAAAGCCCACGAGGCAAACCACCGCTCTGGTGGTGCCCCTGTAACCTGCTGTTTCTACAAAGAGCTGGACGCAATACCTGGGACGACCCCACCTCCACTCCAAAAACCACCATGGACACTTTAAAGCCCAGTTCAACAAGGCAGGAGGAGGAGGAAAGCGGGAGCGAGGGTGCTGAGGAGGTGGGGGACACCCCGGCGTCCCTAAAGCAACTGTGCTCCTTGTCCCAGTAAGGCTAACATGTCCGCACCTGTGAGGGGCGGGGGGATCACTGCTGCACATAGGCAAACTGCATATGGGTCAGGGCAGAAACTGCATTGTGGTAGAAGAGCCGCCCTTGCTTCCCAGGTCACCCTCAGCAGTGAGATATCTTCCAGGATGAACTCCTGTGGAAAATATGGGGACAGTGTTCAGTATAGGGGCCCCAAAGCTGTTGGCTCTCCCCAAGGCACAGAACCCCAGAGGACAGTTCGGCCGTGAAACAATCAGTCCCCCTTGCCCCTGTGCTTACTCACCATTCTGCGGCTCCTGTGGGTTATGTGCACTCGCTTTGGGACAGGCAATTTCTGCTATTGTGTAGACTCTGCTTGTCTACTTTAAGGACAGCCGAATCATTGCTCTGTCGGGTGTGAACAATGCTGCCTCTGTTAACTGTTGCATTTTGGCTTTACATATGCAACCTTGAGATCTCAACCATCCTTGTTATCAATGTCCGAAAGACTCCGAAGAATTAGGAAATACATTACAGGGTTAGGTCGAATTTAGCCGTGTTAGGTCGATTTTAAAATGACCGCGTCCACACAACCAACCCTGTTCCATCGACTCTAAAGGGCTCTTAAAATCAACTTCTGTACTCCTCCCCGACGAGGGGAGTAGCGCTAAAATCAACCTTGCTGGGTCGAATTTGGGGTAGTGCGGATGCAAATCGACGGTATTGGCCTCCAGGAGCTATCCCAGAGTGCTCCATTGTGACTGCTCTGGACAGCACTTTCAACTCTGATGCACTAGCCAGGTACACAGGAAAAGCCCCGGGAACTTTTGAATTTCATTTCCTGTTTGGTCAACGTGGAGAGCTCAGCAGCACTCAGCTGCACAGGTGACCATGCAGTCCCAGAATAGCAAACGAGCTCCAGCATGGAGCGAACAGGAGACACTGGATTTGATTGCTGTATGGGGAGAAGAATCTGTGCAGGCAGAACTCCAATCCAAAAGAAGAAATGCAAATATATTTGCCAAAATCTCACAGGGCATTTTGGACAGAGGCTACACCAGGGACACAGCAGTGCTATGGGAAAGTTAAGGAGCTCAGGCAAGCCTACCAAAAGACAAAGGAGGCAAATGGTCGCTCCAGGTCAGAGCCCCATACATGCTGCTTCTATGAACAGCTGCATGCCATTCTAGGGGGGGACCCTACCACTATCCCACCACTGTCTGTGACACCTGCAAGGGGGGATCCCTGACCCTGAAGCCGGAAAAGGCACCTCTGGTGACTGCACATTTGTAACTACAGTACAGGGTTTAAAAGCAATCGTGTTCATGGTCAGCTGGTTGAAATAGGGGAATTTTTGTAAGGGAACAGTAAAAGGACCCCATTCATGCTGGGCTGTTTGCGTTTGGCTAAAAGGGATCATCCCAGAGAAGAGCCACGGGGCGGGGGATGGAGGGGGTGAAGGGATCATCCTGGAGAATAGCCACGTGGTGGGGTGGGGGTAGGTGTGTGCTGTACATCTACCCAAATACTGCAGTCCCTCTTTTTAAATGTGAAACCCAACCCACTGTTTGCTCTGGGAAAGGGTTATGCTGCAGTTTGAAAACATTCCCACATGTTATGAAGGCGTAAGAAGCCAACCCAATTTTACTCTCCCTTTTTAACCTCCCCCCAGGTGCAAATGTTTCTATGCTCCCCCTATCATCTCCGTCCCTGAAGTTATCACAGATTAGAAGGCGAAAAAAACGCACACACGATTACATGTTTTCCAAGTTTACGCAGTCCTCCCGCACTGATAGGGCACAACTTAATGCATGGAGGCATTCAGTGGCAGAGGCCAGGAAAGAATTAAGTGAGCGCAAAGAGCGGAGGAAGGACATGATACTGAGGCTAATGGGGGAGCAAACGGACATGATAAAGCATCTGTTGGAGCTGCAGAAAAGCCAACAAGAGCATAGACCACCGCTGCATCCACTGTATAACCGCCTACCCTCCTCCCCATGTTCCATAGCCTCCTCACCCAGACGCCCAAGAACGTGGGGGTGGGGGAGGCTCCGGGCACCCAGCCACTCCACTCCAGAGCATGGCCCAAGCAACAGAAGGCTGTCATTCAAACAGTTTGATTTTTAGTGTGGCTACAATAAACAATGTGGCCTAGTCCTTCCCTCCTCCCCCACCCCACCCGGGCTACCTTGTCTGCTATCTCTTTTTTTTTTTTAATTAATAAAGAAAGAATGCATGGTTTCAAAACAATAGTTACTTTATTTCGAAGGGGGGAGGGTGGGAATTAAAATCAACAAAGGGGGCTGTCACAAATATAAAGGGAAGGGTAACCACCTTTCTGTATACAGTGCTATAAAATCCCTCCTTGCCAGAGGCAACATCCTGTTACCTGTGAAGGGTTAAGAAGCTCAGCTAACCTGGCTGGCACCTGACCCAAAGGACCAATAAGGGGACAAGATACTTTCAAATCTTGGGGGAAGGAAGGCTTTTTTTCGTGCTCTTTGTTTATGTGGTTGTTCTCTCTTGGGTCTGAGAGAGGTCAGTCAGAAATCCATCTTCTCCAACCCATCCTAATGCAAGTCTCCAATATTGCAACCAGTATAGGTAAGCTAAGCAAGGCAGATTAGTTTATCTTTTGTTTTATGTGAATTTTCCCTGTGCTAAGAGGGAGGTTTATTCCTGTTTTCTGTAACTTTAAGGTTTTGCCTAGAGGGGGATCCTCTGTGTTTTGAATCTGAATATGCTTTAAAGTATTTTCCATCCTGATTTTACAGAGATGATTTTTACCTTTCTTTTTTTTTAATAAAATCCTTCTTTTAAGAACCTGACTGATTTTTCCATTGTTCCAAGATCCAGGGGTTTGAGTCTTTGATGATTTTGTAACAAATTGGTTAGGATATTCTTCTCAAGCCTCCGCAGGAAAGGGGGTGTTTAGGGCTTGGGGGGATATTTTGGGGGAAGACATCTCCAAGTGGTCTCTTTCCCTGTTCTTCGTTTAAAACACTTGGTGGTAACAGCATACTGTTCAAGGACAAGGCAAAGTTTGTACCTTGGGGAAGTTTTTAACCTAAGCTGGTAAGAATAAACTTAGGGTATCTTTCATGCGGGTCCCCACATCTGTACCCTAGAGTTCAGAGTGGGGAAGTTGCGTCAAGGAGAAACACACACAACTGTCATGAAACTGGTTTTCAAAGCCTCTCTGATGCGCAGTGCACTTTGTTGTGCTCTTCTAATTGCCCTGATGTCTGGCTGCTCAAAATCGGACACCAGGCAATTTGCCTCAACCTCCCACCCCGCCATAAATGTCTCTCCCTTACTCTCAAAGATATTATGGAGCACACAGCAAGCAGTAGTAACAATGGGAATGTTGGTGGTGCTGAGGTCTGACTTAGTTAGCAAACAGCGCCAGCGAGCTTTTAATCATCCCAAGGCACATTCTACCACCATTCTGCACTTGCTCAGCCTATAGTTGAACTGCTCCTTACTACTGTCCAGGCTGCCTGTGTAAGGCTCCATGAGCCGTGGGAGCAAGGTGTAGGCTGGGTCCCCAAGGATAACTATTGGCATTTCAACATCCCCAACATCCTGGTCTGGGAAGTAAGTCCCTTCTTGCAGCTGCTCGAACAGCCCGGAGTTCCTAAATATGCAAGTGTCATGCACCATTCCCGGCCATCCCATGTTGATGTCGGTGAAATGTCCCTTGTGAACCACCAGTACTTGCAGCACCATTGAGAAGTACCCCTTGCGGTGTATGTACTGGTTGGCAAGATTGTCCGGTGCCAAGATGGGGATATGCGTTCCGTCTATCGCCCCACAACAGTTAGGAAACCCCATTGCAGCAAAGCCATACGGTATGACCTGCACATTTCCCAGAGTCACTACCCTTGATAACAGAACGTCAATGATTGCATTGGCTACTTGGATCACAGCAGCCCCCACAGTAGACTTGCCCATGCCAAATTGATTCCCCACTGACTGGTAGCAGTCAGGCATTGCAAGCTTCCACAGGGCTATCACCACTCGCTTCTCAACTGTCAGGGCAATTCTCATCTTGGTATTCCTGCGCTTCAGGGTGGGGGAAAGCAACTCACAGAGTTCCAGGAAAATGGCCTTATGCATGCAAAAGTTTCACAACCACTGGGAATCATCCCATACCTGCAACACTATATGGTCCCACCAGTCTGTGCTTGTTTGCCGGGCCCAGAATCGGCATTCCACTGTATCAACCAGCCCCACTGCTGCCATGATGTCCCAATTGCCACAGCCTGTGCTTTCAGGAACGTCTGTGTCCGTGTCCATGTCCTCATCAAAATCCTCCTCGTGCTGGCATCTCTTAGCCCGGTTCTGTATATACTCCAGGATACTGCACGACGTGTTTACAATGCTCACAACAGCAGTGGTGACTGTGAGCTGAGCGGGCTCCATGCTTGCCATGGTATGGCGTCTGCAAGAGAGCAGAGTTGCAGCGGAAGCGGTGGATGACGACAGTTAGCAGTCGTACAGCACCCAGGAGGACCAGAACGGATCCCTCGAGCTCATTGCTGTGGAGCAGGAGAGCAGAGTTGCAGCGGAAGCGGTGCATGATGATGGTTAGCAGTCCTACTGCACCGTCTCTTGACAGCAGCACCCAGGACACAACAGCAGTGGTGACGGTGAGCTGAGCTGAGCGGGCTCCATGCTTGCCGTGGTATGGCATCTGCATGGCAAAAAGGTGTGAAATGATTGTCTGACGTTGCTTTCACGGAGGGAGGGGTGACTGACGACATGTACCCTAAACCACCCGCAACAATGTTTTTGCCCCATCAGGCATTGGGAGCTTAACCCAGAATTCCAATGGGCGGCAGAGACTGTGGGAACTGTGGGATAGCTACCCACAGTGACCGCTCCGTAAGTCAATGCTAGCCATGGTAGTGAGGATGCACTCCACCGACTTAATGGGCTTAGTGTGGACATAAGCAATCAAGTGTATAAAATCAATTTCTAAAAATCGACTTCTATAAGATCGACCTAATTTTGTAGTGTAGACATACCCTCTGTTTCCCAAGCAGTTGTGTTTTATTTATTTCAGTAAATGAATTTTCCTTTTCAATAAATGGATTTTTTGGCTTTGAAAACATTCTTTATTATTGCATTAAGTAAGACACCTTAGCCCAGGAAAGCAACAGGCACTGCAAGTCAGTGTAGCAAACACAGATTCCTGCTAACATTGGAACCACTGCACTTCACTTCCGAGCAGGACACCAAACATTACTGGTGGCTTTCAGCCTCAAATTGCTCCCTCAAGGCATCCCTAATCCTTGCATTGCCACGCTGGGCCCCTCTAATAGCCCTGCTCTCTGGCTGTTCAAATTCAGCCTCCAGATATTGAACCTCTGAGGTCCATGCCTGACTGAATCTTTCACCCTTCCCTTCATAAATGTTATGGAGGGTACAGCATGTGGATATAACCATGGAGATGTTGTCATCGGCCAGGTCCAGCTTCCCATACAGACAGTGCCAGCGGCCCTTTAAATGGCCAAAAGCACACTCCACAGTCATTCTGCACCAAACCAGCCTGTTGTTGAGCTGCTCCTTGCTGCTGTCAAGGCTCCCTGTGTAGGGTTTCATGAGCCATGGCATTAAAGGGTAAGCGGGGTCTCCAAGGATCACAGTGGGTATTTCAACTTCCCCTATGGTGATCTTCTGGTCTGGGAAGAAAGTCCCAACTTGCAGATTCCTGAACAGGCCTGTGTTCCGAAAGATGCGTGCATCATGCACCTTTCCGGGCCAGCCTGCGTTAATGTCAATGAAACACCCATGGTGATCCACAAGCACCTGGAGAACCATAGAGAAATACCCCTTCTGATTAACGTACTCGGAGGCTAGGTGGGCTGGTGCCAGAATTGGAATATGTGTCCTGTCTATCGCCCCTCCGCAGTTAGGGAAACCCATTTGTGCAAAGCCAGCCACAATGTCATGCACATTACCCAGAGTCACGGTTCTTCTGAGCAGGATGCGATTAATGGCCTTGCAAACTTGCATCAACACGATTCCAATGGTCGACTTTCCCACTCCAAACTGGTTAGCGACCGATCAGTAGCTATCTGGAGTGGCCAGCTTCCAGATTACAATAGCCACCCGCTTCTCCACCGGCAGGGCAGCTCTCAATCTCATTTCCGCAGGATGGGGGCGAGCTCATCACACAGTCCCATGAAAGTGGCTTTTCTCATCCAAAAGTTCTGCAGCCACTGTTCGTCATCCCAGACTTGCATGACAATGTGATCCCACCACTCAGTGCTTGTTTCCCGAGCCCAAAAGTAGCGTTCCACTGTGGGGAGCATGTCCGTGAATGCCACAAGCAACTTCATGTCATATGCGTTATGCGAGTCGACATCATTGTTGGACTCCTCACAGTCAGTTTGTAGCTTAAGGAGCAACTCGACTGCCATTCGTGACGTGCTGGCGAGACCCATCAGCATATTCCTCAGCACTTCGGGATCCATTCCCGCAGACCAAAAGGGAAGACAGAGCGCAGTACAAAAAACATTGAAAGATAGCACCAGTGTGGACGGAAGCGCTGGGATGCAAAGCGATGCATCACAGGGCACTGGGACAGGACCCAGAATGCCCCGCCCCCTTCCCGTTCCCACAAGCCACCGCGCCAGAATGGGAAGAGGTGCTCTGTGGGATAGCTGCCCACAATGCACCGCTCCCAATGCCGCTGCAAGTGCCGCAAATGTGGCCACGCCAGTGCGTGTGCAGCCGACAGTGTGAACACACTGCAGCGCTTTCCCTACTGCACTCTCCGAGGCTGGTTTAACTCACAGTGCTCTACGTCTGCAAGTATAGCCATTAATTGCTTTAGTAGAGCTCTCCATTTGTATGTGTTTGCTGAAAAAAAACTGAGCTGTTTGTTTGTTTGTTTTGCCAAGAATATTTCATGAGGAAGTCCAAACATGCAGGCTTTTTCAACTTCTATTTCATATTGTGCTCTCCTGATTGTAGTATTTCTGTTTAAGTTTAACTATCCTAGTCTGCTGCTGACAAAGTGGAATGAGGCTGATTACTGTGAGCTAAAATTGACAATTTCTATATTCTTAGACAAACACACATTTGCCAATAAGTCCTTATCATTGTTTCAATACTATTTTTACCAGTAATTGCCAGTTTAAACTGAAAGGCCTTATTAGTCGGGATGTAGGGAATCTGAAATTCATCCAAACACTGAACACATGAAGTTTAAGGGCAGAACTGAGCCTCATTTTGAGGTTCAAAATTAGAAGTGCTGGCCGAACTTTACAAACCTAGGCGCATAAAGAAAGACTTCTAAATCCATATTAAGGCTCCTAAATGACCACTTGCATGTCCTGGGAAATCAGGTCTTTCATTTAGGAACCTAACTTTAGACAACCAGGTCTGAAAACTTTGGCCATTGCTCATCAAGGCTGTCCATAAAAAAGATGAAGTATAACTGACAGCCTCACTGTCAGACAGACAGTTTGATATAGTGGGGACAAGGCCAAAATGCTATACAAAGAAAAGGAAGCATAACTCTCTATTCTCCAACAGAACAATGGATAAGACTCAAAATAAAGTTGATAAAAAAATCAAGAGGGAATATGAAATGATGTGGGATTAATTTTTATGGGCTTGCAATTTTCTATAATTAGTTTAATAATTCAGCATTCTGATGTCAATGACACAGCAGACTTGGGCCTAAGCATATATGTGCTGTTCTCTCTTTCTTCGCTTCCAAACTAATCTTTCTCTCAATGTCTCTTTCTGTGTTCAAGTCCCCTCTCTTTATTTACTATCTCATGCCTTGGCTCACTTTTCTGCTATTCTGTTCTCTCTAGCCATGTGTGCTAAAAAGACAAAAAGGCACTGCAACAAACAGCTGGAACATCTTGTCCTTGAAATGCTCATACAATGCTTTATACTTACCCACACAGAAGCATAATACATGATGTGAGAGACAGTCTGGTGTAATGGGTAGGGTGCTGCGCTGGGAGTCAAGAGACCTGGGCCACCCCATACCACTGACTTGCTCTGTTATTTTGGGCACAGGCCCGTTGACAGCAATTTCAGGCCCCAGGGCAGGCCAGGCAATAGGCTCCCACGTAGGCACAAGCCGTGCCCACATGGATGCGGTCCGCCTGACATTTGGGCAGTGCTGCTCCTGCGCTGGGTGGTGCCCAACAAGCTGCCGCCGGCACTGCTGGGTGCGCTCTTCTGGCACAGCCAGGGCTTCTACATGCCTACCCGGTAGGGTTGCCAACTGTCTAATCATGCAGACCCCAAGACCCTTGCCCGCCCCCTGCCCTAAGGTCCACCCCTGTCCTGCCCCTTCTCTGAGGCTCTGCCCCCTGCTCACTCCATCCCCCCTCCCTCCATCGCTAACTTTCACCAGGCTGGGGCATGGGATTGGGGTGGGGCAAGGGGTGCGGGCTCTGGGAGGGAGTTTGGGTGCAGGAGGGTGTCAGGGATCAGGCTCTGGGAGGGAGTTTGGGTGTGGGAGAGGGTGCGGGCTCTGGGAGGGAGTTTGGGTGCAGGCTCTAGGCTGGGGTAGGGGTGCAGGAGGGAGTCAGGGGGTTGGCACTTACCTTGGGTGGCTCCCAAAAGCAACTGGCACACCCCTCTGGCAGTAAGAAAAGGAGTACTTGTGGCACCTTAGAGACTAACAAATTTATTTGAGCATAAGCTTTCATGAGCTACAGCTCACTTCATCGGATGCATTCAGTGGAAAGTGACAGTGACTCCTAGGCAGGGGACCAAGGGGTCTGCACACACCAGTGCCTGCAGGCACCACCCCTGCAGCTCCCGGCCAATGGGAGCTGCGGAGTCGGCGCTCAGAGCAGGGGTAGAGCGTGGAGACCCCCTCCCCAGGGTCACAGGGACGTGCCGGCCGCTTCCAGGAGTGGCGCGGCACAAGGGCAGGCAGGAAGTCTGCCTTAGCCCCGCTGTGTTGCCGGTGTCATCAGTGGCCGGTGGCCCCCGGGCCCTTTTAAATTGCCTGGGTCCCTGTGCAATTGCCCCCTCTGCTCCCCTCTGTCAGCGGGTCTGTTTTGGCAAGTCATTTCACTTCTTGTATCCCTGTTTTCCTTTGTCTGAGTCACTTGTTTAGTCTGTGAGCTCTTCAGTGAAGAAGTACCAGATGCATTTGGACAATGCCTAGCGCTGTGGGGCCCTGATATTGGTTGGGATCTCTAGGCATTATTCTAATGCAAATAATTAATTGCATTAAAAAAAACTGTTAGAAGAACATAAGAACGGCCAGGCTGGGTCAGCTCATTGGTCCATCTAGTCCAGTATCCTGTCTTCTGACAGTGGCTAATGCCAAGTGTTTCATAGGGAATAAACAGAATGGGGCAATCATCAAGTGATCCCCCTGTCATCCACTCCTAGCTTCTGGCAGTCAGAGATTAGCAACACCCAGAGCATGGGTTTGCATCACTGACCATCTTGGCTAATAGCCATCTATGGACCTATCCTCCATGAACGTAGCTAATTCTTTTTTTAACCCAGTTATACTTTTGGCCTTCACAACAGCCCCTGGCAATGAGTTCCAAAGGTTGACTGTGCATTGTGTGAAGAAGTACTTCCTTTTGTTTGTTTTAAACCTTCTGCCTATTAATTTAATTGGGTGACTCCTGATTCTTGTATTATGTGAAGGGGTAATAACACTTCTTTATTCACTTTCTCCACAACATTCATGATTATATACATCTATTATATCCCCCTTTAGTTGTCTCTTTTCCAAGGTGAAAAGTCCCAGTCTTTATAATCTCTCCTCATATGAAAGTTGTTTCATACCCTTATCATTTTTGTTCCCTTTCTCTGTACCTTTTCCAATTCTAATATATCTTTTTTAAGATGGGGCAACCAGAACTGTATGCAGCAGTATTCAATGTGTGGGCGTACAGGATTTATGTAGAGGCAATATGATATTTTCTATCTTATTATCTATCCCTTTCTTAATGATTCCCAACATTCTGTTCGCTTTTTTGACTGCCGCTGCACCTTAAGTGGATGTTTTCAGAAAACTATCCACAATGATTCCAAGATCTCTTTCTTGAGTGGTCAAAGCTAATTTAGACCCCATCATTTTATATCTTTAGTTGAGATTATGTTTTTTAATGTGCCTTACTTTGCATTTATCAACATTGAATTTCATCCGTCATTTTGTTTCCCAGTCACGCAGTTTTGTGAGATCCCTTTGTAACTCCTCACAGTCTGCTTTGGACTTAACTATTTAGAGTAATTTTGTATCATCTGCAAATTTTGCCACTTTACTGTTTACCCTTTCTTCCAGATCAGTTATGAATATATTGAATAGCACTGGTTCCAGGACAGATATGTGGGGGACACTGTCATTTACCTCTCTCCATTCTGAAAACTGACCATTTATTCCTACCCTTTGTTTTCTGTCTTTTAACCAGTTACTGATCCATGAGAGGCCCTTCCCTCTTACCCCATGACAGCTTACTTTGCTTAAAAGCCTTTGGTGAGGGACCTTGTCAAAGGCTTTCTGAAACTCCAAGTTCACTATATCCACTGAATCCCCCTTGTCCACATGATTGCTTATCCCTTCAAAGAATTCTAATATATTGGTGAGGCATGGTTTCCCTTTACAAAAGCTGCATTGAATTTTCCAACAAATCAGGTTCATTTATGTGTTTGGTAATTTTGTTCTTTACTATAGTTTCAGCCAATTTGTCTGGTACTGATGCTAGGATCACCTCTGGAGCCTTTTAAAAAAGTTGATGTCACATTAGCTATCCTCTAGACATCTGGTACAGAAGGTGATTTAAATAATAGGTTACATACTACAGTTAGTAGTTCTATAATTTCATTTTATTGGAAAGTGATGAACTGTTTGTGCTGAAACTTTCCAAAACAATTCAGTCTGAGGTAAGCATGGAAGATTTCAGACTCAACAGAAAATATTTGGCAAATTATAAGCAGTTTAAAATAGGGTCTTAAAATGAAAAATGTCAGGGAACCTTATTTATTATAGGCATGGGTGCCAGCTCTGCCTATAATAAAAAATAACAGGGTTTTTTTTACAATGTTGGTTGCTCTGTTTTGGGACAATGTATTCAGTTTAGTCACAGCTCACCCAGTGCAATCTACAGCTGTTTCTTCCCAGACCTAACCGAAAGCTACAAGCAGAGCAGCTGTACACACACAATAACAATTACAGACAGAGACAACAACCAATCATTAATAACTTTGCTTGATTACAGCCTATTTTCTTCTAAGAGAGCCTATACATGAATTTCTAAGGAGATTTAACTATGGAAAAAAATTGAATGGCTGATGATAAGCCATATTTGAGCCAGAGGAACAAAACAATTAAACACAAATCAAAATTTCAAATCAGAGTACATTATTGAGTCACCTGTAACTGACAAAGCCTTTTACCTTTTTTCTTCAAACTTTACATTTCTTATTCTTCAGAGGAAGCATAGCAATTTCCAGGCCCAAGCTATTCTGTTATCTAAAATTATGAGGAGGAGAAGCCAACAATAGGGTTTATAATGCAATCTGGTCACAATCTTAACTGTGCGGAAACTGTCATCATTCCATAATACACGTGCATGTGATTGCAATTTTCACACTGTCTTGGGAGAGCCTTGAATGTTGGTTTAGAGAGAGGGGGAGAAAGAATTTAAGAGCTAGATTTTCAAAAGAACTCAGGCCCAGATCCTTAAAGGTATTTAAGCATCTAAATCCTGTTCATTTCAATGGGAGTTAGGCACCTAAAGACCTTTGAGGATCCTAAATAAAGTGGGGCCAGAGTTTTGAAAAGAGCTCAGCTTCCAGTAGCTCCAACTGAGGACAATCTTTCTCAGTGCAGAGAGAACAGTAACCAGGAAGAGTGCTGCCAGACACACACAGAGAAAAACAAGCTAGGAAAGACACCAGTCGGTGATGCAGGGCACAACATTCCATCCATAGCCGATCTCTTTCCAAAAACTGAGAACAACAGGAGCTGAGCCCTGTTGCAAATTTCACACTACATAGCAGCTAGCCCATTTTTCCCATCACCTGCATGTAAAGGAATGGTGGGGCTCTTCTTAGCATATGTGCAATGTGCCTCAGGTGGCACGTGACCAGGATTCACCACCTAATTTGGTCCACTGGCTGGATCATTAGCTTGCCTGGGCAAGGTACTGATGGGGAGTGCGACATGAATGCTGATCCATGCCCTCCACGGTGAGGGAAAGCACCAATGGGGGTGGAGCAGCATCTCAAAGTGGAGGAGGAAGTGCCTTGTCCTTCTGTAAAATGTACGCAGAAGGAAACTAGGACTCCAAAACCTGACAGGAAGATTGTTAAGAAATCATTATCATCATCCATATCTGTATGACAGGGGCTCATCATTTCAGTGTTCCAAGTATTTAGCACTTGTATGGTGCTTTCAATTTCAAAGTGCTTTATTAAAAAAAATCATCTAATAAATCCTGTGTGAGGTAAGTAATGTGCCACTAGTACAGCCAGCTAGTCTGTAAAGAACCTGTCTCAGATGTTGATATATTCTGAGAACAGACCTGGTATAAGAACTTAAATAAGATAGACTAGAATCTCCAATTCAAATCTTGTGACAGTTTCCCTGTTTCTTAGTCATGGCAACAAGTGTAATAAATGTAAAGTGCTTAAATGAGGTTCTCTCCATTTATTAATTAAGTGTATAATTTTATTGCCACTTAGAGAATATGTTTCTCCACTTTTAGTCTTTCTCTGATGGTGGAGATAGAAAAGCAATAACTTATGTAGTGAGCATTTTGGCCTCAAGGAAAAAAAGCAGCAAAATATTTAGATGTGAAAGCAAAATTGTCATGTTCATACTACTGTGCAAAATACAAGTGTGAATCCCTGTGGCCTAGTACACACCCTTCCTGACACAAACCCAGAAATCTCAAACAATTTTAGGCATATATTCTCAAAATTATGAAATTTTTTTACTTTTTTCCATTTGGAATACTCTCAGAGATAAAATTCATTTTAAATGGAGCTGGTAGAGATGCCAGTAATGAAGGTGACCTACCACTTTCCATTATTATAAGAACCTGTTTTCAGTTGCTTATAACTTTGCCAAACTTTAACCATTCAAACTGAAATTTTCCATGGTGAGTATCCGCCTCTAATTGAGGTTGGTCGTGGTGGAGGCTGGGGGTATTTGCTTGTTTGGCTATGGGGACTGTTTTGTGAAAGTTTCAGCCAAATCAATTCAGCCACCTCCAAGAACGTAGCTACAGAAAAATACATTGCTAAAAAATTCTTACAACTGTTTCAATGAGAAGCCACAGCATCTCCATGCTCTGGAACCAGGGCCTGAAATTTGGCAGGGAGGTGGCCTTGGCATGAGGGATGTATCTTTTTCCATATATTTTAAATTCTCCCCAAATATAGCCAAGTTATAAGCCTCTGAAAATCTTAGTTACATGTGGTCAGTAGAGACTTGTTAGAGTTTGACAGCTACATTCTCCAAAGCTTGTCTGTACCAAGCAAACTCGATCTTCTCACAACTCCTGTGTGCTGATCTGACTGTGTATGGCTAAGGCAGTTGGATGCCACCTGGGGGAACTGGAGTCTCTCTCTGCCTGTGCCATAGTTCCTATCTTATACTTGGCAAGTCTCTTAAACACAAATGTTCACTGGAGGCCACTAATGGTTTCTCATTGTGTCTAAATGTGTTCCTCATTTTCTGAGTGCCCAACAAGTAGAGTCTGATTTGCAGAAGTGCTGAGCACTCACAACTACAAATGAGGATAGTGGCAATGTGTTCTGACTATACAATGTGCTATATAATGCTACCTACTAGAACTGGGCAGGAACTGGATTTTCCATTTTTCCAGGAAATTCTGCAAATTCTTACTTTTCTTCTAACCTGAAATAGAACAAACCCAAACATTTTCAAAATCTCCCATGAAACAAAATTCTGAAAAAAAATTCTGTTTGACTGAAATGTTTTGTTTTGATGAAACTGAAATATACATTTTGATTGACTTTTTTAATTTTTAGAAATTAATACAAATAAGAAATTTTGAAACAGAAAGTTGTTTCAAAACAAAATGAAACCATTCCATTCCAAAAATGGAAAAATAGAAGTTTGACCTTATCAAAATCCTTTTTCTCCCAATTTCCCCTCCCCCAACACAAAATTTGCCAAAATCAATATGTTTCTGCTAAATGTTTCACTTTTGACAAATTGGCATTTTGCAACGTAAAAACATGCCATCAACATTTGTGACCAGTTCTGCTAAGTGTCCTGGGAGGAAAATCAGGCCCTAGGGCTCTCCAAATAAGCTTCCAAAATTAGTGGACTTTTGACAATTTTAGCCTCCATTTTCCCTGTGTAAAATCGGATAATTATTCCACCTTATTTCACAAGTTGTTGGCTAGATAAATTAATACATTTTTCTAAAGAAACAAGGCACCACCGTGAAAAGCGCCATAGAAAAAGACTTCGAGGAAATTAATAATTCTGTATTCAGTGCAGGATTTGGATGGTGTGCAGTAAATAAGGCCTGGGACCACACATTCAGGAAAGAGGATAGAAAGAAACATTGAATAGGTATCCCTTCAGTGAGCACTTATCATGTGATCTTGTAAAGTGATTGTGTAATTTAAGACTGTATTGTAATGCATACACCCATGGGAGGTGAATTAAGTTTACCTGGACAATCTTAATACTGTCAGTTCCTGAGTGGTTGACTTTTCAGTCTTAATGTTCTTTTAACATCATTTTTTGTGTGTGAATTAATATATATTATAATAAATGTACATGAATGAGATACAAAGGTGATTAAAGCTGTCTTAGCCAATCTTCTAAAATGAAGATAAACAATAATTTTTAATAAAGCAATCAAGCATTTGTATGAGGTTTA
Source organism: Natator depressus (assembly GCF_965152275.1). Taxonomy (NCBI): domain Eukaryota; kingdom Metazoa; phylum Chordata; order Testudines; family Cheloniidae; genus Natator; species Natator depressus. The sequence goes on along the minus strand of NC_134238.1, from coordinate 41,859,030 downwards.
GTAATAACTTGGTTAACTATTAATTTGCAGTTTAAAAGAGTCCTACCACAGTTGCATCCTTTCCTCCTTTCATAAATGATGTGTTCAAAGGCATCCATAGGCATATTGATAAGTCATATCTTTCTGTCATTCTGGAATATTGAATGTGATCATTAGAATTGATAGCAAATATAAAGAAAGTTTTTATGGCTGTTAGGTCATTCTAACACAGCTCTGGGTCCTGATAAATTTAATAATGATATCTACAATGACAAATTCAGCAATTAAATGTTTGATCCAGGAGAAAAAGAGTGATGTTTTCAGTGACATGAAACACTGAGAAAGTCATGGAAGGTCTGTGTGTCTATAGCTATATATAAACACTGTTCATGGCAAGCTTAGCCAACCCACATAAGACATTTTTTTAGTACAACTGGTCTGGGCAATGAACAGTTCCAGGTATATCGAGTTCACAGTAATGAGCTCTCTTAAGCTATGTCTACTCTGCACACGCGGCAGTGGAAAGCAAGCTGCATCCCCACTGTGGTGTGAAGCTACATGTGTCAGAGAAAGGTAGGGAGGCCACTCATCTCTGTTTGGGTGGTTTGTCCCCCATCTGGTACAGAGACAAAACTGGACACGGTTTTGTCCAGTATTGGATGGGGGATGCCATTCTGAGGAGCGCACCACTCCACCAGTATGACATCGCACACATTGTGCATGTGAGGTCATGCCAGCAGAGACGGGGAGGCACGCACCTCAAAATGGCATCCCTCATGCAACATGACCTCACATGCACAGTCACACCAGCCAGGGTGGGATCACCCCAGCAGGGGTGGACCCACACTGTTCCCAGAAGTACCAGAATGTCCGGTATTCTGGGAGTGTCTCAGTGGCCATCTTAGACAAAGAGGAGCATTCAGGATTATACTCAGTATTCTTCATAGCTGCAAAGAAAACTGGAGAATAAGTGCAATTTTCTATCTAGAGAGGTTGAATACACTAGGTGTCACTAGCAAATCATGGAAACTTTGGGCCAAATTCAGAAGTGACGCATAAGGTGATGTAATTTAGACTCCTTGCCCTAGACTTCCCCACCCAGACCTGCTTTATTCACATATAAGGGAAGGTATGTTGGTATACCTTATGATGGGGTCTATATTAGCTGTTACCACTCAAGAAAGAGATCTTGGAGTCACTGTGGATAGTTCTCTGAAAACATCCACTCAATGTGCAGAGGCAGTCAAAAAACTGAACAGAATGCTGGGAATAATTAAGAAAGGGATAGATAATAGGACTGAAAATTTCATGTTGCCTCTATATAAATCCATGGTATGCCCACATCTTGAATACTGTGTGCAGATGTGGTCACCCCATCTCAAAAAAGATATATTGGAATTGGAAAAGGTTCAGAAAAGGGCAACAAAAATGATTAAGGGTATGGAACGGCTTCCGTATGAGGAAAGATTAATAAGACTGGGACTTTTCAGCTTAGAAAAGAGACAGCTAAGATATGATTGAGGTCTATAAAATCATGACTGGTGTAGAGAAAGTAGATACGGAAGTGTTGTTTACTGCTTCTCATAACACAAGAACTAGGGGTCACCAAATGAAATTAATAGGCAGCAGGTTTAAAACAAATAAAAGGAAGTATTTCTTCACACAACACACAGTCAACCTGTGGAACTCCTTGCCAGAAGTTGTTGTGAAGGCCAAGACCATAACAGGGTTCAAAAAAGAACTAGATATATTCATGGAGGATAGGTCCATCAATGGCTATTAGCCAGGATGAGCAGGAATGGTGTCCCTAGCCTCTGTTTGCCAGAAGCTGGGAATGAGTGACAGGGGATGGATCACTTGATGATTACCTGTTCTGTTCATTCCCTATGGGGCACCTGGCAGTGGCCACTGTCAGAAGACAGGATACTGTGCTAGATGGACTTTTGGTCTGACCCAGTATGGCCATTCTTATTTTCTTATGTTCTTATATGTTGAGAAGCCAGAAGGTGTAAGTTAAAGTAGGGTGCATACTATGTAAATGTGAGGTGTACACACAAGTATAAAAAAGCTTTTATGCATCCAAACGGTATGCTTCAGAAATCCATATTTAGTCATTTTTACTTTGGGACAAGTACACACAGACCATAACACAGGAGATGAGGTAAAGGGGAGAGACAGCTGTTGGAAGAGGAAGGAAGAGACAAAACAAAGGAAAGAAGAATTTTCTACCTGTACCAAGATTCCCATAAGTAGTATCCTTTTCCTTGTGTGTTCTCTACCATCAACCCTCCAACTATAAATTGTTAGTCTATTTTCTTCACACCATCAGAACTTCATTGACTGCATGACTCATTTGCATACATGATGGTTATAAATCCAGTTGTTTCTAGTGGGTTGGATGGTCAAGGTAGCAGCTATTCCCTCCTCACCAATTTTTCTGCCATTTTTCATTTGTTCACATACTTTATTTCCAGGCAACATCTTTGTTTCCTTATGTATCAAAGGCTGAACAAACTCACAACATCCTCACTCACAGAGCTATCTTTTTGTATTTTCATAAAACAGTCCAGAATACATATATAAATCCTGGTATCGTTCAGCCTTGGCTTGGAAGGGCATAGAACCAAAACCAAGGAAATATGGCCAAACAAGATGTAACTGGGCTTAAACAGCCATCCAGGCACTAATTTCAGTAGCATAGTTTACAAGAACACAGGCAGATCCTGCCTGCATTTCAAAAATCTCAAGGCACCCTAGAGGGAGAACACTGCCAGCTAGAGGTAAACTGATTCACTTGATAAAATAACAGTAAAATAACAGCTTACACCCCAAAGGAACCTTCAGCTAAAAACCAGTGTGTTACTACAATATACCAATGTTTAAAAATTAGTAAAAATTACTTTCATCTTTAGTAGCAGTCTATCTGTAACAGAAAATAGATAAAGCTCACCGTTGTCATCTTACGTCATACTGAAAATTGCATGGCAACATCTCAATTTTAAACTGTGAAATTATCTTAGCACAAAAATCTCACCACCTAGTATTGATTCCAGACTCCTCCTCAGAGTGAGAAACAATTGCACAAACAATAGAGCTAAAAAGGGAGAAAGAAGCCTAGGTAAGAAAGTTCCTGTGTTGTATTCCACAGAGTCAAGAGGCAACTGCACGGAAGCATCATGGTCATTTAGTGATCATGGAATTTGTCCTGATACATTAACTTTTCACCAACTTTCAGGTCTTTTAACAAGTAGAGTTTCTCTGTGGTAGGAAGCCCAACAACTGTGCCTCTGGAATATAGCAATCTAACTAGTGCCAGTACTCTCCCTCTAGTCTGTATGCAACAACCATGATGTGGGAAGAAAATAAAATCTTCACATGTTGACGTGCATGTTTCCAGAAACAGATGGAACTCACTCTTTGTCTAATTCAACAGAGGCACCATAATGATCTCCAAGTCTCCTTGTACAGAAATCCATCAATCATCAGTGAAAGAATATGCCAATTTCATTCTTCCTTCTTTCAGTAATAATATATTTTAATTCCTAGGCTTCTGACACAGGTTTATTTAAATCTAGACACCTGTTTTATTTTCCATCTTACACTAACTGTTAGGAACTGGCCCTGCTCTCATTAAAGTCAATGGGAGTTTGCAGAATTAGAGCAGAATGAGACCACTAAACTGTATTGTCTCAAATTTCAGAGTTTGAAGATAGTAGTCATGTATGACCAGCATTGACTTGCAAGGTGCATGGCTAAACTCTGTCCAAAACTGAAATCAAAACAGCTGACACTGAATTGCACCCTGATACAGTTCTGAAAAAAATGTGTTATGTTCACGACATGCAAAGATGTTACATAAAAACAAAAATCCTCTTGCTGCAAGGTTGCAAAGTAACACTGGTATTTCTCAGAATTCAGAACAATAACACAAGCATCCAAAACAGAGAGACAAAGCAGTTTGCTCCCTAAAACAGAGAGGCACAACTCACCCCACCTTACTCTAGACAGGCTCTTTGCAGAACTGATTCAGATGGCATGCTTCTCCTCAGAGCCACCTACCCTGCAAGCAGGACCTTCCCACCCACCCCAACACCCAAAGTGATAGCTTGCAATTCTAACACAGTCCTCAAACCACCACGTGAACATTTAAATATATATTGTAGGATGATTGTTAGTCCCATGGGCAGGGTCCACAGTCACGGGATGGGAATCAAGAGTCAGCCAATTCAGGATACTGGGAGATCAGAAGCAGGAGACAAACTTGAGAGCAGATCCACAAGTCAGATGCCGGAAATCAGTCAAGAGCAGAGTGGATCCCACTTGCATAGGCCACTTTCTGTTCCTGTGCTGGGTTTATATAGAAGCTATGGACCAATCAGGACCCCCAGCATTCTGCCAGTCAGGTTCCAGGACTGGAGTCCTCTGTTGGGGTTCAGCTTCTGCCCTAGCAACTGTGAGCAGGTCACTGGGTGTGGACCAGGGTTCATGACCTGCAGTTCCTGACATCCACAAAGGCTCCTTGTCAAAAGGTCCTCTGTTCTTTGCAAACAACTCTTGTCTCAGAGCTGATAAATTCACTACATCAAATACATTGCTTTCATGGTAGTTATGCATAAAGGGTAAGATGTAAGGTCTCTAATGAAAGGTTAAAACTTATCAATGTTCATAATTATGGCGTGATATGTGTATGGGTGATATTTAAGGAATAATGAAGTTTATGCCTGTATGGTCTTAAGGTTAAAAAGAGTCACCAGGGAGTGATATCACTCGGTGATGGCCTATTCATGCAGGAATGGGTTGCCACCCTTCCCTGGTTACCTGGTGATGTAATGCAAGGCTCAATTATCTTCCATTGCCCCATCACAGAACAGTCAATGGAAAATCATCAAAGTTAACTGCAAACAATTGAAACCACTTGGAGATTTTAAAAATGGCCATTATAATGGACAGGGAATAAAGACAAGAGACTATTTCATTGTAACAGAGTGGGGAGAGCCACTCTGAATCCATTCACTGTGGATGCATCTCATTGCATAGGGATGTTTTTCATGAAAAATTGGACCCTGCTTCCTGTGAAGTCAGCCAGCTCTGCAATAGACTGAACTTTGGGGAGAAAAATTGACTTTATTAAATAGGAAAAATAACTATTAATAAGTGTAGGCCCTTGTTAATGTTTTATGATTTTGTTTTGTATTGTACCATTTGTTTCCATCACTCTCTCTTGTTTCTAGTGGAATCTCGATTCTTTCTTAAATAAACCTTGTTTTGTTTCATTATGAGTGCTGTGTGTTATGCAGGAGTGGTTGTTTAAGGTAAACTAGGATATACTGCTCCTTTGGGAGCAGAGGATCTGGGATTTCTGTGAACAGCCACAGTCAGGGGCTGGATATCACAAAAAAACACTTCCAGGGGACTCAGGGTCAGGGTGCACCTCTTGTTAACCTGCAAGGCAAAGATAGGGCTGACAGTCCAGAGGAGAATTTTTTGAATGGCTGAGAAGCTGGTGGTGTTAGGGAGCTAACACTGAGTTACAGGGAACAGCCACTAAATACTTCCTTATTCCTCAACAGTCTAAGCTTTTGGAGAAGGGGTTATATAGTGGTCCCCACCCACAGAATCTACAAAACCTCAAGGTAACAAAATACATTTTCCTCCTGAGGGAGTTGAAGATACCTATTTTAGGCACTAAATCTACTCCAGAAAGTGAGTCAGGCCCTGATCCTGCCACAGGGAAGACCTGTTTGTCCACATGGAATTCCACCAGTTTTGGTGGAGCTCTGCACAGGCTCATGAGTGTGCCTGCATGGAATTGTTACAAATTACTTTTGATTGTCTTTGGAAAGAACTTATCGACCATGGAGGCAGCATGATCCAGTGGCTAGTTCACCAGACTGGGAATGAACGGACCTGCATTCTCTTCCCAACTCTGCACCTGACTTGCAGCATGATCTGGGGCAAAACACTTCACATCTCTAAGCCTTCATGTGCCCCATCTGTACACTGGAGGTAATGTTGATGACATGCATTTGTAAAGCACTCTGAGATCTAGAATGTAAAGCACTACAGAGTTGCTACGTATCATGATTTTTAAAGAGAAACGAGAGCTCTTTAGCATTCCACTAAAATGAAGAGACCCAACTTCTAAGTACTGATGTAAAGTAAAGGCAGCTCAGATTTTTAAAATTGGTTGCCTTAGACTTGGAGAGAGAGGTTTTGTTTTTTAAAAGCTGACACTGCCTTTATACAACGTCTGCATTTATGTTTGCACAGTCCCAGTGGCAGAAACTTTAATTCCATGTCAGAGCTCCTGGCAGCAGAAGCAAATACATGGATCAGCTGAGTGCTAAGGATCCTTCCAAAATTTAATTTCACTAACTTTTAAAAATAGGGAATAAGCACTGTATCTGGACAGGATTATGTAAAGAGAAAGAGGGATGTGCCCGACTACCCAAGGGGATGTTATTGTTCCACCAAAATAGTTTTCTTTAATTTACCTTTAAAGAGTGTGCTGGGGGCGGGGGGAGGTGCCAGCCTTTTTCTGGTGTGGGGGCTGAGGTGGGCTAGACAGAAAATTGAGGGGACTGTGTTCCCCCCGCCATGAGGCCCTGCCCCTCTCTGTGGCCCCACCCCCTGACCAGGGCTGTGGCTGCTCCTTAGCTCCCCATGTCCTTTGACTGCTCGCAGCTGGTAACAGTCACCAGGGTGGGGAGACCTGGCTCTGGGGCCGACAGAGCCCCTAGCAGCCACAGGCAGTGACCATCAGGAGGGAGGTCCCAGGAGCATGGGCAGGAGCGGGTCAGTCCAGGCAGCTGTAGGGAGCCCTGGACTGTAGCCAATTACTTCACTTTATCATTAATTTATTGTGTGATGTTATGATTAACTAATATCTCATGTCACATATAATCATTGTATGCTGAATAGATTTATATTGCAGGATTACAGAAACATAAGGTTGATCAGTAGTCAGAAGTGATAAATATGCCTTAGGTATCTAAGTAAGTAGGGCTAGAATGCAAGGCCTACAGGCTGAGGCCTGTAAGATTTTAGCTTAGCCATTCTAGGCCTAAGGCTTAAGAAATGCTTGGACATGCGTACATGACCGGAGAATAACCTGGTGCCACAAAATTACTGGAGATGTACCAATGTGTGGTATTGCAGAAAATTAATCGCAAGATTAATTTTTGATTACACAACACCCAGTAATCACATTTTTCTAACATGCCCTAACCGCAGAGTGCACTGTGTGTGCAAATGCTAATGAGAATAAAGGGAACTATAAACAACCTATGAAAAACAGGGTACCCTAATCTTCTTGGGGAACACAATATAGATAAGGAAAAAGAGGGGTGACCCTTTCATGCACATGCGCAGGGTATAAGGTATAGTCAGAATCACATTATAAAAGAAAGTGCCTGGATTGGGATTTACCTTTAGGGAAACTCCAGCAGGAACCATCTCCCTATTGATGATCAATCTGTGAGGGATCCATCAGACTTTAAGATTATCTAGGAGAATGTGAGTATGACTATAGCTATAACTTGTGCATGGATATTTTTAGGATTTATATGTGCTTCGATAGTCATAACATTGTTGGTAACTTTAATAAAATTGATAAGGCAGACTAGACGTTGTGAATGTCTGTTTTATGTTCCTGGGTCTTCATGTGTTCCTAGAAACTTTAGATCTGAGACAAATGACAGAGGTTACTCTCATTCTGAGCTTGCAACTGTAGCCACCAAAACCAGACCCATGATGGTATAATACAAAATTACTTAAAACAGTAAATTAACTGCATTCACTTTAAATAAAATAAAAGGCTACAGGCCCTTGCACCTGCCCTGAGCGGTGCACCCGGCAGGCAGGGACACAGGCCATGGGTTGCCCTCAGGCACCCCAACCCCGTGCCCAGGCTTACTTCTATGCTGCTGCTGGTGGCAATGCTGCTGCCTTCAGACCTGGGCAGCCAGAGAGCGGTTACTGCTACAGGATGGCTACAGGGTTGGGGGAGCTAAAGAAAATTTTGGGGTGGCTGTAGTCCCCCCACTCCCCTCCCAGTGCCACCCCTGGTCCTGAGTCATCCGATTTTTTTAAACCACAGCTTTGTGACTTTCAGTTTTAACTTTTTGCTACAGCTACTATTATTCATTTCTACAATGTCATAGGTTTAAATAGTGTGTTTATATTCCTGTAATATGGGTTTTTATGTAATGTGAGGTGCTTATAATCAAAATTAATGTAACATAACAGCAGTACCTCACAAGAGGAGGCATCATAAAATGGAGTGAGGGTAACAGTAAAAGATCATGACTTATGCTTTATAGGCTTGATCCATAGCTCATTGAAATACATCAAAAGACTCCTATTGCCTTCAATGGACTTTAGATCAGGCTTTTGTTGCATAAGTCTTGTTAATTCTCTTTTTATTTGTGCATGTGGTTTTTTAGATCAAATAGTATTTTTATTTTCCATACTGGTAGTTTAAGGAAAGACAGGCAATGAAAGGACAAGATTGGAGATATTCCAGAACTTCTTTCAGTGTTTGCTATGACAAACTTACATGTTTAGCTCTCGTCAAGGTATGTATGCATACATGTATTGCAACAGAGTCTGTGGTGGTTAACAGATCATCATGCAAGGGGGTAAAAACACTCACAGCTCAGTGCATTCAGAACCTTAAATCCAAAAAAAGGGAGGACCACTGGAAGATTGAGAAGTGAAGATTTCTAGTTCAGAATATACAGCATGCAGAGAGTTTAATTTGGTTCACAGTAGGCTCAGTAGAAACACAGTATTCGGTGTACCTACTGTGGGGGGAGTGAATTCTTCAATAAGTAGCACTCAAGCTGGCAAAACTAGAAGCAAATATCAAGTTTTTAGTGTTGTACAATCTCTCCAACAGAGGAATGTAAAGGATGAATTTGCAGTGACCAGAATTCTTGATACCTTTTTTGACATACATAGCTAGTGGTTCATGTTTAATTCAAAGGTGCCATGAATACTGTGGCACTTTTGGCCTCCCATCTTGTTTATCACTGGGACTTGGATTGAATTGATACAATATACTGAATTCTACTCTGCACAATGGCACTGTAATACTACAGAAGTGGGCAAACACATTCCTGGAGTTAACTACCAGATATTAGAGACATATATATTCTTACTATATGTTCCATTCTATGCATCCAATGAAGTGGCCTGTAGCCCACGAAAGCTTATGCACTCATAAATTTGTTAGTCTCTAAGGTACGACAAGTACTCCTGTTCTTTTTGCGTATATAGACTAACATGGCTGCTACTCTGAAACCATTCATAACCTAGTCTCTTCCAGTTTCATCATCTTTCAATGCAATGCTTCATTTGTTCTAAAGGCAAATCCCAGGGTATGTCTACACTACGGAATTAGGTCGAATTTATAGAAGTCGGTTTTTTAGAAATCGGTTTTATATATTCGAGTGTTGTGTGTCCCCACAGAAAATGCTCTAAGTGCATTAAGTGCATTAACTCGGCGGAGTGCTTCCACAGTACCGAGGCAAGCGTCGACTTCCGGAGCGTTGCACTGTGGGTAGCTATCCCACAGTTCCCGCAGTCTCCGCTGCCCATTGGAATTCTGGGTTGAGATCCCAATGCCTGATGGGGCTAAAACATTGTCGCGGGTGGTTCTGGGTACATATCGTCAGGCCCCCGTTCCCTCCCTCCCTCCGTGAAAGCAAGGGCAGACAATCGTTTCGCGCCTTTTTTCCTGAGTTACCTGTGCAGACGCCATACCACGGCAAGCATGGAGGCTGCTCAGGTAACCATCACCGTATGTCTCCTGGGTGCTGTCAGACACGGTACTGCATTGCTACACAGTAGCAGCAACCCATTGTCTTCTGGCAGCAGACGGTGCAATACGACTGGTAGCTGTCATCGTCATGTCCGAGGTGCTCCTGGCCACGTTGGCCGGGAGCGCCTGGGCAGACATGGGCGCAGGGACTAAATTTGGAGTGACTTGACCAGGTCATTCTCTTTAGTCCTGCAGTCAGTCCTATTGAACCGTCTTATGGTGAGCAGGCAGGCGATACGGATTGCTAGCAGTCGTACTGTACCATCTTCTGCCAGGCAGGCAAGAGATGAGGATGGCTAGCAGTCGTATTGTACCATCTTCTGCTGAGCAGCCATGAGATGTGGATGGCATGCAGTCCTTCTGCACCGTCTGCTGCCAGCCAAAGATGTAAAAGATAGATGGAGTGGATCAAAACAAGAAATAGACCAGATTTGTTTTGTACTCATTTGCTTCCCCCCTCCCCTGTCTAGGGGACTCATTCCTCTAGGTCACACTGCAGTCACTCACAGAGAAGGTGCAGCGAGGTAAATCTAGCCATGTATCAATCAGAGGCCAGACTAACCTCCTTGTTCCAATAAGAACAATAACTTAGGTGCACCATTTCTTATTGGAACCCTCCGTGAAGTCCTGCCTGAAATACTCCTTGATGTAAAGCCACCCCCTTTGTTGATTTTAGCTCCCTGAAGCCAACCCTGTAAGCCGTGTCGTCAGTCGCCCCTCCCTCCGTCAGAGCAACGGCAGACAATCGTTCCATGCCTTTTTTCTGTGCGGACGCCATACCAAGGCAAGCATGGAGGCCGCTCAGCTCACTTTGGCAATTAGGAGCACATTAAACACCACACGCATTATCCAGCAGTATATGCAGCACCGGAACCTGGCAGAGCGATACCGGGCGAGTAGGCGACGCCAGCGCGGTCACGTGAGTGATGAGGACATGGACACAGATTTCTCTGAAAGCATGGGCCCTGGCAATGCATGCATAATGGTGCTAATGGGGCAGGTTCATGCTGTGGAACGCCGATTCTGGGCTCGGGAAACAAGCACAGACTGGTGGGACCGCATAGTGATGAGCTCTGCATGTTCACCTGCAGCTTGCCACGCTGGCCAAACAGGAAATGAGATTCAAAATTTCGCAGTTCTTTTCCTGTCTACCTGGCCAGTGCATCTGAGTTGAGAGTGCTGTCCAGAGCGGTCAAAATGGAGCACTCTGGGATAGCTCCCGGAGGCCAATACCGTCGAATTGTGTCCACAGTACCCCAAATTCGACCCGGCAAGGCTGATTTAAGCGCTAATCCACTTGTCAGGGGTGGAGTAAGGAAATCGATTTTAAGAGCACTTTAAGTCGAAATAAAGGGCTTCATCGTGTGGACGGGTGCAGGTTTACATCGATTTAACGCTGCTAAATTCGACCTAAAGTCCTAGTGTAGACCAGGGCCCAGGTAGGTAAAATAACACTTTTCTTATAGAGAGTGAAATACGGGCACCAAGATTGCAGATATATACATATACTATAGATATGCAATCAGACAATACAACAGAAGCATTGTGATGCAGTTTATCTTGAAAAGTGAATTTTTGTTTACCTATGATTCATACAGTCTAACACAGATAGCACTGGCACATTATGTGGTTTTTTAGTAGAAATGAAACAATCCGCATAGAAAGTAAAATCCTGACAGATACTTCACACACTGTCTATTTGAATTCTTATGTAAAGTGTGATATGTATCAATGATTATTCATCTTTCCTACTTTGTTCTTGGCAGGCTAATGTGGATATGCAGCGGGTAACAGCTATGCTTCAGGCTGATGAATCACCTATGTTACAAAACATATCACTACTAACTCTGGGTTTTGTTGGGCAAAGTAGCGTTCAGCAAAAGTCTGTTTTGTAGACTGGAACACAGTGAATGCAGGCTCTGTGAGGCTGCCATTTGATTAAGTGGCAGATTTTATGTAGCAAGTTTGGCTGAATGATGTATTCCTGAATATGTTTTGTTGTTCCTGTTTTGAACAAGGTAAATAATGTGATTTGGGCTGTCAAGTGGTTAAAAAAAGTAATCGTGATTAATCGCACAATTACAAAAATTAATTGTGATTAATTGCACTGTTAAACAATAGAATACCACTTATTTAAATATTTTTGGATGTTTTTTACATTTTCAAATATATTGATTTCAATTACAACACAGAATACAAAACTGTACACTGCTCACTTTATATTTATTTTTGATTACAAATATTTGTGCTGTAAAAAACAAAAATAGTATTTTTCAATTCACCTCATACAAGTATTGTAATGTAATCTCTATATCATGAAAGCTGAATTTACAATTGTAGAATTATGTACAAAAAATAACTGCATTCAAAAATAAAATAATGTAAAACTTTAGAGATTACAGTCCTACTTCTTGTTCAGCCAGTCACTCAGACAAACAAGTTTATAATGTCACCTGAAAGTGAAAGTGCTGGGGCCAAGGGGTGAAAGTAAGTTAGAGGACTTACCGATACTCTGGAGTCCTGAGCAGGGGGTGTGGCCTCAACCGGAAGAGGCGTGGCCTTAACCAGAAGAGGCAGGGCCTTAAATCCCCGGGCCCTTTAAATCTTGATTTAAAAGGGTCAGGGCTCCAGCTGTGGCAGTGGCGGCTGGGAGCTCGAGGCCCTTTAAATCACCCCTGAGCTACCAGCTGCAGAGGCGGCTGGGAACCCCGGGACTCGGGGGCGATTTAAAGGGCCCAGGGCTCCAGCTGCCACTACCGCAGCGGAGCCCCGGGCCCTTTAAATCACTGAGGAGCCCTGGGGGCCCCTGGCTGCCACCGCTACCCCGGGGCTCTGGCACAGCTTTAAAGGGCCTGCGGCTCCGCTGTGGTAGTGACTGCCAGAGCCCCGAACCCTTTAAATCCCCACCTGAGCCCTGCTGCCCGAGCCCTGGGGTAGCGGTGGCCAGGCTCCATTGGGGATTTAAAGGGCCCCAGGGCTCCAGCCACTGCTACCGCCCCAGCCCTTTAAATCTACTCCAGAGCCCCCCCACCCCTACCCAGGGCTTCGGCAGCAGGGCTCCAGCGGGGATTTAAAGGCTCGGGATGATAGCGGTGGCTGGAGCTCCAGGGCCCTTTAAATCCCCGCCAGAGCTACCCCAGGGCTCAGGCAGCAGGGCTCAGGTGGGGATTTAAAGGGCCCCGGGGGGGGTAGTGGGGGCTGGAGCTCCGGGGCCCTTTAAATCCCCACTAGAGCCCTGCTGCCGCTACCCCAGGGCTCGGGCAGCAGGGCTCAGGCGGGGATTTAAAGGGCCCCGGGGCTCCAGCCACTGCTACCGCCCCGGCCCTTTAAATCCACTCCGGAGCCCCCCCACCCCTACCCCAGGGCTTCGGCAGCAGGTCTCCAGCGAGGATTTAAAGGCTTGGGACAATAGCGGCAGCTGGAGCTCTGGGGCCCTTTAAATCCCCACCTGAGCCCTGCTGCCCGAGCCCTGGGGTAGCGGCAGCGGGGATTTAAAGGGCTGGGGCGGTAGCGGGGGCTGGAGCTCCGGGGCCCTTTAAATCCCTGCTAGAGCCCCACCACTGCTACCCCAGGGCTCGGGCAGCAGGGCTCAGGCGGGGATTTTAAGGGCCCCAGGGGGGTAGCGGCAGCTGGAGCTCTGGGGCCCTTTAAATCCCCACCTGAGCCCTGCTGCCCGAGCCCTGGGGTAGCGGCAGCGGGGATTTAAAGGGCTGGGGCGGTAGCGGGGGCTGGAGCTCCGGGGCCCTTTAAATCCCTGCTAGAGCCCCACCACTGCTACCCCAGGGCTCGGGCAGCAGGGCTCAGGCGGGGATTTTAAGGGCCCCAGGGGGGTAGCGGCGGCTGGAGTTCCGGGGCCCTTTAAATCCCCACCTGAGCCCTGCTGCCCGAGCCCTGGGGTAGCGGCAGCGGGGTTTAAAGGGCCTGGGCAGTAGCAGAGGCTGGAGCTCCGGGGCCCTTTAAAGCCCTGCTGCAGCCCCGCTGCCGCTACCCCAGGGCTTTAAATTGCCCCCTGGGAAAGCCAGCTCCGGTACAGCGCACCAGCTCTTACCAGTACACCATACCAGGGCGTACCAGCTTACTTTCACCTCTGACTGGGGCCATGGGGAAAGGGCCCAGGGAAATATAGCAGTATTGAGAGAAGTTAAAGAGGCACACCAGGAGGCTGCCATTTACAGGGTCTCTTGGCTGGAACCTGAAGTAGTCGGTAGGCCCCAATTCCCCTCCAATCGCCACTGGCAAACTGGCTGGACTGTTGGATAGAGAGATGCAACCCCAGAAGGGGGAAAACACAGATGGAGACCTAGCCGGAAGGCTAAGGTGCGAAGAGGATGTTGTGGTTCCGGAAGCCGAGAGAGGAGTCATAGGCTGAAGCAGAGACAGAGTGACAGTGTGCAGACTGAGGATGGGGATGTTGGCCGTGACCTAATTCCCAGAGCGACCAGGAAGAGGCGCCAGTCCAGCGGTGAGAGGTACAACCCATGACACACTGCAAGGAGGTAAAGGCTTGAGGCCTCATACCTGATGGGTGCCCTCGGGGAGACATGGGAAGGGGCCAGAGTTACAACTAGCCCTGTAACAGTGACAAAGAAAACCTCACTTCTGCTCACGTTCATAAAGTTCTCTTTTCAACCATGGGGATGGCTGCTCTGCAGCTGGGAGTGACCCTCCCAGCCTGGATTGACAGACTTGTGATTGCTAAAAATAGCTGTACAGACGTTGCAGCTCAGGCTGAAGCTTGGGCTCTCAAGCCTGGAGGGATGGGGTGGGCTTGAGAGCCCAAGATGCAATGCCTACACAGCTAGCTTTAGTGCTCTACCGCAGGCCCCACTAGCATGAGCCTGTTAAACCAGGCCGGTAGACCTAGCCCATAAGGCTAGAAATTTTCTTCATGAAAGCTTAAATTCTATAGCAAATGATGGCTTAGGGAACCCCACTCAACCCTAAATTACGAGGGAAAGTTTCCTACTCACCTTTAGCCAGTTCATTTTCTTAAGCCCTGCCTTTTGAGCCTCACAGTACATGTCATCTAGTGAATGCATTGACCACATCAGACTTTTTAAAAGCAGTAATAGATTTCATACTACACTAATACATTTCATACTCTCACTTACCGTTTAACAGAACTCTTCTTTTATTCTTCCCTGGTGCTGTGTGTACACATATATTTTGCCTCAATAGAGTTATCTAAGAAACATGTCTGTATTAATAGCTATCATCGCAACAGATATCTCATGGAAAACAATCTATGTAGAATGGCATAATTTAAATTGCAGGCACTTTTCTGTATTTCTCTTCATTCGATTTGTACTATTTAGGGATCCTGTATTTGCATGAACTCTGCGCCTTTCATTTATTCTTCACTTGAAATCATAAACTGATACAACAAGTAGTTGCTGTGGACATGTTTGATGTCACAAACAGAATATTTCATGACTTCAAGTTAGTGATAAGTAGTGGGAATGAGCAAACTCTTAATCAGCACTCCTGTTTTCATGCAAATATTTCTAACAAAAAACGAGGGAAGAGAAATACAGAAAATATGTTCTAGAGTATGAAAGTGGATGTGCCAAAATACTGTGGGAAAGGCCATTCTTGTGAAATAGGCAGCCTAGATTTGCATACATAATTGACTTCAATAATCTATTCAGTTTCTTGAATCCACAAGGCCTAGCAACTTGCCTGTTATCAGAATGACCCCCAAGGAGAAAGGGCCCTTTTATGAGCTGACCATACTGACCTTTTCTTCTCAAATTTGATTCTGTACCATTCTATGACCTTGTTACCATAATCACACACACAATAGTAACTGGAGTCAGTGGATACTGACCTGTCATGTGACAGGAATATTAGCCTTTTGTAACCCTATCCCACCTCATAAAACTATGTACAGGAAATAAAGTTTAGTCTCAGTTCAGGGTTATGCTTGGTAACAGACTTTTCTCAGTTCAACTGGTTTAGTGTTTTCAGACTTTAAACATTTTATGGGCCAAATTCTGCACATATGCAACCTCACTTTCATGGGTATAACTGAAGGGATAATTTGGCCTATAGCAAAACAAAAGTTATCTTCTGTTGCTTTTTCTGTCGGGGGACCTAGGATCTGATAACCAGAAGCTTGATCAATTATCATTTCATATCCCTGGTCAATCTGTTCCTCCTAATAACTCTGTTTGGTTTGATAACATCTGTTCCTTTGGGGCTGGATCTTATTTTGCTGTTGGCCAACATAATTAACCTTCTAGTTTTCTTCATTATCTCTAATAGTGTGCTCTACTCTCTTGTTAACTGTGGCAATTTTTAGGTTTGTTGTGTACAAGGACTGTGGGCAACTGTTTCATTTACAGCTATGTATCTTCATCCAGGACTGCATCAATGACCTGAGACACTTGGATACTGGTGGAAGAGTCCAGATACTGAAAGGATACCAGTCACTCAATAACAGCTAGCTTGACAATATATCCTCTAACTTTCCTCATATAAGCCTTTAACTGGCATCTGGACAAACTTACCTAATTGGTGACAGCAAACTTTTCTGGCACCACTTTTAATCAGAGCTTATTCCTTATACCCCACTGTGATAAATGAAAGGGGGGTAGCTCCCTTTTATGGACACCCAGCCAGCCAGTTAGCTATAAAATCCCTCTTAGTAGCTGTTCTCTACTTGCTATACCTGTAAAGGGTTAAAAAATCACCATGCTATGCATAGGTAAAGGAGAGAGTGAGCACCTAACCAAAAGAGCCAATGGGAAGGCTAGAACTTTTTAAAATTGAGAAAAGCTTCCCCTTTGTCTGTCTGTGATTGTTCTCCCAGGGAGAGGGGACAGAGCAGCGATGCTGTAAGAAGTTTTGGGCCAGGTATGAAAAATCATCTGAATCATACCTAGAAACTACTCATTTAAAACCCCAGATATGAAAGCAGATCAGGAAATGTCTAGGAAGATGTGATTAGGTTTATCTCTTTATGGCTTGTGGATTCCTCTGTGCTAACCCCAGGTGCTTTTGTTTTGCTTGTAACCTTTAAGCTGGACCTTTAGAAAGCTATTTTAAGTGCTTAATCCTTGTATTTGCTCTTTTAAAATCTAGCAATAACCTGAGTTTCCAGATGTCTTTTCTTTCTATTTTTAAAATAAAATTTACCTTTTTTAAGAACAGGATTGGAGTTCTGTGTCCTAAGAGGTTCGTGCACATGTTGTTTAATTAGTTGGTGGCAACAGCTGATTTCCTTTGTTTTTCTTTCTCAGCTCTTCCCAGGAGGGGGGTGAAAGGGCTTGGGGGTACCCCACAGGAAGGAATTCCCAAGTGTGCCTTCCTGGGTTCTCAAAGGGGTTTTGCTATAGGGTGGTGGCAGCATCTACCAATCCAAGGTCAGAGAAAAGCTATAACCTTGGGAGTTTAAATACAAGCCTGGAGTGGCCAGTATTAATTTTTAGAATCCCTGCAGGCCCTCACCTTCTGCATTCAAAGTAGCAGAGTGGGGAATCAGCCTTGACACCCTCCAATAAAGGAGAGGCAAAAACTGCTTTGTTAGAATTAGTTTTCTGGACATTGACTGTAGCTGGGGTGCAACCCTGTATTCCTCATGGAAATCTCCCAGTTGCCACTGTCTGTGCAACAGTGTAGTTCCTATACTATTTTTTTAAAGACTCAGAAATAGGGAGACTTATCCTTAAGACCAGAAAGGCTACTGCCCTGGAACCTGAGCATTTTAAGTAATTGACTTACTCTCTTTCGGATGTTACTTGGTAATGATAAGACATCTGTTCTATCCAGGGGAAGTTGATTTTTACCCAGAAGATTTTTGATAATCTTAGTGGAGCAAAGTGTCTCATTTTTCTCTGACATATGATGCAGTTCATCCTGTAATAGATAATATTCTAGTATATTTCCTCCTAGAAGTCTCTCTCACTGTACTGCAGCTTGTCTTTGATGTGCAGGCACAATTGATCTTGAGTTTTTATTGGCTCAGCTACATCTTGCTTTAAGATTCTTCTGACTGGCTCAGTTTAATTATTTACTGGTCTTTACATTTTGTCTTTGAACCAGCTTAACTAAAATTTTTCTTAACTTCTCTTAAGCTGCTTCATCTGATCATCCAGTAGATTTTTAAGAGTCCATATACAAAGTTTATGATCAAAAATAGTAAATAGTGGCTCTTTGTTCATATTCTATTTAGTTTTGAACATTTATCATTTGGTATTTCATATTTGCATGGATTCTTTGCAGCCTCCATGCTGTACGTGGTCATTTTTACTCACTAAATTCTGTATGTTCCTATGTAGCTTTCCTTTCAGCTGTTTTCTTGAATCTCCTTGGATTTTACTATCCCTGCTTTTTCTGGTAGTGCATCAACAGGCAGTCTAATAAAACAAAGCATAATTTGAAGAGATAGCAAGGTCCTGTAGACAGGCTACTTCACTATTGTATGCAGTGTTGTTGTTGCGGTGTTGGTCCCAGGATATTAGACAAATTGGATAAGGTAACGTCTTTTATTGGAGCAAATTCTGTTGGTGAGAGAGACAAGCTTTTGAGCTTACACAGAGCTGTTCTTCAAGAAGACAGAAGTTGGTCCAATAAAAGATCACCTCATCCACCTCGTCTCTCTAGGACACTTCACTGGCAGTCAAGTTCTAGTCCAGGTTCTACCACTGATCTGCTGTATGACATTGGGTCACTGCTCTGTGCCTTTGTTTCCCCTCTTGCCCCTTGTCTCTTTTGTTTAGACTGAGCTCTTCAGAGTAGGGACTCTCTCTTAGACTGTGTGTTAATAGAGGGCCTTGCACAACAGCAGGCCTCTAGGCCTCTATACAATAATATATAAGGAAAAGACGGAGAGCTGTACTAGCAACTTAGAGCTTTAAATGGTTTTAGCTAATAGAAATCAAGCCTTTCTCTGCTGTTTCAGAAATAAACTGATGGACTATTAGCAGTGGCTAGGAAACATTGCGGACCTGAAGCACTAGCACGACAGGCAACTAATTGGAACACCTCAGTTTCGGAAACAATTCGTCTTTTTTTTTCCTGCCCCCATCCTTAAAACCAACGATGCAGGATTTAGGAGAAATGGAGATTTAGCCATATACCTCCCATTAATATTAGTGCTCATTATGCAGCTAAATCTTTACCTGCCATGATGAAAATTATATCCTTCAAAGAAGAGTTACAGAGTTCCTTTGTCCACCCTATACAAGCAAGAGCAGCTCTTTGAAACGTTTTCTTTCTGGCAGAACAACGTAAGACATGATGAAAACTGGGTTAGAGTTAGACCCTGAGAGCCGAATATCACAATTGAATACTAGGGAAAGTCCATCAACAAGAAAAACAAATAGATATGCTATAAGTGGCACCTCACACAGATCCACCAAAAAGGCCATAACTTCTGAAAGCAGCAGGTAGGAAAATAGAACCAGCTATCGGGGCGGGGGACCCTATAAAGGTGCCATGAAAAATTACCTGTCTACTAAAATTACAGCAAAACAGCATGCTGCTGAATTTAAGGAAGATTTTTATGCAGATGGTGATTTACTAGTTCTGCACCTGCTGTCAGTAAGCATTAGACTATAAACATCAGCAAACATTGATTAAGCATACTGCCTGAGTGAAACATCAGGTGAAGAAAGGAAGGAGCTCAGCAACTCCAGAGCACCAAAGACAAATTACACCTTGTGCAGCAATTAAAGGCCGGGGGAATCACAGCTTCTTATGAAAAAGGCAGGTGGAGCACAATTTTGTGGAAAGTTTTTGCAAAAGCTGCTATTTCTTTAGGAAAAAATATCAGTTCTTTCATTTAAAAAACCCTCAAAATACAACACTCTCCGACCTCGACAGAGCCAGTAAGATCAAATTATTGGTTGGTTGCACAACACTGAGTTCCACATTGTAACTTTAATAAGCACAGCTGCCGAAGTGGGGGGAGGAAGAAGGCTGGGAGAGGAAGTGTGCAAAGGTGCACCACAGCAGTGACTGGAGGCATTCAAGCTGTGCGAGAGAGGCACATACAGGGCTCATTTGACAGTGGATTGAGCACAGTGAGCAGCAGGTCCTCCACCTCCTTTCAAGAGGTGCAGTATTCACACCTGTCCCCTTTGGGGTGTCTAGTGGAATCTAACTATCCCTTGCGCAGGTGGAGGAAAGTGCTTCTCCCTCCCACCCTATTGCACAGTTGTCCATGAGCAGCCAGAATCTGTTCTTAAATGTTTAAAGCAGCTTGGTAGAAGGAAAACAAAGTGATCCAAGAAAAGCCTGGTGGGGTCTGCATTCTCTTGCTTTGCTTGCTGGTGGAGTATCTGTACCAGGAATTAGACCTGTTGTACTTAGTGTCGATTTTCTCCAGCAAGTCAATACCATGAATATTTCACAAGCCACTGTAAAATGCATTCGTCATTCTGGGAATATTTTCATCCATTTCTTGCTGTTTTGATCGTGTCAAATGCTGTATGGAAAGGTTACCTACAACATAACAAAGGGCTGGCTTCTGAATGCCGTGGCTTACAGTGTGCTTCCGGAGTGTAATACTGCTCAGACATGCTCAGTTGTATCTACCCTTGTATAAAGAGTATGGAGTCTAACATTACATAACTACTACATAAAACATAAGTAGATGGGACCAAATTCAGCTCTTGCTTCCTGTACACTGGTGTGACTCTGGAGGATTTTAAAGTCAATGGAGTTTCTACAGTTTTACTGAGATCAGAATCTGGCCTGCCTGTCTCTTGAAGAATAGTGCTGTGGCTGTGAAAAAGTCTTTATGACAAGACGCTCCTGTCCAGATACCTGCATAAACACCCTATTAGGGTGAAAGTTTCATTGCATATAGACTTTCCTGGCAAGCCAGGACAGGCTCACTGACTATTACGGCTACAGTTTGCTCCCACCAAGGTGACATGCTTGGAGAAGCTGGGCAACCTTAACATAGGAACTATTTTTAACTTCTCCATCTTCAGGCTAAAGCTGTTGAAAGTAATTGCAAAGTTGTCTTTTCACTCTTGAATGCATCCCTAATGATGTAGTGGTAACACTGGAAGTATAGAAATGCTTTAGCTTATTATTACCTTAGATCAGAGGTTCTCAAACTTGGGGTGTTCAGAATGTATTCTGGGGCAGAAGGCGTTAGACGCTTTGGGGGGGGGGGAGGGGGGACAATGTACTGCACACATTTTATCCACAGCAATAACTAGCAAAGCTGATTCCTCCAGACATCTCAGTGCTGCGCATTTGACTCTAGATGGCACTGTGCATTTTGACAGATTTCTGTTTAAGCTTGCATAGCATTATAAAAATTCACTGCCATCTATACGTTAATCTGTTTGCTACGATGTGGTGTGCACATTTAATTGTAAGTATCGCAGTTTTGCTTTTTGCTCTTGTAACAATAGATTGTTAGCTCTGTTTGAATCAGTGCCTTACTGTTTTTAATATTCAGTAAGAGTTGCGTGTTGATTTTTTTTTTATCATATGGTATATGTGGCGGGGGAGGCACAAACTACTACAGACACAAAGAAGGAAGGCGTGATCAAATAAGTTTGAGAATCACTGCAATAGATTAGTTGTGGCTTGGGTGAGGTTTGGAGGCTGTTGAAACTTCAGTAGGAAAACCCTGGAAAGGAACTCTGGCACTGCAGTGGAATCAAAATGAAATTGAGGAATAAAGAAGAAATCCCAGAAGAAAGTAAATTTTGCTGGAGGTTCTCAAACTGGGGAGGGAGTGTATTCTGGGGGGGCACGAGAAGCCTTTACAGAAGAAAAAAAAATTACTGTACACATTCAGAACTGGGCTGCTGGAGAGTGGCAGCGGCTAGCTAGGTGCCCAGCTCTGAAGACAACACCGCTGCCAGCAGCAGCGCAGAAATAAGGGTAGCATAGTCTGGAATTGCCACCTTTCTCCTTTGTTGCTGGCAGTGGCACTGCCTTCAAAGCTGGGCACCAAGCCAAAAGCCATTGCTCTCTGCTCTGCCTTCAGACACAAAACAAGGGGGCACAATCAGATAAGTTTGAGAGCCACTGCTTGATATGATGTAAGGTTTAAAATCAAAGGATTCACCGTACATTGCAGAACTCTACACCATCCATGACTAACATAGCACAGATTTTCATGAAAATATAGATAGCATTTTAGACAAGTATTTCAATTTGCAGATCATCTTTAATGTTCTTTCAAATCTAGTGTGGAGTGAATGGTTTGAGCTGAAATCTCAGACCCAAATAGCCCCGAGCTTTAGAAAGGTTTGGAGCCAGATCTGGTAAAAAACATTCCTGCTTTGCAGCTTGGGTCCATCTGTAGCGTGGGAGGATATATACTCAGTGAGCTTATGAACAACCACCTTCAGTAATCAAAGCTCGGAAACAGCTGCTTCAAAGTTAACAGGATCTTTGATCTAAATCTCTCCATTTCAGATCTGAAAAAGGAGCACATTAAAGGTCTTCGTCATTTTAAAAGCTGCCATTCAGCTGTAGTGACAAAAATAGGCCATGTTGTTGTTGTATACAAAATGCTTTTTTTAGTGGTGCATGCAGAAGAAATTACATCTGTTATGCTCATCCAGGTCTTAATTTTAAAGGCTGAAGTAAGAAGACTTTGCATTGCATTTTCTCCAAGTATTTGGCTTATTACTGCAAAACTGAGGTTGCACTGTTGTAGAGTTAAGTAGGACATGTGGGTTCTTAATTAGGTTCCTATCCCCTCAGGTAGAGAGGTATGTAAACTACCTATTCCAGGAGGATGAGATGCTCCTCCCCACAAGAAATGAGAGACCACAATGCTAGCAGCCAGGGGGATGGAGTGAGGCAAAAGCCCCCTTTTGTTCGAAATGAGTGTTCAAATAGAAATGCATGTGTCATTGGGAAGAAGAAAGGTCTGCCTCTAAAAAGACTTGCAGCCCAGTTCTTAGGATCATATCCTTACTGCTTCCATGAGACTCATCATCCAAGCACCCTGAGCATCCCAGGAATTATACTCCTGGAGCCTGGACAACACTACAAAAGAGTGGTTTAAGCCAACCTACATAATGGGTTTTTTCTTGCTTGTTTTATTTGCTTATGTTTAGAGGCAAGACACTGAGAAATTCAAACTTGTGAAATAAATGAGTTAGAACTCAATGTTGTAATGTCACTGCTTATTACTGACGTATAGACTACTTCTTACCTGTGAATTTCAGTTCTCCCTACAGACTATATGCCTGCTTAGCAGCGATTTAATATTTTTAAATTAGCTTGCTTTTCAAGTGGTGCACGTGCGCTTCCAAGAGCATTGTGTGGTGATGGATACAGAGCTTGAGTCAAACTGCTGGGATAGGATGATTCAGATTGCCACCCTTATGTCACATGGGGGACATATACCACCATCTTGCCCACTGTTTTCAATAGGAGGAGGCAGCTTTAGTTTGCAGCTTGTTTCCGTTGGCACTCCTTTGGGGGAGGCTGCCTGAGGAGATGCGTTGATTCAGTGCAGTCCTTGGGCAGTTTGGCTATGTCCAAGCTCTGCTAGCTGGTTGTGGAGCTTTGCACTTCTCTAGCCCTGTCCCACCTTTCAGGCAGACTGCCTTTGGGGGGGATCCTCTGCTAGGGTCTGCAGTGGATACATCAAGTCCATAGTTACCGATGAAGGTCAAGGAAAGTTAATGCCTTTTCAGAAAGCCCAGTAAATAATTTCTGGCAACAAGATCAAACTTACTTTTTGGAACATTTTGGTGTTAGCAGCTCAATGTACTGTAAAATATTTCTTAAACGGCAGTGGATCTCAAGTAGCATTTTTTTTTTAAATTACAGGAAATCCACCATGCAGTTCAAAAATGTATTACACTAAAAAGGAATTGGGTGGATCAGATAGGTTCCTTCTTTTATGTGAGGGTTGCCAATGACTGGTCACAGATCAATACATCTTCAGGCCACTATGCGTACAAGGGGAAAAGGTGGCAAGATTGCCCTAGATAACAGGTTGTACATTCCCATATATTTTGGTCCTTTCTTCCCCATAATCAAACACATTTTACAAACTCAACTGAATTGCTAGGTCAGCTTATCACCTTTCAGAAGGTAAGAGGAGGAGTTTTTTTTCAGTATAGTGATTATCCCTTTACCACTGAAAATAGGATCTCAAAGATTCCCTGTAATTCAGCTACTAGAGGATTAGCACCTGATCGTGCAGGCCTTATTCAGGCAACTCTCACATGTAGGTGGTGATTAAATTTTAAACATATTGTAGATTGATGCACTCAAATGGATTTTAATTCACATACATTATAGTTGATAAACTTTTCTTTAAATGATGGAAGCCTAGGTAGGCAATATTTTGGGGTTCCCTTTGACTTGATAATATTAGTGAAAATGCATTGCTTCTCTGACCGCACAGGCCCACTCATTTACTGTGTGTACCTGTAATGGGTGGCCTAGAATTGAAGATCTTGAATATCAAATTCATTTAATACAAAATAAATTGTATGGTATGTGGCAGTGTTTAAGTGCATTGTGCCTTTAATTCCAAAGCAGGGATAAAAGGAAAGTTCAAGTGCCTATTCAGGAATTTAATTCAAGAACAATGGGGTATTTTCTGGCCAACAATGACTCTTACAATATGTATTTTTAAGAAAATAACTAAGGTGTTTTTGAGGAGCATATTGATCTCCGCCTTAAAAGCCAGAAGGAAGTTTTGATGCATATGAAATGGCAAGTAATCCAAAATAAATCACTGCACTACTTGAAGAGCACTACAAAGCCTCTAGTGACCCCAGGGGTAAGACTGGCTTTGGCACTAGTCAGAGCCTCATCAGGACTCATCCTATTTGAGCTAGTAGATCAATTTTTGTAGCTGGAGAATGTCTCCATAATGGGGAATATGAAGGATGATTAGCAGTGTAACCAGCATAGATTATAAACATCTTGGGCCAGGGACTGTATCGTCTATGTTCTGCAAAGTACTGAATACAACATCAGTGCTCACCAGATGAAGAATAATCGAGTGTCCTCAACTCCAGCTGCACTGCTAGCAGGTGCTTTTAACAGGCATAATTCTTGCATTTTGAAGTTAATACATATCAGACTACTGTATATCTCTCTCTTCAGGAGGGGGATCTAGTCTTCATACTTGTCAGTAAAGCCCATAATGCCCTGTTGGTGCTATATAAATGATGAGAGCTGATGGTGAATTTGGTTTCCATGGTGTGGAGGATGGGAGAAAAGGCAGAAAAAAAAAGGTTGGAGCAATGTTAGTAAATGCAATTTTCTTTAATGGACTAGTCTGGGTCTTGGAGACCCTTTCACTGTATAGAGAATAATCTATTCATGGTCTTAGCTCCTTCGCTGTATCATATCTCCATTGCAGCAGCCCTTTGAATGTGGCTTAGTCAGAAATTTAAAAGTCCAGATCCAAAGACCATTGAAGTTGAGAGAAGACTTCCTTTGACAACAATGGGCTTTGCATCAGGCCCTAAATGCAAGGGTGTTCCTAATATGGGACCCCCAAGAGAAATTGTACCAGAAATGTATGACAACATCCTGCATAACTAAAAGAGTTAAAGCAAAGAAAACTGAAGGAACTCCTGAGTTTAGTCTTGATTTTTTTGAAATATAGTTTCCATATCAAGGGCTTGTTGAATGGCACTGAGATGTCAGTGGAAAGGCTCCTATTGACTTCAGTGGAAGTTGGATTGATCCGCAAACCCTTTAGCTAATGGGCAGATGCTTCCCTCCTAGACATTATTTTGTCACATAAGGATTTTAAAAAAATCTGTTTCAGAGTAGCAGCCATGTTAGTCTGTGTGACTGTTCCTCTAATGGTCAAGACTCATTTGTATAAATCTGAATGTTTTTTGCTAAAATTTTAGTAAGATTTATCAACCTGAGCCTGAGTCTAAACCGAGTTGAGAGACCAAATTTATTCCATGGAAAATTAATAATATCCATCAAGATTGGAGTGGAACTCAGAAGCTCTGCCGCCTTTGGCCCCCCAGTTGTGTGGTGCAGAGGGGAGCATATCCACAGACAATGCTGTAGCTGGGCTATGCAGTAGGGGAAAGTGTCTTCGGAGGATACCTCTCTTCTCCGTGCCCTTCTCCACAGCATAGACAGCCACACAGAAAAATGGCTGCAGCCTGAGGTTAGGAGTTGCACCAAGCTGCTCTCCTTTCCTGCTCCTTCCACCCCCCCTAAAATGGAGGGGAGGGGAGAGGAGAAACACTGTGACCAGTCTGCAAGAAACATCTGAAGAAAGTTAATGTCTGTGGCATTGAATCCTGAAATTCACCTGTGTAGGTGAGAGTCCAGGGGACATAAGGAGATTCCTTACTGGGGGCTACTTCCAGACCCAGGGGTGGGGAGGTGCTGGGAGGGAGGAGCAGCCACTGCTCTGATGATAGTCCTTCTCCTATCCATCTGAGTACAGTGTCAAACATAAAATACAATTCAGTCAAGAAAAACCAAAGAGGACATTTAATATGGTCTCTTCCACTCCCTACCATTACTGCTGCGGGAGGGGATGCTGCTGTGACTGTCCTTTGTAAGGAGTCACTGAATGATTAACTGAATACCAAGAAACTTAAAGGTCTTAATGAGATGGTCAGTATCGTAACACAATAGCTAATGAACATTCACATTAAACTGATTTACTCCTCTGTGTCAGAAGCCTCAGGCTTGTGCACTTCTACTGCGCTGCCATGCTAGAGTTGCTTTCAGCATTATGCCAAAACACGAGCGCTTAATACTCAGCTACGCTCTTGCTGACTCTCACCCATGGACTCCCTTGTTCCTTGGGGGCACTCTAACAAATATGGGATTTATGTTCCTGAAAGGAGATAATGGCATTCTGGTTTAGCAGACTAAACCTTTACATGTAGGCAAAGTGCTTATACAGAACACATTATGCCTGTTGCAAGGGCAGTGCCCATTCTGTGTTCAGTTCAAATACAATAAATTAGAGGTGAGGAAGGATGGTCCATTGGTTAAGGTGCTAGCCGGGGACTGAGGAGAGCCAGTTTTGATTCTCTGCTCCATCACAGATTTCTCATGTGACCTTGGGCATGTCACACGAGATAACCTAGGGTAGTGTTTCTCAACCTTTTCGATACCAGGGCCTGGCTTGCTGCCTTCCTAAACTGTGTCAGGGAGATCTCAGGAACTGGCGCCAGTCCACAGACTGGTTGTTGAGAAACACTGATCTAGTGCTCCCTTCTGCACAGCTTAATTTGTGCTGGGGTTTGCTGGAGTTCAGCCCCAGCACCTCTTCTGTTATGAAAGTTAAAAATCTCATACTATTTCCCTCCCTTGAATGCTGCCTAAGAATTTAACATTTTCAGTCAGGCATGTGTATAATAAGCCAATATTTACTTAAAGTTTTCAACACAATCTATCCATTCTGCAAATTCTCATGTAAGCTGAAGATAGAGAAGGTTTGCTGCCAGGTATGTTTATTTTTGTTACTAGGCAGCTGACATGGAAGCATCTACTGCTGCATGCATAAAAGTGTTTCTACCCAGCAGCCATCAGTTTTCTATCATTTTGCTGAAGCGATATGTATGGTCAACTGTCATGACATCCCAAGGTCAGAAGAAAATATGGTTCTACTTTTCTAAATCAGGTACTAGTGCAAATGAACCAGTTAGTAAGCAGGAGAAGGAAGATAAAAAGACTGATGAAAGGCACAGAAAAGAAACAGAAGATTCACCATGTACATCAGTTGCATATGTCGGCATCAGCCCTACACAAGAAAAGCAAGCTCACAAGACTGAAAATGGTGCGGAAAACGTTTCTGTTGATAGTGATTCTGAAACGCAGAACACTGATAGCAAAGACGATGAATTAGCTGAACCTGTCGCAGCTCACAACAGATTTCCTTCCTGCAGGATGGACCCCCAACAAAACAAATTAATATTTCCAGAATAAGAAACTGTGATTAGTTATCAACAGATCAAATCTCTGTTGCCGGGTATATCAGCAGGTCAGTAACTTGGGTCCTGAAAAATCTGCAGGAATGAAGTTGTCTAAAGAATGGATAGAACCTAGTGTCAGCCCCTCTGGTCCCAGTATTACAAAAAGCACTGGGAAAAAAGATAGGAAAACATGAACAAACTAAGTCACAGGTAGCAGCTTCTCATAGTTTGGAGCAGGCAAAAAAAAAAAAAAAAAAAAAAAAGACACATTGTTGCAAATAGCTGCAAATGCCCAGTCTGCTCAAACTCCTACAACAGCCAGAAGAATCTTCTGTACTGCTTATAAAGAAGTGACACGCAGCCCTTCGTATGGTTTTAAAGAAAAAAAATTGACTGCCGGCAGTTGAATGGACTGGACCTAGTGTGGATTTTGCATTCAAATGTGGCATGCTCTAACTTTCAACATCACATTTCCTCTGACACGGAGAAGTTGTTTGCCCAAATCATTGTGCTTGTTCCTGAAGTGAGTCTTTTACCTGATGAAACTACTGCAGTAAACAAGAGTAGCGTTTTAGTTGTGTACACGTGGATGCAGTCTCCTGCTAATGTATTTGTAGACCTTGTTGAGCTAAATGATCCCTCTTCCAGAGGAACATGGAATGGTTTATTGTCCAAAAGATTACTATAACTGAAGACTTGCTCACCAAGAGCCGGGTAGCAGTGCTTGTGATGGAGCTTCAGTGATGTCTGGGCACACTACTGGTATTGTGAAGAGGTTGCAAGACTTGTTGACATTTCCCAATATTATAGGATGGGACTGCTCTGCCCATCATTTACAGTATGCAGTCAATGATGTAATGAAAGAAGTTGAAACTACAAATCACATAAAAGCTTCCTAGACAAGTTATATTCATTTTATAATACATCTGGAAAAATCAATTATAGCTAAAAGAGTGAGCTGAAGCTCCTGACATTCAGCTTTGCAAAACAGGTTGAGTGTTAGTTAGACAGTCAATGGGTTACATCAAGCTTTAGAACAGAGGGGGCTACTTGGAATATGTATTCAACTCTGTATAAGCACTTCATTTTGGCAGCTAATGACATTTCTTGGGACAGTGCAACACTTACTCAGGTCTAAGAAAGCGGTTAACACTGGGTCAAGTCATCAGTAGTCTTGGCATGAGGTATGATGTGCTGCAGGAGTCATCCGAGTTCTCTCTCGAATAGCAACAACACAATTGTAAAATCATTGATGCACACTGAGCTATCTGCCGCTAAAGATCTGTGTTCAAAGCAATGGTAGAAAAGCAAGGGAAATATTTTGCACTGTGTGAGGAAAGCCATAGCAGAGAAAGTGTTTTGGGGTGTGATCTCACATGGAAAAAACCCCCTGTGACAAGAAAATTCATCCAGGACAGGCTTTTCACAGCTTAGCAGGCAATTTGTGAAATTGTATGCTGCTTACAGGAGGGAGCATGAGAAACTAATTACCAAACTGAAAGTATTATATAAGCACTACTGGCCCGATGAGCTACCTACACTGTATGGAGAAAGTGAGATTGAGTCTCTTTGCGAAAGATTTGACATTGATTATGCCCGGGAAACCATTTAGGCGTACAGGATGTTTAAGAAGTTGAGTAAGAAGGAAAATCAGAAGCTGTTTAACGACCTGTTGATAGAGGTGAGTACTACTGCAATCTCTAACACGGAGCGTGAGCAATGCTTTTCACAAATGCATCTCACATGCATACCAACACGAGCATCCAGCTTATTGAAACTATTTCCTTGCTGTTATCCCTGAATCTAGTTGGCTCATCATTGAAGAAATTCAATGTTCATTCTTGCCAAAGGGCACAGAGCAGCAGATAACACAAGAAGTAAGGAAGAAAATATGAGGATAACCAGACAAATATGGAGATTTTATGGGCTTTTCTGGAGAAATAGATCACACCACTATTAACAATGGTAAATACTTTTTCAAATATACTTATAATTTTGAATGTCAGTTCTTAGGAACAGTATTATCATTACTGCTTGAGCCAGGGCACCTCTTTCTTTACAAATTAAGCACTGCCCTTCAGGCCTTAAACTCTTTGACTCAGTGTCTCTGTTGGTCCCATAAAAGATATTATCTCACCCACCTTGTCTCTCTAATATCCTGGGATCAACATGGCTACAACTATGCTGCATACATTCAAGAGTGTGAGGCACCCAGCTACTACAGTAACGGGAGCTTATACATGTTCGTTAGGTGGATAGGGAACATACACTGTGCTCTCTCAATAAGACCTGACTTTTGTTCTTTCCTTTAATCTTCAGTAAGTCATTCATGCTGAAGTGTGTGAATGGAAAAAAAATTATTATATTCATCATTTTGTGGTGGATGGAGATAAATTATGGCTCCACATCTGCTGCTCCTCCAAAAAAAAATGACTAATACGAGACTGCTGAATATTTTCCCACACAAAAGGAACCACAGAGGGCTCGCAAGACCCCTTCTTCCTTCTCCCTCACCCCCACCCCCCTATTGTTTGCATTGGTAATAGAACTTCCAACTGCCGGCCCGATAGACACTCAGGGCCTCATTCAGCATTGCCCTGCACCTTATATCGGTGCAAAGTAGGCACAAAATAATACCAGCTCAGAATGAGAGCATTTTATATCCACTTTGCATTGGGTTAATCTGGCCCTCAGTATTTCTAAAAGGGTGAAATTACACAGGCACGAACACGAATCAGCACCATATGCTGACGAGTTTTTGTTATTTTGTTCAGAGCCAGCTGCTTCTATCCTTTGCATTATATCGATAATAAATCATTTTAGTGTTTTTTCTGGATGCAAAATCAGCTACAACGAACAAAAAACGGGTTGGGGTTGTTTTTTTTATGGCTATGGGAGAGCTTTGACAACCAACTTACTTCACTCTTTCCTTTTAGAGACACTCCCAAAGGTGTTCATTATCCTGAAACTACTAAAACTTGGTCAGGTACTTAGAGTGAAAAAATGGAAGGCAATTTGTAAAGCTGCCTTCTCTTTTTCACTGAGATGTCCATCCTCCATTTGATGGGAACTTGAGTAAACAGGCTCTTTAGGGCAGGCAACCTGAATGCACAGACAGTTTTTCACTTCATTTAAAAGAAAATTGATATGATGGTAGAAAAAAAAAAACAACTTTCTAGCCTGCAACCAAGCCACCCTGGTGCACGTCACTTTTTACACTGTGGGTGTGTCTACACTAGGGGGTAGCACATTGGTGTAGCTATACTGGTGCCAAGAACCCCATTGTAGACCAGAACTGAGCAGAATTTGGTCCTGCAGGAGCAGAAGGCATGTACATGAAAAAGAAATTAACAGGATGTAAGACAAAGTAGGCCCTCCCTCTAATGTTATACCATTATATTACCCCTGAGATGTCAGGTGCCAAATTCTGCCCCTGGCATACATAGTGCAAATTTTGCCTGAATATGTCAGGAGGAAAACTTGGTCCCCATAAGATACTAAACAAGTATAAATTACACTCTATTTGCACATTTGCAGAATACCAAATTGGTTAAAGGGCATCTTGCACCAGTTTTTTGACCACCTTACAGACTTGTAGATTACAGCATAGGTACTTTAGGCCAGGGATCTCAAACTCAAATCACCACGAGGGCCACATGAGGACTAGTACATTGGTCCGAGGGCCGCATCACTGAAACCTTTTCATACAACAATACAAAAGTATAGTCAAAAATGAAAAAAATTAAGAGTAATATAGTATGCTATTAAAAGTCAATGTATTAACTTTTAAAAACTGTAATGCAAAGAGGGGTTTTAATAAAATATAAACACTCAGTAATGCACCTCACTCAAATGACAAAACACACATTTACTTTTAGAATTACTTTGGTTAAAGCCCCACCCCTGCTCCCACTCCCATTCCACTCATTCCATGAGGCTCCGCCCCTGTCCCACCTGTTGCCACCCCTGCCCCATCCCAACTCCTTCCCCAAAGTCCCTGCCCCAACTCCACCCCCTCCCTGCCCCTATTCCAACTCCTTCCCCAAATCCCTGCCCCTGCCCCAGCCCCGCCTCTTCTCCACCTCTTCCCCTGAGCACGCCATGTCCCTGCTCCTCCCCACTGGAAAATCCAAAGTGCTGCCAAACAGCTGTTTGTCAGCGGGAAGCGCTACAAGGTAGGCGGAGGAGCAGGGACGCGGTGCACTTGGGGTGGGGAAGAGGAGGGAGGTGAGGGGTGAGGAGAGCTTCGCTGTCAGTGGAGTCAGAGCCTATGGCGGGCCACAGGAAATAACTCCGCGGGCCGCGTGTTTGAGACTCCTGCTTTAGGCCAGATTTGTCAACGTGGTATGCCAAACACCCCCAATACATCAATGAGACAGCCTGGATTCAAACTCAGGAATTCCTGTATGCCATTCCTGTGTTCATGCAGTGTTGTTGTAGCAGTATAGGCCCCAGGATATTAGAGAGACAAGGTGGGTGAGGTAATTTATTTTAGTGGACCAACTTCTGTTGGTCAGAGACACAAGCTTTTGAGCCACACAGTGCCTGTGTAGTTTGAAAGTGTCTCTCTCTCACCAAACAAAATTAGTCCAATAAAAGATATTACCTCACCACCTTGTCTCTCTAAATTCCTGTGTTCAGTCATCTATCATGCTGCCTCTCTCACGTATACATTGTTAGATAATATTCTGAAGAAGCTAGATGGTACTTGAGATACATATTTCTTTTAATAGGCCAAGAATAGCCCCTACAAAATGTAATTTCACAAGTATACAAAATCTAATAACCAAAGAAGTCAGCCCAAAAGTAACTTGGTGGTGGGTGGGGGTGGGGGTGTTGCCATAGGGGACTACACCTTCCCAACCTCAGTTTACTAAGCATTAGTAGCCGTATATCCCTTCATCAGAGCTGGTTTGCTCTGTCTCAAGAAGTCCGAGCTTCATTCAGAAGCGCTGTGTCATTAACACCTTTGCTGTGTCCAAAACTAACTCTTACTCTGCATTTCTAATAATAATTTGACAAAGTAAATTTATCTTTTAATGTTAGTGATCCTAAGCTTTGCCAGATACGATACAGCTAGGACCACATTGTCTTTCAGAAAAGGACTCATTTAACAGCATTGGTGCTTTCCCTTTGTTCTAAATAGGGCTACAGAATGGGAAGAACAATTATTACGTCTGTGTGATTTGTTTTTACCTTGCTGCCCCTTGGGATTCTGTCTCTACTAATTACATTTGCTATAACTAAATTCCCGGGATCCAGATTCTGCACTCAAACCCATTTCTTAAGAAAATCTCAGGCCATATATTAAGGGCTGTAACCTGAAAGCACATGATGTGCCCAGTACAGTGAGGAGATGAGTGTGCTCTGCCTGAACTGAATGTGGCACGAGGGCTTTCAGGAATGGGCCCCAAAACAGGATACTCCAATATTTATATATAGATATTGTCGGACTTCCAAACCCTACAGGGTTAGATCCTTCCTCTTTCCGGGAAATCTAGGAAGCATTTCTGCTTCTGGACATCCCCCAGTTCACATTTCATTTTTCATTCTTTTAAAACTTCTTCCATTGGTGCTTTGAGGCATAACAGTCCTAGATATTGTTTGCTCCAATTATCCCCTTGGGATTTTCCTCTCAGCAATTAGGACCGTAGGAGAGATTCTATTTTTCCCCCACAGATTTTAATTAACGAATTATATCTTTGTCGCTGAAACAGAATAGTACATAAATAATGAGTAACAATAAATAGTAGGCTTTCTACATAAAGAAATACAGCACTTTTGACCATAAGTAGTGCAGATTTTTATTGAACTGAAAAATTGGCTAATAACTTTCCCTGGAGAAAAATGTATAATTAGCACTGGAACTATTAGTTCTTTAATTTTGAGTTTTAAAGAATAGGAATGACAATTATTAAAACTCCATTCTTTTTGTTGAAAGTGGCCTGTAGTCTCAATTTTACCCTCCAGAGATGTTTAATTCAGACTACATAACACAATTCTGATACCCTTACAGCAAGTAGTAATATTCAATGAGTTAGGACCTGGTCCACAGTGATTTATAGTAATTTTTTCCTGTTTGCTGATTTAATCTTCATTTATTTTTTACTTATACATTTAAATTGTGTTACCTTACATTTAAATTGAATATTTCCATGTTGACACTTTTAGAACCTGTCACAAGTTCTAGTTGAGCTGTGCTCTTCCAGGCTAGCTCCCAGTCACCAGTCTCTCCCTCTTTCTGGACCCTCACCAGATTGCTCTGAGGGAACCAACTGCTGGATCCCATGTGCTTTAAGTCTGGACAGAGCCCAAGCACTGTCTTTGTCTTGTGGGTCCCTAGGCACACTCTCAAGGTGCAGATCCTCTATCTAGAAGACTCTCCTGAGAGTTTAGACCACCCCCCGGGACCAGTGCTGTCCCCTCAGAATCCCCTGTAGTTAGAGTTCTGTGTTTAAACTATGTGGGCACTCTCTGTCACAGATTAACTTTTCAAGGGCCTATGATGGGTATAACACAACTCACAGACAGACTTGCACAGGATTCTATAAACTAAACTATAATTGATCTTCACTTAACCATATAAGAAATACACCGATCTATACAAAAATAATAAACCTTCCCTCACACTTCCCTGCCTCAGTTTCCTCACTACTCTGGAGCATGCCTTGGATTGGGGTAAGAGCCCTCTGGTGGCATACAGGGCCATTTCCTGAAGTTCAGGGCTTGTCTTGCTAATCATGGAGCCTTCTCTCTTGCTTTCTCTCCTCCTTCTCCCCTCTGCCCCCCTCCAAAAGTCATCTTGTGATGACTTTGGTTGGTCCCACAGCTAAACCTACAAAAACATGCCAGACTCTTCCCTCTCTCTTGCCAAAAGCTTCTTGTATGACTTTCCGAGTATTGCTGTGCCCCACCCAGCCCCTGTGATTTGTAAAGGCTACCATCAACACCTTGTTTGGCTTTTGGTTTGTTTTATCCTGCTCCCCATAGTTTTCTACTCTCCAGCCCTCAATCCTCTTTTGAGGGACTGGGAAAAACTGGTTCTCATAGCTACAGCCTCTTTAGCATACCAATTTTGTGAGCTCAGAGTATGGTCATTCAAGTTAACTACTCTCCACTGCCTCTAATATGGTGGGTCTATACCACGAGGCCTGTCAGCCCATGGTATATTCCATATTTACATAGAAGCATTGCATGATACAGCAACTTTCATAATAACACCTTCACAATATCATCCAGAATTCATAAATTGTGCAGATTCCCCAAATCGTCACAGACCACAACCCTGCAGATAGTTACACACAGAATAACTTCACCTACTAAGTAAATCCACTAAGCTCATGTGCCAATTGGATGTTTGCTCTAATGCCCACCACTCCTCTCTCACAGTCTCCACCTGTTCACCCCGATTCCTCCGCTCCTCTGCCCTGTTCCCCTCATTCCTTCCTTCAGTGCATCTTCTCCCTTCCTTTGTCTTTTTAGCTAGTCCCCTAACAAAATACCACCCAAAACATTTTTTTTAAACTGAAGCACTAACATGCTTCATCACTCTGTTCACATGCTATATCCTTCCCCCTATTCTTGGTCTGTCTTGTCCGTTTAGATTGTAAGATCAATGAGACAGGGGCTGTCTACTACTCTGTACAGTACCCAGCACCTTGTTCCTACATGCTACTGTAATACAAATAATTAACAATAATTTTTGCAGGATTGAGGCATTTTGAGAAATTATAGGTATTGCACCCTGGGGCCCCAATTTGCAAAGCACTTAAACACATCCAAAGCAGTTTAAGTAGTGTGGCATTCAAAGCAATTTGAGAAGTGTAAACCTGACTATCCATAGCTAATTACCAAAATGGGATTTAACGTGTGCAAATGTAAATTAAGTGTACAAAAAAAACATCTGGAGTTCATTGGCTTGGGTAAATGCAGCATTAAAAAAAAAAAAATCAAATAAATCCCAAAGCACTATAGAAGCAAAGTGCTATGACTAATGTGGCAGAGAAAAGGACTAAATAACTGTTCCTAGTATTTTTGCTAGACATTTTTACTAGACCTGAATTTAAAACGGTTTACAGAAATTTTCTTGAAACTGCACCCTTTACCACTGGAAGACTTGTTTTCTCCTCCTCATTGTTTGGAGGTTGCAGGAAAGGATGTTTTCATATAGATAAGTTTATTTGGCTGATTGTTAATAGTTGCAAATGTTGTAACATTATTTTAACAAGCTAAGAGCATGTATTCAAAATGCAGGTTAGAGTTAGGGCTGTCTGGAAAATAGGAATTTGTTTTGTGAAATTTGTTTGAGATTTTGGCATCTTTTTGCTCCATATCAGAATGGAAATGCAACTGTTCACATGCATGAGAGGAGCACCCCCTTCCCAGAATAGCATAAACTAGTGGTGAGGTAACTCACCAGGGATTTGGGAAACATAGGTTAAAGTCCCTGCTTTACCTGATTCCACATTCCAGGTGTGCCCTAACCATCAGGCTACTGAGTCAGAATCCTCTATAGGAGGAATCCCTGGGTGATGTACAAAGTACACCTCTGGCAGAGGATATTGCCCAGAATGTTACTACACTCTATCAATACTCCACAGTAGAAACAGCTCTTTGGGACCATGCGTAGCTGCGTGAAACTCAGAGCAGTGCCCAGCCAGCCCTAGGATTGGGGACCACAAAGGCAGGGCTTACATTCAGCCAGAGCCATCCGGAGTGGAGATCCAGTAAATGCACCTCTACCCCAAAAAATGCGGTCCTCCGGAGCCAAAAAAATCTTACTGCGTTATAGGTGAAACTGCGTTATATCGAAGTTGCTTTGGCCTCAAGCATTTCCGTTATTAATAGTCACTTCCCACCCCCTGACTGACCCCTCAGAACTCCCAACCCATCCAACGCCCCCCACTCCTTGTCCCCTGACTACCCCCTCCAGATACCCCCCGCCTCTAACCACCTAAAACCCCACCCCCTATCTAAGCCCCCCAGCTCCCTATCCCCTGACCTCCAGAGACCCCCCTCCATCCCTAATCACCCCCAGGATCCCACCCCCTACCCAACCCCCCTGCTCCCTATCCCCTGACTGCCCTGACCCCTATCCACACCCCCACCCCCTGACAGGCCCCCCCGGGACTCCCATGCCCTATCCAACATCCCCGCCCCTGACCACCCCGCCCCCAGAACCTCCAAACCATCCAACCCCCCTGTTCCCTGACGCCCGAGACCCTCTACCCCTTATCCAACCCCTCGGCCCGGCACCCTTAACATGCCACTCAGAGCAGAGTGTCAGAGCCATACATGCTGATCCGCTGAAGCGTGCAGCCCTGCCCCGCAAAGTGCTGCTTTACCGCATTATATCCGAATTCGTGTTATATCAGGTCGCATTATATCAGGGTAGAGGTATATTTTCAAACCCATGGGAGACCTGGTACCTTCCTGCAGGGCAGAAGCCCTGAGCCCTGGTGCTCTAGGAAATATTCAGGGCAGGGGCAGCAAAGCCTTCACAAAAGTGGGGGAGGGGGCAAGGGCCCTCCACGGCCCCACCTCTTCCACCTGAGGCCCTGCCCCTGGCCAAGCCAGAAACCAGAAAGGCCGGGAGCCCTGGACCCTCCCAGGTCGGGGGTGGGAGGCTGAGAGCAGGCCCTGGCCTGTGTCCCCACCGTGCGGGCCCCCTGCCCAGAGCAGGAGAGTCTGCGGCTCCCCACAGCTGCCCGTGTGGGTCTTGTCCTGACCCAACTCCAGCTGGGGGGCTGCAGCCCAGCCATGGTAAGAGCCACGTGGGCAACTGTGAACCGCACCTGCTGCTCTTGGCCCCCCAGCAAGTGGAGGGTCTGCAGTGCAGTGCCCCACAGCTACCCAGTCTCCCCAGCTGGGCTCCAGTTGCTGGTCTGGTGCAGATGGCAGAGCCTCATGGGAAAGAGGAGGGGGGCTGGGGCCCATGTCAAAAAGTAGTCAGGCCAGTCTCATCCACTTAAAAAGTGGAAGGACCATGGCCCCGTGGTCCCTCCTATTCCGGCGCCCCCGACTCAGGGAGAATTTAAGCCCATCACAAAGCCAGTTTGCCCCTCATCTCCACCTATGCTCAATCCAGACCAGTGATTCCAACTGTAACATTAACTTGGTTGCATTGTATGTTTTACAGTATATATTAGCAAATATAAAGAGTAAGGGCTTGATCCTGCATTCCTTATTCACCCAAAATTCAATTGACTTCACCAATTAAGTGTAATCCCAAAAGGCTAAATCTAACAATTTCATCCTTAAATTTATATGAATTTCTCCAGTTGCTACCTGCAGCACACACAGTGACATCATAATACTTACATGGCATGAGATTCACAGAACTTTTAGCCCCCTTCTGCTCTCAACTTCCTGGCTTCAGACAAGCCAAGCCTGCTTCTCCCCAGCTGGGCTTCATCTTCAGTTACTGCTTATCAGTCAAGCCTGACTCTCCCCCAAGTGCAGTCTATGAGGTTAATTGCCCCCTTTTGAGCCACCTTAACTAGGGTTGCCAGCCTGCCAGGATTGTCCTGGAGTCTCCAGGAATTAAAGATTATGTCATGTGATGAAATCTCCAGGAATATGTCCAACAAAACCTGGCAATTCTAACCTTAACCCTGTCATGACTGGTATGGGGTGAACACCCTCTCACAAGTCCCAGTAACTCTGTGTTTCAGAGTAGCAGCCGTGTTAGTCTGTATTCGCAAAAAGAAAAGGAGTACTTGTGGCACCTTAGAGACTAACAAATTTATTTGAGCATAAGCTTTTGTGAGTTACAGCTCACTTCATCGGATGCATTCAGTGACTGAATGCATCCGATGAAGTGAGCTGTAGCTCACGAAAGCTTATGCTCAAATAAATTTGTTAGTCTCTAAGGTGCCACAAGTACTCCTGTTCTTTCTGAGTATCTCTGTGAACACCTTAAACGAAGTTTGAACACAGATGTCTCAAGAGAGATACCTAAATCCATACCTAGGCATTTAAATATATGACCTGATTTTCAGAGGTGTTGAACATCTGAGCTCCCATGGCCAACTGGTCAAATATGCAGCGGCAGACTTAATGAAATTTTCCATTGCATGTGCTTCATATGCAATTTCCAAACAGTCACATAATTGTTAAATCAGAAAGATTTTATTTTCAAATCTAGTAAAGCATATACTTCTTTTAAGGATTTTAGTCCTTGTACATGGCAAAAACTGGATCCTGAAAATATTTACACAGGTAACTTATGTGAGAAGTCCCCCTGAACTCTAATAGAACTCCGCATGTGAGTAAAGTTACTCACGTGTGTGTTTGTAAAATCAGGCCCCGTGTTTCAAAGTTCATTTTTTCTTGCTGTAGCACTGTTCAAAAAATCTGGGTAGATTTATTTTTCTACAACAGCTTAAAGTGTATTTCCTCCCACTCCCTGTCTCATGACTTAAAAATAACTGTAAGGCTTTTGATCAACAGAAAAATCACTGTTGGGGAAACTTTTTCACCTTTTTCACTGCCACTGCACAGGAGAGTAAAACTGCTCTATGCTGCAATTAATCTAATTCCATGAGCTTTCCACCACGGATGCTGTAACCCCTTCCTTCATCAATCACAAGGAAACCATGATGGCCTATGTGGAGCTGAGGGATTTGTGTGGCGGTCTGTCAATGTTTGTGGATAGAGTGCTGTCAGAGTATTCTACTAAAATGTCAGCTGAGTGGCTCAGTGACAGAGCGGCATAATCCCTCAAAATTCTGGAACACAGGAAAATGTCATCAGTTCCTAGGGTGCATTGTTTAAAAAGATCCTCTGTCTCAGCATGATAGGAGGAGACCCTAACAAGACCCTGGAGTAAGTGATAACCATGAAAAAGATGTTATTTTATTCCTCCAATATCCGCTCCCATTCTAAAATATGCTCCAAAGTGTGCTTGCCAATATGCATCAAGCTAAAAACTGCCTAACAGAGTGGTGTTTGTCATGGAGGCAATGTGTCTTCAAGCAAACATACCAAGTTATCATACCAAACATAACAAGTTATCATTGACATGGACAACAAAATTATCCAGAACACTAAGTCTCTTGCTCAAGAGTCTGATCCAACAGAAGCTCAGTCAGATCCGGGAACGAACTAGAGGAGCAGCACGCTGTTATATACCACAAGCCAGGCCTTGGTAACATAGGCAAGCTTGGGCATCTCATTTATAACAAAATTGTATATAGTAAGAGTCTTCCTCCCAGTTTCCTGGGCTCTGAAAAACTGAGCCATGGGATAGGGCCTCTGTTTGGCATTCTTCTTGTTCCTTCAGTGAGACCTCCTGTAAGAGCAGAAGAACAACAACATATGTCCCACAGCTGGCCTCTGCCTGTCTCTTACCCTTCTCAAACTTAAGGGCCATTCCCATGAGACCGCATGACCAGATTTCCCATAGCTCAGAGGGCTATCCTTAGTCCTTTCCTAAAATAAATGCAATTCCGCCCCTTCTCAAACGCCTCATCTGGACAAGGCACCTTTCATCAACCCTGAACTATGACTAGACTCTTTCAATTTAAAACTTTCCTTTACACTCAGGGCCAGGAAAAACCATGTTCATTTCGCCTAGGTTGAAAACACATTCTAGATTTGACGGTGTTTTGTGAAGAAGCAGAAATATTCCCACAAAGGATCCGTAATGCTTCATGTTAATCTACTTTAAAATTATGTAATCTGCAGGATGTTTGGGCACTTAAAACTTAAAGGGCATGGGTTTTTTTAATGCTTGCTTCACTTTGGAAAGGGAAACCGTCCTTCCTCTGTACCAGGAAAATCATGCACATTATAAACAACCCCTCCCTACTTCCAGAGCATCAGGCTTCTTTGATCTACCCCACTGCCTTGATTTTAATAAAAGCTGTCTTCAAGCTTCTGTTGATTCCTAATTATTGGTGCTTTACCCAGTAAGATTGACTGACATTTTTAGTTTGCGACTGCTAGACTATGGGAGAAGCTTCCTTCACAGCCAGTCACACCATGTTCCAGCTGTTTTGTTTGATTACCATTTATTCCAGTAAACTTTAAAGCGTTAAACAGGGTTAGGGGGGAAAATTCTGAAGCCTTTATGCAGTTTTTACTCTTACCCCTGAACTGAGTGGGTGTTTACCAGAGGAAAGATCTCAAGATTTGGTCCTAACTGAGCATTTTTACCCTTCATTTCCTGACAAAACATATGCTGTGGCTTTTTTTTTATTATTTTAAATCATCTGACAACTTTGACATGTAACTTAACTCTCATTTTCAGCATTAGCGACTGACAGGAAAAGAAAAAGAAAGAGCATGTCCTATGATACCACTGGGGTATCTTTCAATTGTGCAGATTGTGGGGCTTCAGGTTTTTTTCAATTAGTCTGTGTGAAGTATTTTTCTCTGAACATACATATGTTTGATAGATTTTAACTGTACATTGTTTGGCTCAGAGAAAGTATATAATTTCTTTTACTCTGGTTCAGAGAACATTGTGTTTGATGTGAGAATTTCAAAAGCTGTTAAAAATATAACACCGA
This sequence comes from Natator depressus, assembly GCF_965152275.1. Taxonomy (NCBI): domain Eukaryota; kingdom Metazoa; phylum Chordata; order Testudines; family Cheloniidae; genus Natator; species Natator depressus. The sequence continues at coordinate 41,817,859 of NC_134238.1, read as the reverse complement.
GGCAGTAATTATAGTCAAATGTCAAAGCTTTGATTTTACTCTATTTTATTAATAGTGGAACTGGAGAGTTTAGGTCCTTCTTTAGTAGATTATATTTTTTATTGTTCCATTTTACAAATGGGTAAACTGAGTCACTGACAGGCTAATTCACTTACTGAAGATCACACAGCAAGTTGGTGGCAGTGCCTGGGAATATAGCTCAGGAAGCTTGATTTCAAGTTATCTGCTGTAATCAGAGATAATAGCTGATTCTCTATTTCTTGTGCAGTCATTTTCACCACTGAATATCAGAATGGAAGCATTTTCCACCACTTTTTGCATGTAAATGAATGTATCTAAGTACTTAAATGGCCCTCCTCAGCACATTATCTGAGCAGCTACAATGGCTATGCATAGCTGACTACACAAGATGCAAGGCACTGGAGGATCAGCCCCATTGTTTCATTGTGGAATGTAAAGCTGGGTTAGCTCAAATCCTGCCAAATAGTTTTAAAGCATTCACAAATTGCTAATCCTGTCCTACAGCTAGGGGGCCTAACCTGCCAACTCTTGCGGTCTCTCATCCAGAAGGGAAGCTGAAGACTGTAGTTGTCATAAATCTTCACTCCGATGAAGTGAGCTGTAGCTCACGAAAGCTTATGCTCAAATAAATTGGTTAGTCTCTAAGGTGCCACAAGTACTCCTTTTCTTTTTGCGAATACAGACTAACACAGCTGCTACTCTAAAACCTGTCATAAAGGGAAGGGTAACCATCTTTCTGTATACAGAACTATAAAATGCCTCCTGGCCAGAAGCAAAACCCTTTCACCTGTAAAGGGTTAAGAAGCTAAGATAACCTCGCTAGCACCTGACCAAAATGACCAATGAGGAGACAAGTTTCAAAGCTGGAGGGGCGGGAACAAAGGCTCTCTCTCTGTCTGTCTGTCTGATGCTTTGGCTGGGAACAGACAGAAATGCAGCTCAGAACTCCTGTAAAAAGTTAGTAAGTAATCTAGCTAGAAATGCATTAGATTTATTTTGTTTAATGGCTGGTAAAATAGCTGTGCTGAATGAAATGTATATTCCTGTTTTTGTGTCTTTTTGTAACTTAAGGTTTTGCCTAGAGGGATTCTCTATGTTTTGAATCTGATTACCCTGTAAGGTATTTACCATCCTGATTTTACAGAGGTGATTCTTTTACTTTTTCTTTAATTAAAATTCTTCTTTTAAGAACCTCATAGATTCATAGACATTTAGGTCAGAAGGGACCATTATGAAGGGACCATCTAGTCTGACCTCCTGCACAACGCAGGCCATAGAATTTCACCCACGTGATTGATTTTTCCTTGTTCTTAAGATCCAAAGGTTTGGGTCTGTGTTCACCTATGTAAATTGGTGAGGATTTTTATCAAGCCTTCCCCAGGAAAGGGGGCATAGGGCTTGGGGGATATTTTGAGGGGAAGACATCTCCAAGTGGGCTCTTTCCCTGTTCTTTGTTTAACACGCTTGGTGGTGGCAGCATAGGGTTCAAGGACAAGGCAAAGTTTGTACCTTGAGGAAGTTTTTAACCTAAGCTGGTAAGAATAAGCTTAGGGGGTCTTTCATGCAGGTCCCCACATCTGTACCCTAGAGTTCAGAGTGGGTAAGGAACCTGGGCAGTAGTACTCCAAAATTCCTTGAGATTGTAGGCCTACTGCTGCCTGTATGCTTCAAGGTACTTGTGGTGCTTCAGTCTTTGGCACAGGCACTGTTCAGAACATGTGATGTGTGAGGGGTCTAACCTTGATTACATGTGGAGATCTAAAGCACCTGGTTCCAACACAGTTCCAATTTGTCCTGTTGACATGACTTTAACCCTGCTCAAGCTAAAGCCTTGGACCAGGCTGGCTAGAGAACATAGTTAAATCCACTCCTGCACAAGTCCTGGCTATGCTACAAATTAGACTTCTGTTGTAATCTGGTCCAATGAATCAATTGCAACTGAAGTCTAGTTGAAGTCTAATGGACTGATTATGGAATTGGCAAGGGAGATTTAAGCCTACCTACATTATTTTATTTTTCATGATTTGTTTCCAGTAGCATCCACAATGTGCTAGGCACTGTCCAGACAAAAAAGAAGGTAAAAATCACAGTCTTGAGGAGTTTACCCTCTTAAAAGGGGGAAGAGAAAAAGGTACAATACACAAGCATAATGGACAAATGGTGATGAGCCATGCTCTAGTATTATATATTTTTAATAAAGATAGACTGTCCCCAAGTATCCCATAGTCTTGCCATAATCAGTTGGTGGGTTTCTTATAGGTATAGATAGAAGCTGGTCTTCAGAAGGGACTTGAATCAAAAAGGATACAGTGGCCTTGTGGACTAGCTAATGGAGGGCATTCCACGTATAGGGAGGACACACTTGTGGAATAAACTAAACCAAGAGGACATGAATGGGGGCAAGGGTGGGTAAATTGGGAGGGACAGAATTATGCAGGGCCTTAATGGCTAAGAAATTTGTAAAATATATGGAGTGCTGTCAATTCAGTTTTAATGGGTAAAAATGTCACATTACAACAGATTTGCAAAATTCTGTATTTTCACTGTAACAAGTTTTTGTTTTGGTTTTTAACAGCAAAACTTGAAACTTCGCACAGTAAAAGCAGATGGTTAGTACTGCTGTGTTTTCATACACCAGCCTTACATTGTGAACAAGGTTCTGACTAGCCTCATCACAAGAGAAAATGTTGGGTGGTCTCACACATTCCTAGTGAACCATGGTCCATACTCAACAACCTGTTGCAATTTACGTGGTGTAGGAGAGGTCTAGAACAACAATAGCGGGGAAATTCTAGACAATCAATCCTATGCATTGTTAAAGCACGTCTAGACATGTCTTTTAGCTGAACTACATCTGGCTCTCCATAGCATCATCCCCCTCACCCTTTAATGGACACTGTAATTCACTGTAAGAAGTTCTGTCCTTCGGTGGGGCTGCTGTACAGATGAAGGGGACCCTGCGTGGAAGGGCTGGGAGCAGTAGAGCTGTGCCGGAGCAGTAGAGCTGTGCCAGAACAGCTGCGGGCATGGGGCCACCCAGCAGCCCCACGTCCTACTCCTTTCACTGCTGCGGTTCCGAAGGCGCAGCGGGAAGAAGACAGAGCCTCCCGCACCTGAGGTAAGGGGGGTGGATCATGGGGGCGCTGGGCTGGGAGTGGGGAGGGGAGGAGTCACATGGAGGGTCATGTGAGGAGGTCACATGCCCCTCATAGCCCCCCAGCCTATACCAGTAAGAAATGGATTCCACTTGCACCACTGACCACAAGGCTCATTAGCCCAGAAAGTAGAAAGGCACAGAAAGATGCGAAGGGGGGGGGAGAAGAGAAAAGAGGGAGAGACTGGCAGGCCCTGGAGAATCAGAGCCAGGAGAGATCTCACAGGGGGAAGACACCTTCTGTCTCTTCTCATCTTGGCTGAGTGAGCTAAGCGGTGTTTGCTGCAGCCAAGACAGAGCTGCACAAATTTGTAAAGGTGGGGAGAGAAGACTGTAAATAAATTGCACATGGTGTTTGACCAGAAGAAGGTCTCTCTGAGCAGTGTGTGGCTAGAGAAGAGACAGGACCGGGACGACATCCTTTCACAGTCCTAAATTTTCAGAAGTGACCAGTCATTTAGGTGCCCAACTTGAGACACCTCAACAAGGCTTGATTTTTCAGAGGGCAGGTGCTGAGCACTTTTTGAAATTCAGTCCCACTAGAGATGTCTAAAGTTGGGCACCTAAAAATTGAGGCAACCAAAAAGACCCAACTTTACATGTGACTAGTCATTCTGTGGTAGGTCTTGGAGACTCTTATTTCAGTACATAATGTTCAGATGAACTCATAGTAGGACTAGACACACAAAGCTAAACTAAAGCCTTTTCCCAGTTATGTTTAAAATGTAGCTAGTACTATCTGAGGCTGACCTGTGGGCACTGAAATCCAGTGGCTCTATAGACTGGCAGGTGCTGGTATCTTACAGGCATCTTTACCTGTCCCCAAAGGGCTCCACTTACTGATCAATCAGACCAAGCCCCCTGGAGCTAGTCTTTTAACCCCAAAAATCAGGGTCCCAGACATCTGGCTTCTTCGGTTTTCATGACAGTGACATTTTCTGCATCTCTACCAGTGCAACCAGGAAATAATATACTTCTACTGGTATCTGCTCCAAGTTACACTCTTATAAGTAGTTACTGAAAATCTCTGCCAAAGTTCTCCCACCTCTGACACCATATGAAAAGTTCACAATCTAGTTTTGCTTGTGATCATTCTAGTCACAATCCCATCTCAGTATTTTACCCAGTATTTAATAGAATTATACTTTTGACACCTAAAAGGCATCAAAGTATTAAAGATTTGGGTCACAAAACTGGCTTCTGTATTACTGTCTCTCGTAACAGAGTTTCAGGCTCCTGCGTTACTAGCCACAGCAAGAATCTTCAGGCACCTGCATAAAAAAGTTGCAAGGAACGCAGTTTTAAATCAACATCGAAGCATTTTTCAACTTTCTATACAAGATCAACTCCAATTAATTACTTAGCACTGACATCAGAACCAATTCTGGCTCCAAGTGCCATTTCAAGTCTCATTGTCCTCACAGTCACAAGTGAAGGGCATAACACTTTGTTTCACTTGTAAGTGCCAAGAGATGTAGCATTATCACCCATGTTACCAGTGGCACTAATAACATTGCAGACCAAACCACTTTATCTTCATCAAAGGCTATGCATCAACTGAGACACACTGCTGATAACCTGAGTCAGCTCTCAGTAAAAAGAGCTCTTTATTAGGTAGGTCACTACCAGGGTTCATGTCAGCAAACACCTGCAAATCACATTTGGCCAGAAAAAAAAATCCTTGAGAAAAACTTAAACCGAGGACAGGGAAAAATCTGAAAAATGTCTGAAGAGCTACACAACTTTAGAATATGTATAAGAAACTCTAAATATAGAAACTATCATTTGTATAAAAAGCCAGCATTCTGGTTTCTCTTTCCATTGTGTTCTCAGCTTATATCCACAACATGCTGTCACTGCACCTGTTGAGAGGCCATATAAGAAAGACAGCAGGTCAGAACATGTCAAAGAAATCGGTGAGCTGCCCAAATACATTGAGGTTTAAGCAGACAACTGGGACACAATATCACAAGTCCTTGGGCTGAAACGTAAGTGTAGCTTTATCGTACATTTCTTGTACATTAGCAGAGTGTAACATACTAGTAACCCATCTGTAGTTTCACATCTGACTGGGAGACTAGATCAAGCAAATGAAAAAGTGCACTTAGAATGGAATGGTCAATTAGTGAGAAAGTTACTGCTCATCTTCTGAATGGTTCCAGGCAGCTAGGCTCGCCAGCCCTTAATATCCAAGACTTTCTTCCTGAGTGTACTGTACCAGCTAGCAGGTCAGATCTGCAGTACAATTCTATCCCAAATACTCTGGGGAAAAGAGCTGTAAAATAGTGACAAGCAGTGAAAACTGATTAGTGGATCTTGAAAATCTCACCCACCACTAGCATGTGTAAATAACACATCTCACTACTGTTCCTTAAATGCCTTGCTCTTGCAAGCAAAACTCATGGATCAGCCAACTTTAGAGCTGATACATAGTCCTCCTTCCATCTATATAGTCAGTACTCAAGGCTGTAGGATGAATCCATTTTGAGCATTTAAACATCCAGATGCTTTCTTGTAACCTTTACCATTGACAGATTTTAGTAAGTGAAGTCTGCACTTTTGGGAAATCTGCTGTAATGTCATGTTCCTCTTGCAGAAAAATATGTTAAGCTTACATACACCATCTACGCAAATGACAATTAAGTCCCTAGCTGGAGAGAGGGTAGGGGACTGTTTGTTTTTTGCTTTTCTTGCCTACATTCTACACAGCTGAACAATTTTAAAAAGATAAAACAAAAATGGGGTACTCCAGCTGTAGCTACAATGCCCAGCTCCACCTCCAATCCCTAGCTTTTGTAAGTGACTTCTTCTGATAAAACTAGTCTATAAGCAGTGAAATTGCTTACAAAGTTTGACATTCAAATTGTCATAATTAAGCATGTGTCAAACAGCCTTTCAGTGCAGTCACTAAAATTCTTGGTTCCTAAAAATTAGACGAAAGAGTGCATTAAAAACATAGCACAGAAGGAAATGTTCTATGCAAGAAGCCATTCCCCAAAAACTCAAGGGTGGACCCCTGTGTTTAGTGATCGATAGCAATAGATCAAACCATATGAATGTGGCCTGAATCTCAACTTGGTGTTCCTTCTCACAAACACAATTACTATTATTATTTATTATAGCCCCAAAAGAGATCAGGGCCCATTGTGCTAGGCACTGTGCAAACACATGGAAAAAGACACTCCCTACCCGAAAGACCTTACAATCAAAGGATACATCTAGAATGCAGCTGGAGATGTCATTTCTAGCTTGGGTGGATGTACACACTAGCTTTGATTGAGCTAGCGAACTAAAAAGAGCAGTGTAGCTGTTGTGGCACAGGCTAGCTGCCTGAGTACAATCTCATCTAAAACCTTAGGTACGTTAACTCACTTGTCAACCCTGCAGATCAAAGCTAGCATGCGTAAATCTACCCAAAAATTATACCTCCAACCTGCAACGTAGACCTACCCTTAGGGTATGTCGATACGACAGTTGGGAGGTGAGATTGCAGCATGGGTAGCCATACCTGAGTACACTTTGATCAAGCTGTGATCAAAGCTAGCTGGGGTGCACCGATATATGCTACCATCACACCTACTGTCTGCAGTATAGGCACACCCTAAACAGAGAAGACAAATAAAAGGGGGCGGGGGAGGGCACAGAGAGAAGTGACTTGCCCAAGGTCACATAGCAGTTACGTGGCAGAAGCAACAATTGAACCCGAGTCTCACACACCCATGTCTAGTGCCCTGTACGCTGTACTACATTGCCCCGTAAGCAGGAAAAAAAGCAGATGTCTCTTCAGAAGAAAAGCAGTGATTCCCCACTAAGTGACAACCACTTGTATTAGCCTAATCCTGCAGGGGATTTGTTTTTGTTTGTGCTTTGAATTTTGTGTGACAGACTCAGATCTCTGAACATTTTCCTAGCTGTCCATAAATAAAGCAATTGCACATGAATTTTTGACACTGTCACTTTTTCAGATGATGCCTACTGAAATTTTATGTAGTGTTTTATTAATGATGGCTGCATTTTACAAATTGAAAATTTAAATAAATTCTGCTTCAAATCAGAATGGTTTATCAATGATCAATCTATGATTGATCTGGCTGTACAGCTGAAATATTTCCTCAAACATTGAGATGAGAACATGCCACATGGTGAAGCATCCCTGAACAGCCAGTGAGGGAGAAAAGGGTCAAAGTGAGCCTCAATACTGGAGCAGCAGTGGAGCCTTCCTCTTGAGTTTATTCTCAGCTGAGGGACAGCCACATTTGCTCTTGTATGTAAAGAAAGAGGTGAGATGGGAAGACGTATAAAGGGCAGGAGACAAAATGAAGGGAAAGAAGAAAGAGGGAAGAAGAAATGGCAGAGGGAAAGAAGAAAAACACCATTTCTAGAGGGGATAGTTCCTGGAATAACAATGAGAATCACCCCTACTGCTGCTATGCAAGATATAAAATTGCCTTCCTTGGCTGCAGCTCTTTCATTAGAGAGTTCCCCAGACCTCACAGTTCTCTTATGACCTTGCTGAGTCCTAGGGATACACACACTCCTTTCTACTGTACCTTAAAACTGAAACAGATTCAAATGGGTATCAAGGCATCATTGGTTACATCTGAAGAATTCAAAACAGCTCCAGTAGCATACTGTGATCTAGTGTACAGACCCCAGACCTATGGCTGGAAGGGAGAGGATTAAGACCACTTCCTGGCTTGAGCAGCGAGAATGGCCACAGCTGAGAGTACTCTGTGCAGGGATTACCAAGGAACCCAGACATGAGGGAATTGTGGCCATGCTCAGCTGGAGTGAGTTAGTGAATACCACAGGAACTGTCAGAGAAGTTTGCTCTCGGGCATAACATGCATTGATATGCGCTGTTCTCAAAGCCAGCTCCTCCCTGTGAACTAGGGGAGCCATTGGGTCAAGGGAGCACTTCTGGATTGTTTAAAATTTGACTCCCCAAAGGATTCCCCCTGCCCCCCAATTCTTTCCATTTAAAGAAACTGTAAGTAGGCAGCAGCAACAAGGAAATGTAGGGACCAGCCATATCCCTCCTGCTCCTCTCACTCCTCACCGAGAGCATGAGTGGTGCCAGAGGCAGCAGCAGGAGTGAGAGAGAGAAGCTCTATGCCACACTAATAGAGCTATATGAATAACTACAATGGGCAAAGCAGCCATAGACTTCTTCACCCATTACCCCTAGTGGCACCAGGCCTCATAGGCAGTGCATTTTCCCCCCTACTGTGGAACAGCTTCAACAGGAGAGACTGAAGCAGCCCCACATGAGAAGATCCCATACCTCAGTGTTTACGTACCATCCTGAGAGGCGGGAGACACCTGTTCAAATATTGTCTCCCCCTTTGCCTGAGGGGGGAATTGAACCTGGGTCTCCCATATCCTGGGGGAGTGCACTTACCACTGGGCTAAAAGTTAGACAAGAGGTATCACCATCATCCCCAGTTTTGTGTAGAACAAGGCAGGTGCCTAATTCATCCTTTCAACAAACAACTGAGGCACCTAAGCTGCCTGACTCCAGGAGAGGGTTTCCCAGTTGTGGATCACTAACTGAGGGCTTGTACACACTACCGCTTACTTCAGCATAATTTAAGTCACTCAGGGATGTGGAAAAACCACCCCCTGGGTGACGTAAGTTACACCGACCTAAGTGCCAGTGTGGACAGAGCTATATCAGCAGGAGAAGCTCTCCCACCAACATAGCTACCGCCGCCTGGGGAGGTGGAGCACTAGCAGCACAGCTACACCAGTGCAGCTGCGCTGCTGTAGCGATTCTAGTGTAGGCTAGCCCTGAATTAGGTGCCTACATCCAGGGTGGAGGCAGGCATCTATCTTCAGAAACGGGGAGGGGCTTAGGACACACACCTCTCCGGCATCTTCCAGTGGCTAGCTTAGGTGGCTCCTTGCCCAGCGGGTTGGCTTTTGGGGATCGCATTCTTAGGTGCCTCTCTCTTCCCATTTGTTGTACAGGGAGCCTAACTGGGGCTTTGTTGATGGCAGAGTTGTTCCTGTGATGTTCTAGGCACCTAAAAATTAGAGGTTGTGACACTCAGAACCACAACATATAAGTCCCTTTGTGGATTCAGGCTCAAGAGCCTGATTTTCAGAGATGGGGCGCACCTGTAGGATTTGTGGATACTCAGCATTTCTAAAAATCAGGTCCCAAGTAGGCTTGTTTAGAAGAGAGGACTTCTAATTTTAGATAAGCATGATCTCAAATGTGCAAAGTCTGGAGAGTAAAGTAACAAAAGGCCTGTGTATGAGGGAGGGGATAAAATGCTGCCAGAAAGAGATGGTGAGGACACCAGGTGACAGGGTTGGTTGGCTGAGATAATTGTGGTATTTGTAGCTTATTTCCAAGTAAGTTATTGATTTCCATCCCCAAATCTCCCACTCCACTAACTTGAGGGGTTGGGGAGGAAGAAAAATAATAAAAGGACATAACCCTCAGCATCACCCTTGAATTTCAAGGGGAGGAATAAAATGTTCTCTTTATTTCAGGTTTCTATAACACCCATTGCCATAGCATAACAATGCTAAAGGATCTTAGCAATATCTAAGAGAAAGAAGAAAACAAATCATGAAATGAATAAATATGATATATTCTTGCCTGACACCCTCTATCACGTGTCCTGTGGCTAAATCTGCTACACATTAGAGTGTGCTGCAGATAGACCTGTTAAAAGTTGATGAGAAGTGCAGTGAAGGACGGGCAAATAATGTATTTAAGAATGTGCCCCCCCCCTTCTCTTTTCCAGCTATTCACAGCTCAGCTGGCCAATGTCAAAGACTGAAATAGCTCATGTACTCACACATCAAGAGGGCTGAAAATTAATGAGAGAGTGGAGGAGGTTGCGCTGGTGGGCTCCTTTTTTTTTTTTTCCCGTTCCTGGAGGCACTGCAATACCAGATCGATGCATGGGGTGGATAGAGCAAGCTCCTATTCCATCCCCCTGTTTCAAAAATCAATTTAATATACAGTCCTCAAATAAAGGACATATCAGATATTAAACCAATAAGAACGGATATTAGCAGATGATTTTCTGATAGGAGGAGATATGTATTCTAGGTCTTCAAAGTTCAGAGAAGTCTTATTAATATTAATAGGCTTGTTCATGGAAAGTCCTATCATAAACATCATCCTTAATGTAAGTATCACAATTTGGGAAAGAGATCTGAATCATTCCTTCCTCCGCACCCTCACCCCTCCTGCCCCAAACTGGTAACTGGTAAAGAAGGAGCACATAAAAAAGGTTTAATTTAAAAAAAATAATAATAATAATTATGGCCATTTTGCATTTTAAGTCACAGCTGTTTAAGGAAAGAGCTGCTGAAAGGAGAGTCTGACTGATGATGAAGGAATCCTGATGAGGAAACTAAGTTGAAATAGATAATATTATTAGGTTTAGGGCCAGATCCTTAGTCTGGCTGTGATATGATCGATACAGCTGGGGGTTGACAAAGAGTAGGTGTAAAGGAATGTTTTGTAGCTCCCAATCCTGGGGCAGCTGGGTGCCATCCCAGCCACTGGCAAAATCTTAAGACTGCTCTAAATTATACCTACCTATGTGCAGCTTTACACCTCAGTCATGCCCTCCCTCTGCCTGGGCTGGGGGGACAGAGCTGCAATTCTTCCCATTCTGGAGGAATTTATAGACGATCCCCCAGGTTTCCTATCACTTTGTACCAACAAAACAGCACAAAGTAGCTGGAACAGGGCCAAGGATCTGGCTCTTAAATTACTTTAAAATTAACCCCCCTATGGATTGATTATAACAAAGAAAAAGAGGGTAAATTCTCTAACCACTATTTAATACCTCTGTCATAAATATAAAGGGAAGGGTAACCACCTTTTTGTATATCGCGCTATAAAATCCCTCCTGGCTAGAGGCAAAACCCTTTCACCTGTAAAGGGTTAAGAAGCTAAGATAACCTCGCTGGCATCTGACTCAAAATGACCAATGAGGGGACAAGATACTTTCAAATCTAGAGGGGGCGGGGGGAACAACGGGTTCTGTCTGTCTGTGTGATGCAAGCCTTCCAACTCCTGTTAAGTTAGTAAGTAGTCTAGCTAGAAAATGTGTTAGATTTCCTTTTGTTTAATGGCTGGTAAAATAAGCTGTGCTGGAGGGAATGTATATTCCTGTTTTTGTGTCTTTTTGTAACTTAAGGTTTTGCCTAGAGGGATTCTCTATGTTTTGAATCTGATTACCCTGTAAGGTATTTACCATCCTGATTTTACAGAGGTGATTCTTTTACCTTTTCTTTAATTAAAATTCTTCTTTTAAGAACCTGATTCATTTTTCATTGTTCTTAAGATCCAAGGGTTTGGGTCTGTGTTCACCTCTACCAGCTGGTGAGGATTCTTATCAAGCCTTCCCCAGGAAAGGGGATATGTAGGGCTCGGGGGGATATTTTGGGGGAAGAAGTCTCCAAAGTGGTCTCTTTCCCTGTTCTTTGTTTAAAACGCTTGGTGGTGGCAGCATACTGTTCAAGGCCAAGGCAAAGTTTGTACCTTGGGGAAGTTTTTAACCTAAGATGGTAAGAATAAGCTTAGGGGGCCTTTCATGCAGGTCCCCACATCTGTACCCTAGAGTCAGAGTGGGGAAGGAACTTTGACAACCTTGTAATTCAAGATTCCCTAAAAGGAAAACCTAACCCTGTACTCCAGGGGTCTGCATAGCAAATGGGCATTAGTGGGCTCGGAGTAGAAAGAAAAGGAGAGGATATGTGGGATGTTGCTACACAGATTATTCTGGATGCTTTGACTGCCACTCATGGAACAATCCCTTCTTCCCCGCCCCCCAACCTTCCGCCCCCAGCCCTCCTGCCAGTCAGCCAACAGAGCACACTAAATTTAAGAGGCAAAAAATGTGTAAAGTTTGCAAATAATTGTATATACACATATGCCAATAAAAGCCAAGCCACTGGCAACAAAATAAATTAGTATACAGTATTGCAAAAGCTAGGGTGCATAAACTCACAGCGGACCAAATAGCCAGCTTAGAAGCTCCAGCAGAAGGTTTTAATTGATGTCATGTCTGAAAACAAATAAACAAAGCTTTTAAAATGAAAACACTAGGCTTCTAGAAGCTCTTCCCTTTACATTTATTATTTTCAAGCTGCAGAAAACTGTGTTACAAAATTTTTACTTCTGAACGCTGGGCACTGAGTCTTCACATGACTGAGGATTGCATGCCTTGTGTGTTTCTTATCTGATATCAGATCATTATAAGTTTGAGGGTCATTCATTATGAGTTTGAGGGTTCTGAATTTAAAAAAATAATGCATCTTGTACTGGAATTGAGATTTCTATTTTTTTTTTTTAAACCCATTCATTACCAATATACTCAAGAAAATCTGTGTCTGCCTGCCCTTTACAAGAATCTCTGTAGTCATGGAATATCTATTAAGCCAACATATTGCAAGAAGGTAAGTCCTATCTTATTAAGACAAAACAGAAGCCACTAGGCAATGGCACACGTCTGCACAGCTCATTGTATGAATATTTTTGCAGTGTCATGCAATCACTTAAATCTTGTCCCTTATTAGAACAAATTATTAAACATCCTTCAAAACTGAAATAAAATATGACCATAGTTTGTATGCATACTGTTGCTGTCTCTTTTCATGTGTTCTACAAAGGAAAAATGTAAACCGTATTTGAATGCAATAGCATTTAGTGACCCTGTGTTTGAACTAACAGATTCATTATTTTCTTTGAAGTAGGTTTTAGCTGGGAATCTTTTACTTGAACACTGTTTTTATTCAATTTTCTGCAGGCCTTTTAGTCTGGCTCATTTATCTCTCCTTATCCCATGAAACCATCTATAGTCATTCTATTCACTACAGCGAGACCTTCTGATAGAGCCAGAACTGATCAGCTGCAGGCTCCACTGCTTCCAAAGCCAGCTAACAAGCATCTCATGATTCTAGCAGAGTTTCCTGGATGTTAGGTTACTGGGGACTTTCTGGACAGCATTTCTACCCCCTTTGTCCTGACAGAGAGCGCCTCTCTACTGAAATACAATTTGAACAGTATTACAAAGGCAAACCACAGACTGATTTAAGGAAATAATACACTCCCTGGGTTTTAAATATTCTTGTTTCTGTTACCAGGTAATCTCTGTTTAAACATTTCCTACCAGAATGAGTTACTTATTCTGCAGTGGTGTTGTAGCTGCCTGGGTTCCAAGATATTAGAGACTCAAGGTGGGTGAAGTAATATCACCTACCTTGTCATTTTACTTGTTCTGCAACATTTCAGTAAACAACACTGCACTTAAAATCATTTAAAAACGTAACATACATTCGTGAAGACATGAACATACATTTTCTTATAACTAGGTTAAATAAATGAATCTTAAACTGCACTGCAGTTCACAACAAGTTTGTTAGGTGCCTCAAGAAACAACAATGATCTCATTTGGTTTACAGTGAATCTAGTGTTCATGAAAACTTGCTAAGTGACAGATGTGGAAATAGAAGTCCACTGAAGACAACAAGGGTAATGGCAGTGCAATAGCCACTCTCATCTTAATGTCCAGCTGCCTGCCTGCCTAAACGCCTGTGCATTGTGCAACACCGCATACCCCATTTCCAGTAGGGCTGCAACCTTCCCTCCCCCGCAAGCTAGCGGGGCAGAGTACCTTAGGAGGGAGTGGTGAACTTTGTCTTTCAGCTGGGGATCCCCACCAATCAAATAGCGGGGAGTCACTGACTGTTTTAAGTGCCTTTTCTCTTTTAGGGAAGCTACACACAAAAGCTTATGTTAAATTTAACACTGAGATTACAATTTCAAACATTCAAATCATAGTAACCTTAACTCACCCACATCACAACTAGGGTATGGAATATTTTGGATGATCAGCTGGTTAGTGTATCTAGTGGGCCTGAGCCTGCCTTCGGGTATACGCTCACAATTCCATTAGGATTTGCATAGATGCACCAGCCAAAATTGATTTTATCTCTGAAACGTGGGATGAGTTCCAGTAACTGAGAATTGTAATGTATGAAGTTTCTTTACCTTTGCACATTAACATTATAACATCAGTGTTGCATTGTTACATTTTTGTAATTTTAATAACAAGAAGAGATAACATATTCTAGCTGTAATAAATCAGGGAGCTAGAGAAACAAATTATATTCTCGTCCACACCCCTCAGAGAAATGGATGTCATTTACTAGAAGCCCTCAAAAAAGAAATTCCCTAATTGGAAAAACATCCTTTTCAATCACAAGTAGCTGAGCTAAAGTGTGTCCTCAGAATATCAATGTGAGCTGAAGCTATTAAAATATCATTGTTAACCTTTTTTTAAAACCTAATTTAATTAGAAAATAATGATTAGAATATTCTCACTAGAAGGAAATGCCCATTTCAAATGTACTTCTTGTAAACTCTCAATTGCAAAGGGTAGCACCTTGAAGCCACTATTAGAAAAGGTTTAGCATGTGGACAATGAGATTGCATTTTCCAAATACTGTGATTAACTTTTAGTTTTTAGTATTAGAGTTAAATACTGTAGCATGCTTAAAGGCAGGGACAATTTACTTGCCTGATCACACCTAATAAGATGTTTTTGCACATACCAGCAGCTCCTAGGCATAATCAAAAAAATCGGCCCAATCAATATCCTTATACCCTGTCCTTGTTTTTTTCAGAACAAATGACAGCAGAGACGTTTGTGAGTTGAGTGAAAAGGCAGCACTACAGATTGCAAGCAATCTTGGGCAAAAGGGGCAGTTCTGCATTTAAACCTTAGAGAACAATGACCTGATTCTGCACTGCCTTGCACCATTAGTCAAGGGAGTGCACAGATGATTTGGTAGCATTTTACACCTGCATTTCACTCATTTTGCCCAGATGAGAAGGAATACACAAGGTGCAAAGCCCTGGAGAAAGAGCTACTTTTAACTTCTGGGGATCTGCACAAAACTGGTGTAACGAGAACTACCATATTAAACATGAACAGACCAATTGGGGACAAACCTTTCTAGGGTATAATGCTGCATCCTACACCAAGAGGCATTGGGAGGCCTACAGCCAGAACGGTGTAATGTCCTTGAGAGATCCCCACCACTTTCCAGAACCTAGAATAAGTGAAGTAGACAGCCCCAAAGTATCTATCCCAAGTTTTATACAATATGTGGTGCATACGGGGCAGGATACTTTGAGAGTTGAATTTCTTTCAAGATAGATGATTGATGTGTATAAATCTGCTCGCACTTTGCTTTAAAACAGTCTTAGTTTAACTACTGGGCTGCCAATTATTAAGGCAAAATGTGTATTTTTCTACCTGTGCCACTATCTTAACTCAATATAGTATCCATCTAGGGTTGCCACCTCTGAGGTACAAAACCCCAGGACACCAGGATGTTCCTGTGCCCATAAAAACTGGACAGCTGCCAGTATGTACTGAGCATCCCTATAGACTTCACAGGACAGATACTTCAAAAAAGGGATGATCCCAGAAAGACGGGGACACGATGCCTATAATCATGAGTTCTTTCCAGCTCTGCAAAAAACTAGATGAATTTGTGCTTGGGGGAAGTAACATGGTAGTACTATAAGGGCACAAACAGAGGTGCAAGGCTTTAAAAATATCCCTTTAATACCTACAGGATTTTTTTTTTTAATTTTTTTTTTTTTTTGAGCCCAGGTAGGTACTTTCTAACTGCTGGATTTAACTTCTAAGGCCAGTAATGTCTTTGAGAGGAAGAAAAAATTCACTTCTGTGCAGTCAGTTTTCAGCAAAGTTCTTTAGAGCAGTCTTTAATAGACTTGTGTCTCCTTGCTTGCCTGTCACAGACACACAAAATGTGCAATGTTAGAAAAGACTGTAACCCTTACATTAGCAACAGCTTTTCAATTTAGAGGTAGATCATTGTGTGGCCCCTGTTCAGCTAGGTACTTAAGCAAGTATGCACCTTTCAGCCTGTGCATGGTCTAGGGTGGCCATTCGCGCATTCCTGGAACAACAGACATTCTGGTATTTCAGGGGTGGCATGGGCCCGCCCACACCAGTGTGACTTCCTATGCATGGGGTGTGCAAGGTCATGTCACACAGGGGGTACCATTTTAAAGAGCCCCCCATCCCCAGCAACGTGACCTTGCCAAAGTGTGCATGCACACATGGTGCATGCAAGGTCACGCTGGAGTGGCGCGCTCTTAAAAATGGCATCCCCCATCTGATACTGGATAAAACCACACCTGGTTTTGTCTCAGTATCAGATTGGAGACAAACCATCCAAAAAGAGGACTGTCTAGTTCAAAACCAGACAAATGGCCTCCCTAGTACAGTCCATACAAGCCTACAGGAGTACGAGTGTTTAAGGTGATGCATGAGCTTAAATCCCTTGCTGAATTGGGGCCTGTATGTTGCTTTTTCTCCAGTCCTCTGAATGCTACACTTTCACCTTTCTTCATTCGAAATGGGTCATTATCCTGAGATGCTGTGGAGCTCATCTGTAGACATCCTGTAACCTATCAGCATATTCCACAAATACCTACTGGTAAAGAATAGCAGCAACAGAATATTGCCCAGGGGTAAAATAGTTTCTGAGACTGTGGTATATTGCCTGAAGCCAAAGGCCGATGGCAATATGCACAATCAAAGGAACAATTTTTGCCTGAGGAGGTCTTTTACTGCCATTGCTGTGGAAATTGTCACTAGTTCTGACTGGGTTGTTTTTTTTGTTTTTGTTTTTTTAATGCTCTGAAGCTCTGCACAAATTATGCACCCAAGTCCTTATGCACGTACAGACTGCAGCACATAACCATTTATGTGCACTGAAGTTAACTACACTAACCCATAAAAATGGCAGCTTTGAACAGGCAACACTGGAGCTGGCTGCTGGCTCTTTCTGCTGGCAGAAGAGGGTCAGAGTTCTAGCTGCCATTCTGAAAGCGAACACATCACGTGTGTATAATGCTATCACAAGAAGGCTGTTGCCCTTTCTTGGGCACAGGAAGGCACAAACCGAAGCAAGCTTTGGCAAGAACAGGGAACTCAGACCAGTTTCAAAGGAATGGGCTTGGCTATGGCCTTGGCTACGCTTGCGAGTTACAGTGCAATAAAGGAGCCCCGGGTGCACTAGCTCACTACCCGTTCACACTGGCAAGGCAAGTAGAGTGCTCTGACTCCGCAGCTACAGTGCTGCTGGTACTCCACCTTTGCGAGTGGAATAACGTTTGCTGCACCCCCGCTGGAGTGCCGCGGCACCAGTGTGGACGCCCTGGTCCTATAGTAAGCTCTGATCGGCCTCCAGAAGTGTCCCACAATGCCTGTGCTAGCCACTCTGGTCACCACTTTGAACTCTACTGCCCTGCCCTCAGGTGACCAACCGTCAGACGCGCCCTTTACATTCTCTGGGAATTACAAAAATCCCCTTCCTGTCTGCTCAGCCAGGTGTGGAGTGCTCTCAGCGAATCTTCCCAGGTGACCATGCCTCCACGCAACAGGCAAGCCCCAGTGTTTGGAGGAAGGAAGTTGTCCAGTCCCAGCTGTGCTCCAGCCATAGGAATTACAATACCCTTGGGCAGATATCAAGGGACATGATGGAACGGGGCCATGACCAGGATGCTCTGCAGTGCAGGGTTAAAGTGAAGGAGCTGCGGAATGCCTACTGCAAAGCCCGCGAGGCAAACCACCACTCCGGTGCTGCCCCCGCGACCTGCCATTTCTACAAAGAGCTGGACGCGATACTTGGGGGCAACCCCACCTCCACTCCGGGGACAACCATGGACACTTCAGAGCCCAGTGCAACAAGGCAGAAGGAGGAGGAGGAGGAGCAGGAGCAGGAGCAGGAGCAGCAAAGCGGGAGCGAGGTTGCTGAGGCAGAGGAAGACACCCCGGAATCCCTAGATGCATGCAGCCAGGAGCTGTTCTCAAGCCAGGAGAAAGGTAGCCGGTCATAGCGGCTGTTGCCTGGGGAAGGACAAACACCAGAGGAGGTTCCCAGTAAGCGGCTTTTATTTTGGGAAGGAAGTTATTCAGTGCTGGCTCTTAAGGCAAGGAGGCTTAGGGGTACATGCATGCCAAGATGCGGAATAGGGTGTTGATGTGCTCTCTCACATCGCAATAATCGGTCTCAGTGATCTCTTCAAAGGCCTCATCCAGAACTTGGGCAATGCACTTGTGCAGGTTTCTTGGGAGAGCCACTGTGGTCCTTGTCCCAGTCAGGCTAACTTGTCTGTGCCACTGTGCTGTGAGGGAGGGGGAACCATTGCTGCACACAGGCAAGCTGCATATGGACCAGGGTGGAAGCCACATTGCAGTAGAAGACCTTCCCTTGCTTCCCAGGTCACCTCAGCAACAAGATATCTTCCAGGACGAACACCTGTGGAAAATGTGGGGCCAGTGTTCAGTATAGGGGCCCCCTGCCGCTGTTGGTTCTCCCCAAGGCACAGAAACCCAGAGGACAGTACAGCTGTGAAATAATCAGTCACGCTTGACCCTGTGCTTACTCACCATTTTGGGGCTCCCATGGGTTATGTGTGCTCGCTTTGGGAAGGGCAAATTATGCTATTGTGTAGACTGTGCTTGCCCTTAAGTATGAGGGAATCATTGCTCTGTCTGGTGTGAACAATGCTGCCTCTGTTAAGTGTTGCATTTTGCCTTTACAGATGCAACCTTGAGATCTCAGCAGTCCGTGTTATCTCCGGCCGAAACACTCCAAAGAATCAGAAAGAGGCCACGTAGAAGCAAGGAAGACATGTTGCATGAAATAATGCAGCATTCAAGTAATGAAAATCAAAAAGTGCAGGAATGGCGGGAGAGTAAAAGGAGGGTCTGCCAGCAGAATGCGGATCGCTGGCACCAAAGCACGGAGCAGCTGCTAAGCATCATGGAGCGCCAAGCAGACTCGATACAGACGCTCGTAGCAATGCAGGCGGAGCTTGTTTCCCGAGCCCAAAAGTGGTGTTCCATGGTGGTAAGCATGTCCGTGAATGCCACAAGCAAACTCGTGTCATATGCGTTACTCGAGTCGATATCATCATCGGACTCCTCACTGTCACTTTGGATCATAAGGAATAACTCTACTGCCAAATGTGATGTGCTGGCAAGACACGTCAGCATACTCCTCAGCAGTTCAGACTCCATTCCTGCAGACTGAAAGGGAAGACAGAGCGCGCAGTGCAAAAAATGTTGAAAGATGGCACCAAATGTGGACGGAAGCAAAGGGAATGCTGGGATGCGAACCGATGCATCACAGGGTGTTGGGACAGGACCCAGAATGCCCCGCACTCCCTGCCCCCTTCCCACAAGCCACTGCGCCAGGATGGGAAGAGGGATAGCTGCCCATAATCCACCACTCCCAATGCTGCTGCAAGTGCTGCAAATGTGGCCATGCCAGTGCACTTGCAGCTGTCAGTGTGGACACACTGCAGCGCTTTCCCTACTGCGCTCTACGAAGGCGGGTTTAACTCACAGCGCTCTACATCTGCAAGTGTAGCCATGCCCTACGCTTACATTTTATAGCGCTCTAACTTGCTGGCTCAGGGGTGTGAAAAATCACCCCCGAGAGCAGCAAGTTAGAGCGCTTTAAAGTGCTAGTGTAAACAGGCTCCAAGTGCTGGGAGCGCTAATCCCCTCATGGAGGTGGATTACCAGGAGTGCTAAGACAGCTCTCTCCCAGCACACTCGCCCTTCAAAGCACTGCCGCAGGAGCACTCCTGTAATAGCGCTTTGAAGCTTCCAGTGTAGCCATGCCCGAAGTGGGAAAGAACAACTGAATATTTCTGAATAAATAACATGGCTTTGTGTCCACATGATATAATTATTCTATAGCCATGGTGCCACCCTCACTTAATGGTTTTATGATTATTGATATTATTTGTATTGTGAAAGCACCTAATGCCAGGACCCCAGTGTGCTATGTGCTGTGCAAACACAGAACAAAAAGATGGTCCCTGCACCAAGGCCGCTTACAATCCAAGTACAATGTACGTATATTAGTGAAAACAAAAGGAAATAACAACATACCTGTATATTCCAGTAATATTTAAAATACAGGAGTTTTTTAAACTCCCCAGGAGTTGAACTGCAGATTGCCTTCTATTAAAAACAAAACTCTGGTGAAACAATCTCTGAAAAAAATATGCTTGTTACAGTGGGTTTATTTTTTCAGGGCTGTGTTTCATACACAAGGTATTGTTTCTCTGTGGTATGCTGTTTCATACTTCATTCTGTTTTCACAATTAACAAACATAATAAGCTCTGAGATAAAATACTAGAACATAAGATTCTCCTTCTGCAGCTAAAAACCTAAAACCAAACAAAATCTGCAACAGCTCACACAGTAGGACCCCAGAGACCAGGATCTTCCACACAGAAACTCGAGCATGCTGCGGTGTTCTCTGCATCTCATCACTTAAATTGTGATTCCAAATGGGAAATCCCCTACGGCCCCCTGAAAGCATATATAATAAATTCTACGCATTATTTATGTAAAAATCTGTCCTGCTGAATCTTCTGCTCTTAGGAGAGATTGTTTTCAAAATGAGGTTTGCCAGCAAAACCCCTTTCTCTGACTGAGACTTAACAGAATATCCGAATCATTACTCTCGATTTAAGAATGACAACAGCACAGAAAGAGAAGTCAACTAAGCAGCATTCTCCACTCCAAAAGAACACTTAAGTAATCCCATTCAAGGGAGAAAACAAAAGAGGAATTACGCTACGTGCACATAAATTAGAGATAAAGCAAACACAACTTGCACTTGGGGATTTGTTAAACAGAGTGACCATTGTTTTAAAGATAGAGATGTCCTCCTAGTGAGATACATGACACGCTTAGGGTACGGCTATGTATTGCCAAATTACCTCAAGGTATTAGTTCACCTGTGACCTGCCTAGTATCCAAAAAATGACTTCCTGTGGTAGGCCAAATCAGGACTCAGAGACGGTCTACTATAAGGGTGACCCTGCTCTCCTCTCCAAATGGAGTGGCAGATATTAGTCAATCCACATGGAGTAAATGTTATGGATCATATTGTCATCTTTATCCTTTGAGAGAGAAGCGAGGGACTGATGCATCTGGGAAGCTCTGAAGATTTATTTAGCAAATGTGAGCAGGAGTGCTTGCAAAGGATGTGGGCCTGCTCTGTATTAATGGATGAACACTCTGTATGCTATATGCTTAGGGATGTTGTCTGTCTGACTACATAGAATTCAGTCAGAGGGGGCTGCTAGGAAAAAAACCAAACAATTACTAGAGATAAGACACCTCTAGGTAAACTGATTTAGTTGGGGATTGGTCCTGCTTTGAGCAGGGGGTTGGACTAGATGACCTCCTGAGGTCCCTTCCAACCCTGATATTCTATAAAACCACTTCAGAGTTGTTTAGAGAATAATGACTGGGCTGTTAATTGGGATGAGCACACCTGCCTTGGTGGTGCACTTGAAGAGACCCAGAAGGGACAGCGGTGCAGCTAACTGCCCACAGATGGCTATTAGGGACCCACCTGCATACACCAATCTAGTCACACATTTTTTGTATAATGATTTACGTATACAAATTTGGCCCTTAAAATGGGATGGGAGACTTTTCCCTAAATCTTTACTAAGTTCAAGAGATTCAAGCCTAGTATCATAGGGTAACTGGTGGCAGAACAGATGGTTTTCTGAGTGAAAAGCATTTTTCCACTGGTAATATATTTTTTCTCACTACACCTCAGTGTCCATCCTCAGTATCTCAGCTGAGCATTGGGGAGATCTGCAGTGAACCAGCGGTGGAGCCATTCCACAGAAGCTATTCCAGGCCAATGGCTGGAGTAGCCTCTATGGCCCTCGCATGTACATGCACGCACACATACACACACATCCATTTATAGAGAAAATAGAGCCACAAGTACTCCTGTTCTTTTTGCGGATACAGACTAAACATGGCTGCCACCTGAAACCTGTCAATATACATAGGGACACTCATGGCAGCAGGGAATAGAGCTCCATAGCTGAGGTACAGTACAAGAACTTAGACTAAATCTGAATTCCACCTCTTTTCAGGAAGCAGAAGTTTTCATATGATTAAAAACCAAAGAGGTAACCTAATGCTTGGGAGCTAGGGAGTTCCACTGGAGAGATGCAAAAAGACCTAGTTGCCTTTGTATTTTTGTTTGTAAAACATCCTGATACAAAGGTAGTGAAGATAGAATACTGTAGATTAGTTACATTGGTAATATTCCACATTGGTTCTTATACCACACTTCTAACTGTAATATCTGAGCTCCTTACAGTAGTTCATTGAGCAACATTAAGCCAATCTGTCATGTGTGTTATCTCATCCTCTCCATGGGAAGAAAGTATGTGTGGTGGAGTGGAGTGTTTTGGATTTATAGATAGACATGCATGCTGCTTTATGTTTGTCAGAAAAAGTAAAGTAAAAGAAATGCTCTTAGCACTTGGAGTGGAAGGTGGTGTGAGATTTGTGATGGTAGTTAGTTCCTGAGGGAGTTCATTATACAGTCTCTGACCAGCCCCTGAAAAAGCTCTGTCTCCTAACACAGAGGAGCTTTACCCTTACTGAAGAAAGCTCCATGGGGCCAGAGCAGCTTCATCTCAGAGCTCACCCATAAGATCCAATAAATGTGTTTTCAAAATTTGTCTAAACTGATATGTCAATTTGCATACATTCAAAGTAAGTAACATTTTTGTCTTTTTAAAAAAGTAGTTTACTACTACTTGAAGGATCCTTCTCTTCATTAATTCATCCCGTTGTGCCTAGCTGCTATAGATGTGTCATACATTGATACATAGGCACAACAGGATGAGTTAATGACTAAGAACAAATTTCTTCCTTTTGCTGTTGTAGAATCAAACCCTCCATGTTACCTAATTATCTTGTTAAGTTCTGTGTGGTTTAATATTCCACAGGTGCAGATCTACAAATTACTACAAAGCACAAGTTCCATGCATGTAATATTATTAATCTAGAAATTTCCCTTTGGTTTCTTTGTGTCATTTTCTCTGTTTCATATAAAATGATGATTCTGTTTATTTAGATTATTAAGGTTTGGATAAAGCTAAAAAATTCTGAACTACAACACATAGTAACCAATGTCCTGATGATCAGTAAAGAAATGTTTCATAAGGAATGATTTATCGTCCAGTAGACAGTAGCCATTTCAGTGGTGCTGATCTCTTCATTCTTCCCCTCCCCCACCCCTTTTTTGTATGAGAAACTATTTCTTAAAATAACCTTCTTTTGCAATGACTATGTTATCATTACCCCAGTAATCTCACTTTGAGATTGCAAGCCATTCATTTTAACACTGACTTCAATTTGCCTTTTGATATTTTTCTCTTCCTCTGTTCAAACAAACAGTCTTCTGATTCCCATGGCTCATCGCTGTGGCAGCTAATATTGAAGATGAAATCAGCTGACATCCCACAATGTCATTCAGCAGACCCCATGCTCTTCTCTAGCAGCAGCCATTGTAGGAAATAGTCAAAATGTCACTCTTAAAATTCTTTTAATCATTGTCCCCATGCTATTTTTTAATCTTTACATTGTGTCAAAACGAAGCCTTTTCAACATAAAAAATGAAGCTGTAAATCTTAAAATATGAAACCTATGTGGTTAAGCATTGTCTGGAAATTGAATGAAATACCAGCTTCTGGCTTCCTTGTTTGTAGCTGCTTGCCAGTGCTTCTGTAGTGCAAAATTTTACTTCTGAGAAGGGAGTTACTTTAGTATTTTAACATTATTAAATGCCTCAGTTGTGGCTTCAATGTCACATTTAGATAGATTTAGCTTGAAAGGGGATATTGTGATTTCATAACATCCCTTCTATGCATCTTTAGGACCACTATTCAAAAGTCTCTTTTCTTATCCCTACCTTGTTGATAGCAACGCATGTTCAAGAGCTCCAGCTCAGCTTTTAAGGATATTTTGTCTGCTTTCTAAAACTACTGCATACCGCTAGGTACACGATACTGTTGCAGTTCACCACTTAAAGCCATATGAGGACAGTGACTTAAGATGGTCCACAGAGTAGGAGCATTATAGATTTGCTTGTACCATACTATTTAATGCTATTTAAATTTAAAGATAAATTTTTGTTCCAATTAGAATTCAGTCTCTGTATAAGCATTACATTCATAAAAGAATGGAGTGTTGCAGGGCTGCCACACAACTATCTCTGTAGTAATATCACTATAGGAGATATTAGCAAATCTTTCTGCCTTTTCCTGTTACTCTATACAGCCTTTCATTACTCTTTTGTTTTAAAGTCTTCGGTATAGATTTTCACCAATGCCTCAATCATCACTACTGTGAAAACGACCACCATGTGTGTCCATATCTATACCTCATAGCTTTCAGCGTTGAATACACCATGCTCACTCAGAATATAGTAACAGCGTGGCTAGGACTTGCACCCATCTGCTCCAAAAACCACATGAACTAGAGTGGTATCGGGTTTATGATACAGTGGAACAGATCTGATGTTATGCAGTAGAGAAGAGAAGTACAGACACACACAGTAATTAATTCACTGCAATAGCAAGTTCTCAAGTTCACTTTTGGCTGAAAACATTATGGGAATAAAACTACGGTTAGCTGAACACATAAAGGGTTATGTTCTGCCCTGGGGTACTCAGACCCGCATCCATTGACTATAAAAAGAGACCTGTGTGTATCAAAGAAAAGAATAGGTCACATAGTATATAAGTGGTGGACTTGACTGGAGCATGGGTGAGTCACAGATTTAAAGCTAGCTTAGATCTTTGTTTTATCTCAAGAGAAGTTTAAAACCATTCTTTCCTTCTTACACTGCTTTGCTTGCACATACAGACACTACTTACCCCATTAAAGTGACATGAGGGTTGCAAGACTGAGGCCTGCTCATCAGTGTGAGTAGTCTTTACTCACACAAATAGTCCCATTTGTGTGTGTGTGTGTGTGTGTGTATACATGCGTGCATGCACACACGCATCCCCTGACCACACAGTGGGAGTAAGCTGCACCCCATGGAAGGGTGGTGTCTCTTCTCAGCCAGGAGCTCCACAAGGCATTTTGCTTCCTGGTGCTTCCACTGAGGCAACAAGAGTCTGCCTTGCTCATCATAATACAGGGCTGTGCTTTCTGGGCACAACTGAGCCCTGAATGAAAGCAAAGGCAAAACATGAGTTAAAAATAAGGATAGTAAAATTGGATGGGGCAAATAACTACACATAAAATACAGGAGAAAATAGGAACAAAAAGTGCTGTGTCCCCTTGTTTCTATCCCTTTTTGAACTATGTCGTCATCACTTTAGGGCCCAATTCTGCCACAGATATTCACACTTAGTACTTTAAATCAAGGAGGCCACGCATGGGTCAAATGATGTCAAAATGAGGTCATAAGCTATTTGGGGCTATGCCCTGCGTTCTTACCTGCCTGCAAAATACCAGTACACTTATGGGCACTATATAAATATCAATAAATCAGCTACACACTGCAGAGCTCCTTCTTAAATGGAGAGCATGTGTAAATAAGCACCTGGGAGGTGGAAAGTGCATGAAAATGAGTTTATGCTCTCTGGCCCATACTTCCCAATGCTTATTACCTTCAGAACATTTGTTTGCATCTATGCAGCACTGGGAGTTACTCCAGCTTCTTTCCACAGCCAGGGGAAGGGGGACAGACTCACTCTGAGGTCCGTATTTAAAAATCAAAAGAACTGAAAGATAACGGCCAATATTTTAAAAATGGTTTCTATATTTGTTTACTTAAAAATCTCTGGAGTATTTGCCCCCATACATGTTTTTTTTAATGGATGTCTAGGATCAGCCAGGATTTGCTGTTCATAGGATATACTGAGATAGAAAGTGATGTGCCTCTTATGCTCAAGGCACCACAAGGTATTACTTATAAATTACACAGAACTTTTCATCTTCACAGTGCTTTATGAACAATAACTTTTTAAGCCTCAACACCCTCATGAGGTAGATAAAGCCTCAACTCCATTTTACAGATGGAGAAAATTGTGGCAGAGAGGTTATTTGTATTATTTTTTATATTATGGGAGCACACAAAGGCTGTAAGTGGGGCTGCACTGTTTTAGTGTCATGTTCATGGCACACACACAGTAGTTCGATAAAAACATAAATCCTCTTGCCGGAGAGTTACAGCATACCCCTACTTTATTATTTATAATTCAGAACAACACAGAAGAATCCAAAAACAGTCACACAAAGCAGGCTTCCCTCTAAAACAGAGTGACACACCCTTCTTTAAGTAGGCTGAAAATTCTCAGTTCCCTACAGTGCAAACAGGACCAGCAAAACCTTGAAATTTTAAAGTGATAGATCACAATTTAAACAGAGTTTTCAATATACCACAGTTAGGCCCTGTACGAACACATGGGAAAACATGAAGCCTTCCCCAAAGAGAATTCAGTCCAACCAAAGGGTGGGGAAAAGAGAAAAAAACAGGCAAAATGATCAGAATGACAATAGGCACATTTCTTGTTAGTTCCATGTCGTCCGTATAATGTATCAAAGTTTATATATACACACACAATTTGGGTCAATGACTGGGAGGGGCATTTTTTGGGGTGGGGCGTTTGTGTATAGATATCAAATCTCCAAAATTATGTTAAGAATGTTAAAGTACCAAAAGCAAACACTCAAAAGTTGAGAGATGCCAGAAGAAAGGCTGCCCATGCAATCTTAGTTCTGACCACTTGTGCCTATGCATTAGGATTCAGTCTTTAATTACAAGATCACATACTATTTTTTCCACAAAACCCCTAAATGGGTGGGCTCTGTTTATCCTCCTCATCCCAAGGGTGGCCCCTGGCCTTATTTAAGGCACACCATCCAATCCAAACTGCACAAATAATTTCCTCATGGGTGTTTCTACAGTATTTTCACAGTATCTAATTTTTAAAAAAAACTGAAAAAAAAAACAACCCCAGAAATCCCATCATGTGGAACCATAATGACCCACAACTTGGGTCATCAGCAGGGTTCAAACCTTTATATCCACAGCTCAGACCTCTAGCACTTGAGATAACAGAGCAACCTGCTAGAAGAAGCTTCTCCTCTACATCAGTGAGCTGCAACAGAAGGATAAAACATACACTTTGGCCGTGGATGTCACAGCCCAGGCAGCCAGGAGGAAAAACTGCCGGGAAAGTCCTTCTCAGCTTCGGGTTGGGCATAATCAGTTGCTGTCGGGATGATGCATGCACAGTCTGGTCAGCCTATAGGATCTGTGAGGGGATGGACTGTGCTCGGTGCAGACTATGCTGTGGTAGTCAGTTCCAAACTGCCACCCAGGGCGGGTTCTAGGTGTGGGAGAGCAGGGCCGTTATCCGGGGCACCAATTTCCAGAGGGCACTATACCACTGGGGCTTTTTGGGAGAAAGGGGATGGGGATGGGCTCTGCTGTTGAGCAGGAGATAACAAAAGAAGCAAGGCCGCTCCTGCTCCCACCCCTTGGCTTGGGGTAGAGACCCCTCCTACCCACCTTTAGGGAGGAGGAGCTCACACAGGAATCACCCTTATCAGTAACAAACACTTGGCTTTACTACCAGTCCTCAGGTCACAGATTGGGGCATCGCTTTCCTGTGGTGTTCTGGCGGATCTTCATGTGTGCTTGCAAAGGCCCCATTTCTGTTCCCCAGCCCAGAGTTCTAACTCTGAACCTGCTGGGTCCTTGGAGCAACAGCAGCAGCAGCTGATGCTGCCCAGATCTCACTCTCCAACACTGTGCATTCAGCCCCTGGTGGGACACCCCAGGAAAGCGTGCAACGTGAGGGTGGGATTTCCTGCCATCCTTCTATCCACCCAGAGCTCTGTGAGGGTGAAGAGGCCACTCCTGTTTGCTTGCCCCACCCAACCAAATCCTCAGAGGCAGGCTGTCACAGAATGCAGTGTGGGAGTTCAGCCCTTCTTACTTGGCCTCAGGTCTATTGGAAATAAGACCTGCTCTCCTAACCTTCTAGTTTAACTCCAGCTATCCTCCAATACCTATATCATATTCCACCTGGCCCTGGCACCAAGACCCCAAAGCGTCAGTTCTGCTCTTGCTCATGGAGTATAAGACAAGTACCGGCCCAGGGCCCCTGTTCCTTCCCCCCATAAGTCTCACCCTAAGCCATAAGGGCTTCTGATACTGCTCCTTGGGTAGCTCAATGGCAGTCTGCTACTGATGCAGTGCTACTGTGAGCCTCTCTGGCTGCCAACCTCATCTGGCTGGGCTACAGCCTCTTATCCCAACTGTTGGGGTCACCTATTTACACACAGCTGGAAAGGTAGCTACTCTGTCCCTTAGTGGTTGTGGCAGACTCTTGCTCTACAAGATGGAATCTTCAGAAGATTTAGCTGCCAGACTAACCAATCTCTATTGAGCATGTATGTGTCAACTGAGATTTTGAGAAGCTCATAATGTGGACAAATTTTCATATAGATAGCAAAAAGCACATCCCTACCACCAGAGCCATTCCCTGGCACCTTGCTCCAAAGCATGCTGGTGCTGGAGCTTCTTCATGAAACAATTGTAAGATTTTCTTTTTTTAAAACCTGGGCAAAACATTGTTTCCTAAAGATCATTCTCAGAATGATCTTAACAACTGTAGGAGAAATTTAAAAAAAAAAAAAAAAAAGTCCTGCTTGAGGCAGACATCTGATGTGGAAAATTTCAATCCCAACTGTTAAACTTTAGCAAAGTTACAAACAACGGAAAACAAGAGATGTGTTGGGCAATCTTAGCTTCAATCAGAGCAGTTTCCACTTCCCTTCTCATATATGAGATTCCCTTGGTACAATAGGAAAAAACATACTACAAGCAAAACTGGTGACAAATGTTGGCCTGATTTTAATCCTTACTAGAACAAAATGGTCCCCAGACATAAACATGTCGAAATAGACATATTTTGCCATCTGCAGTTTTTATTTTTTGTTTGTACCTAAAATAGTGTCCTTTAACTGAAAATTAGTAAGAAAGCTCAATGCATATGTATCCAACATAAAATATATTTGCCAGATTATACAGTACAGATATTACTCGCAAATGAGAGACCGAGAGAGAGAAAAAATATTAGTGGTATGTAGGGCTTTTAGTCCTTCCTAAACTAACAATATTCAAGTACTCCTGACACTTAGTGACACCTAGTGGTGTTTCCTTTCCTGGGGAATGAAAATAAAGTCCGTAATTATCTTTTTTAAATGTTAGACTTCTTAAAAGGAACTAGTCCTTCTAGGATTATAAGGCACTGTTTCTTCTTCCACCTGACTCTCTACCCCTCCTTCCCTGGCCTCCAATAGGCAGATATTAGGGGGAAATTTTAATCTGTAAGAGCTAAGAACTAAAAGCAAATACCTTAGAAACCTAGAAAGAATGATTTCCCTAAAACAATTTTTTTAGAAAAAAAAGTTGCCCAACATGAGGCTTAAACTTCCTACCTGTCTGACAGTGAAGTTCAACTAACCACAGAGGGACTGTGCAGAGATCCTCACTTTAACTTTGTTAAGGGCCTGAGCACGTCTTGGTCCATGTCCCTAAAAAAGCTAATATAAAACAACATTTTGCTCTCGAGGTCTCTCTCCTTACAGCAGTGTGTTTTATTTTCTTCTGATATTTCTAATAAATGTGAGTCTTTTGTATTGTCACTCCCCATCACTATCTGTCCCAGTGTATGTCTTACTACGTTTGGTTTAATTGTATTATGCTGAAAATGCATGTTCTCTATTAAAATGATGGATCTTTGCCAACAGGTGTCACTATAATATGATAAATTCAAAATGAACCTGAGTTCGTCTGATATGCAAGGAATTCTGACAGAAAAAGTTAAAAATATTCACCCCTACACATTTACACATCAGGTGAAACTCACCTTGTGCAAAGGGACAGCACAAGGCATATATTACTTAAAGCCCATTCAGTTCCTCAGATTTGGGTGTAAGTGGGTTGCACATCTCTTGTGCTGGTCCTCTTCACAAGAATGACTTTCACCCCCAGGAATTTGTTATCTAGGGGTTGTAGGGGATCCTTACACATTTTTGTTTAACTTTGTGTTGTCAGCAACTGAGGAAAAGCTATTGGCTGCCTGAATAAAAGGACTATACTCAAAGAAGTTGTACAGCTAGTTTACACTACAACATATGGCAACAAGATGGAGCCAAACTCACAAGAACGAAAAAGAAAAATAGGTCTGGAAGTCATCTGTAGATAAGGCCTAGACAGCCCTACAAATACAAGGGAAATGGCTGCAACATTTGGGACATTTCACCATTTAATCAGCAACACAAAACTTGGGGGAACACTGCAAAATATTATCTTATTTATTCGTTGCTAGTGATATTACAGATGAAGGTAAGAAGAAAATCATCATACTCAGCAGCATAGGGGCCAAGACTTACAGTTTAACAAGAGACCTGTTAAGCACTGAAAAGCCTGGAGATGGAGCTAGTAAATCTGGTAAAACATTTCAACCGAACACCCAGTGAAGCAGTAAGATAATTTAAGTTTAGCTCTCGGTTGAAGAAATCCAGGGACACTGTAGAAGAATTTGTGACAGAACTGAGGAAGTTCTCTTAAGATTGTTATTATGGTTAACTCTGACACTGATGGTAAGACCTAGATTAGTTTGAGCATTAATGATTGATGACAAAATGCAAAGGAGATTACTGTCTGAAACACAGTTATCATTTGAAACAGCTTGGAAATTGGTCCAGGCTATGGAATCGTCAAATAAAAATGTATAGGATTGTGATGGGTGGCGCTCACTGGTACTGTCCCCTAGTGGTTAGGGTACTAGGTCTCTACTCGCCCCACCTTCAATGTCTCTCACTGACCACTGTCACATCCCATAGCAGTCTGCCTTTTGGTGGGTGTCAACCTGACCCTCCAGTCAGATCACCAGTTAGCTGTATCCCTCTCCAGGGTAACAGAGTCCCAAGAAAGACAGTGGGTCCATACCCTTTCAAAGGTGGGGAACAGGGAAGGACCTTCAGTCTGTTTAGGAATCCCTGTTCAGTCCCAGCCATGGGATTTGCAAAGTATTTACCCTCTGTGGGTTTGCACATGAGAGAGTCTGGAAGAGAGAGTTTTCATACCCTCCATAAGAAGGTGATTGGTAGGGGAGCCTGGACCCCCCGGGCTCTGGCCCAGGGCCCCACGAGAAGCAACAATGTCCAGCACCAGGAGTGCCTTTAGGCTACCTCCCTTGGCTACTCACTACCCTCTCAAAGTCTTACAGTTTGATGCAATAGCAAAGAAAAGGAGAATAACTCAGCCTTTAGCCCCTCTGGGCTCAGTGGAAGGCTTTTTCCTCCCAGGGAAAGATTTTTGAGGCATCCCTCTTCAGGAACTCTCAGGGTATGTCTCTCTCCCTGCCCTGTCAGGCCTCTCTTCCTCCTTCTTCAGTTTTGTGGCATAGCAGACCCATTTCCTGAATCTATGCCATGCACTATACTTTGTATCTTTTTCATGATTTAGGGTAATCTACACTGCAATTAAAAACACAAACGCAGGCCCTTGCCAGCTGACTCAGGCTCAAGGACCCTGTGAGATGAGAGAGTCCCAGAGCTCAGGCTGCAGACCAAGCCAGAACATCTACACCTCATTTAAACAGCCACACAGCCGGAGCCCCATAATCCTGAATCAACTGGCACCAGCCAGCTGCAGGTGTCTAACAGAGGTTTATACATACCATTAGAGTTTCACACTTTTCCCAGTTTTCCTGAAGAACTGTAGAAGAGCTTTTTCTCCTGGGCCCCATTTTCCTTGTATTCTTGATAGACGTTGCAAAGAAAGTTTTGTTACTTTAAGGCCTCTGAGTTTTCTATAAAATTTTTCCTTTCCCAGGTACAGTCTTTACAGTCCCAAAGGATATGCTCTATCATTTCCTGGACCATATGTGTTACATATAATCCATCTTTGTGCATATTATTTAGAAATAAATTACTATTTAATCCACAATGCCCTATTAGAATTCTAAATAAAGCCACTTGGCTTTTCCTCACCGGGCCTTAGATCATATCAACTTTGTCAACTGGTGGGCATAAGTCTCAAAAATGTTTCCCCTTTGTTTTTTTTGCCTCCTGCCGTTCCTTCCTTAGCTCATTTTGATTAGATATTTAAATTCCAGTTTTCTTAAGGGGATTCCTAGGTCAACTTATTCATGATTAATAGCACTTTTTGCCTGTTTGTCTGTGTAACTGGGCGCAACTCACCAGCAGCGCCTCCTGCTGGTCGTTTTGAAATGTTCTTTAACATGTACATCTACATTTTGACACCTAAATAAGTGGCCTGGTTTTCAGAGGTGTTAAATACATTGAATACAAATGATAAATCAATTGGAGTTGTAAGTGCTCTGCAGACATATCTAATTTTGGATGTAAATGTCTGGTTTTAAGCAGCCATATTTGAAAAAATTGGCATAGTTAAAACCAAACTGTGCTGTGTCAGCCAAGCTGTAGGAAGTTCTGTTGTGGAGTTCTGATCCTTGTGTGATGAGTTATTTTAACTTCTGTAGTGGTTTTGTGTTTTTTCTGTTGTAACATTTTGAAGTCTACATGTCTGGGAACTTAGATAATATAATGATTACGGTTTACATGACTGATTCAGTGATATATGTCAGCCACATCATGGACTTTGATTTCCATCCTAATACTTTCATTGTGAAATCTGTCTCAATATAAATCTGTCTCAATATAATTCCACTTACGGTGCAAAGACATCTCATTCAAACTCCTGTAGACAATGAGCCTGCCATTTCTTTATTGCCCATGTTTCTGCACCATACAGCATTGCAAGGAACATCATTATTCTGTACAGTTAGGCTTTTCATCTCAGTGGCATACACTAGTCATACAACCCCTGAGACATTATTCCTGTCAGGATCGAGGCCCTCTGCTGCACCTGCTTAGCACTTCTGTTGCCCTAACAAAACCAGCTAGACTGCCTAATGGACCACCCAGCTTGATTGGCTAAGGAAGCCAGCAGGCCAGTTCTTAAACCTAGCAGCAGCAGTAGTTCACTGGCTGCTCAACACACCCGCCCATCGAGTCTCTGCCTCCTTTTGCTCATCTCTCCATGCCCTGCTCCTGCTCTACTCCTCCACAGCTCCAGCCCAGATCCTGCCCTGCACCCAGCCTTGTTCCCATCCTGTTCCAGCCTTGCTCCTGCCTTCCCTGACACCTAGTTTCAACCCTTGGCTGTGACACCTGACTCTGCCTCTGCCTCAACCTTTTGCTCTGGCATTCAGACTCAGACCACTAGGCCTGACCGCCTATGACCCGATCTGCTGACAATTCCATGCTCTTCCAGCACTCCCCAGTCTGGATTGTATCTTATCTTCAAGCTCATTGTCTTCCGTGACCCAGGTGCCAAGGTACTACCGTTTGATTTAGTCTCACTCCATTAATCTCTATGTCCAATTTCCCTTTGGCACAAACCCACACAGCCTCAGTCTTAGTCATGCTCATTTTCATCCCATGCCAGTTTAGCTGGTCATACCACTGGTTTACTATTTCCCCTAAGTCTGCTTTTGAGGGTGCCCTTGTTGCTATGTCATCTGCATATAGCAGCTTCTCACCTTTTCCCATTGGGATCTTCCTGTAGACATAGTCCATCACTATGATCAACAACAACGGATTTAGGGCCAACCTGGTGCAATACAACTTTCACTTCAAAGGGATTTGTCATTCCAAAACATATTCACATCACTGGTTTAGGGGATGTATATAGGGCAGTCACCATAGTTATTAAATCCTCAGACATTCCCTATTTCCTCAGCACTGGTGTGAGCAGCCTTTCATCCACTTTATCATATGTCTTTTCTAAGCCTATAAAAGCCCAGAAGTTATGCTGTTGAGATTCTAGCTGCTTTTCTGTCACTTGCCAAATTACAAACATGTCATCTGTGGTTCCTCATCTTTTCCCAAAGTCGAACTGGTCTTGCTCAAGAAGGGCTTCCACCATTCTTCTAATCCTAGCTATGTGCCACTATTTTCATCCCATGCAACAATAGCTTTATCTCTCAATAGTTTCATGGATGCTTCCCTTCTTATGTACTGGGACCGGGATAGACTTGCACCAATCTTCAGGAATTTTCTTGTCTCACTGTATGGTTTTAACAACTCTGCACATCTGCCTTGCCGTTCTTAATTTCCTGGACTGCCTTTCTCACCTCCTCTTCTGTTTATGTCAGGTTCAGGCACCTCATTAGGATCTCATTTTGGCAAATCCAGTCTAAAGGGGTTTATCTCATATAAGAGGCTCTCAAGTATTGTTTCTCTCTCTCCTTCAGTTGTTCAGGTATTCATAACAGTCTCTCCTGAACATTATTTACAAGTGGTGTTACCATCCTTCCCTTTGTGTCTCATTTTTGCAATGCTATAGATCTTTTTGCCAGCCAGCTGTGAGTCATTTACATGCTCAGCACACAAATCATCTAGGATACTCTTTGGGCTTCTTCACAGCCCACATGGCAACTTGCTTTGCTTCTTTCTTGTCATTTTCATTCACACTCAAAAATAAATGAATCTGTTTTTTTTAAACACAGGATTTTCTTGTTTCATTTCGCTACTTGTATTTCATCAGTTCACAACCCCTCTTCTCTTTCCCTTGGCTTTCCTCATCTGCATCAACCACAATCTGTGTTCCTTTGAGGTGGTTCCACTCTTCTTCTGCTGCTGCCAAATTTGTTTTCGGATACTTACCCTGTACTGCTTACACACCTCTGTGCCACATTTCCCCATAACTTCCAATACTTACATTTTTTTTAAGCTTAGTTTTACCCTTGTCCAACACTGTACCACAATCTTTGCCACAAGAGGTTTGTGTTGCACTGTTAGCATCTCACTAGGTATCACTTGCAGTGCATAACTCCACTGAGTCCTCTGAGATTCCTTCATGAACATCAGATCAATCTGGCTTTTGTTTCCACCATTGATGATCATAGAATCATAGAATATCAGGGTTGGAAGGCACCTCAAGAGGTCATCTAGTCCAATCCCCTGCTCAAAGCAGGACCAATCCCCCAACTAAATCATCCCAGCCAGGGTTTCGTCAAGCCTGACCTTAAAAACTTCTAAGGAAGGAGATTCCACCACCTCCCTAGGTAACGCATTCCAGTGTTTCACCACCCTCCTAGTGAAAAAGTTTTTCCTAATATCCAACCTAAACCTCCCCCACTGCAACTTAGACCATTACTCCTCGTTCTGTCATCTGCTACCACTGAGAACAGTCTAGATCCATCCTCTTTGGAACCACCTCTCAGGTAGTTGAAAGCAGCTATCAAATCCCCCCTCATTCTTCTCTTCCGCAGACTAAACAATCCCAGTTCCCTCAGCCTCTCCTCATAAGTCACGTGTTCCAGTCCCCTAATCATTTTTGTTGCCCTCCGCTGAACTCTCTCCAATTTATCCACATCCTTCTTGTAGTGTGGGGCCCAAAACTGGACACAGTACTCCAGATGAGGCCTCACCAATGTCGAATAGAGGGGAACGATCATGTCCCTAGATCTGCTGGCAATGCCCTACTTATACAGCCCAAAATGCCATTGGTTTTCTTGGCAACAATGGCACACCGTTGACTCATATCCAGCTTCTCGTCCACTGTAACCCCTAGGTCCTTTTCTGCAGAACTGCTGCCTAGCCATTTGGTCCCTAGTCTGTAGCGGTGCATGGGATTCTTCTGTCCTAAGTGCAGGACTCTGCACTTGTCCTTGTTGAACCTCCTCAGATTTCTTTTGGCCCAATCCTTTAATTTGTCTAGGTCCCTCTGTATCCTATCCCTACCCTCCAGTGTATCTACCACTCTTCCCAGTTTAGTGTCATCTGCAAACTTGCTGAGGGTACAATCCACACCATCCTCCAGATCATTAATGAAGATATTGAACAAATCCGGCCCGAGGACCGACCCTTGGGGAACTCTACTTGATACCGGCTGCCAGCTAAACATCAAACCATTGATCACTACCCGTTGAGCCCGAAAATCTAGCCAGCTTTCTATCCACCTTATAGTCCATTCATCCAGCCCATACTTCTTTAACTTGCTGGCAAGTTGATTGATGTATGTAACTAAATGAGTCACCCTCTTTTGGAACTATGTATTGGCTATCATCCATTGTTTTGCAATACACATGACTAGTAGTGCTTTCCCTTTCTCATTCATAGTTGCCTAGGCTGCATTTTCCTAAAACACATTTCATACCCGCCCCCCCCTCCGCCCCCAGTTCTTGCCTGTGTGCACATTCAGATCACCCAGCACCACCAGGGGCTGCCGTGTCTGCTAGTGCCTGCAAGACTTGGTGGAAACTCTCCTCTTCTTCATTACATCCTTGTTGAGGTGCATGTATTGATATCACAGACACAATGCACTCTTTAACTTGGACTTGTATAGCCATCACTCGCTCACTTAATCTAACAACTTCAGACACCATCTTCCTCAGTAATTCTCATTACCACCTAACTCCATTATGCCCTCTTTTGTTACCTACATAGAAGAGTTTGCAATCTAAGCCCAACACCTTTGTTGCATACCTAGTGCTTTGTGTTTCCTGAAGACACAGAATATCAGTCATATCAGCTACTTCCATACCTTTGCCCATCAAACTGGACTCATTTCAGTGTTCCTACCTTTATGATATTGGTCTTCTTTGGCTGTGCAGGTCACTGCTTTTCATTTGACTCTTTGCTCTGACTGCTAGTTCCCCAACCCTCTACAGGACAGTTCAGAGACCAGCTGCCAGAAATCCTATAGGCCTGGGACTGCCAGACTTGAGGCGGGCCAGCTTATGGCATGGGGTGAAATGTCTTTCCACTATTAGCAGCAGTCCTTGGGGAGAAGTATACAGGCCAGTCTCCCCCTTCTTATAACTGGTGTCTATTACTGCCCTTTGGAAACCTGCCACAAAAAGAAGAAAATGGTTTGTACTGATGTGGGAGAGACCAGGTGGGTGAGGTAATATCTTTTATTGGACCAACTGGTACAGGATCCATCTTGTCTCTCTAATATCCTGGGACTGAAACAGCTAGAACTACACTGCACTGATGTAGTCACCTTGAGCAATAAGAACTGCAGTGTATTGGTTAATGCCCTGGTATTTTATTCTATTTAAACTAACTATTTTACAACAAATGTTTCAGTGGTCATACAATCACAAATTAGAGATGGAAAGGAATTATTACATCTACAGTCTACTAATTAACTCTATCCTTGGGTGCCTTTTCTAATCTATTTAATCTGTCAAGAGCAATCAGGAGTCCAAAAGCACTGCTGCAAGGGGTGTAGAAAGAGGAGTTCTATAGATAAAAGTGAATGTCTGACCAGTGTGGAGTATTAAGAAAACAACTTGAATGTTTGAAGCAGCATTAATTCTTCCTGGGCCCTTCTGTGGCTGCTACTTTGAATTGTGGGGGGACATATCCATTAGCAGCATGGCTCCTCTATTTAGCAGCTGTAGTTTACTTTTTAATGTAAATCCATTTTATGGATACTATACAAGAATGGAATCAAGCATTCAAAACTAACAGGTTTCAGAGTAGCAGCCGTGTTAGTCTGTATTCGCAAAAAGAAAAGGAGTACTAGTGGCACCTTAGAGACTAACTAATTTATTTGAGCGAGCTGTAGCTCACGAAAGCTTATGCTCAAATAAATTAGTTAGTCTCTAAGGTGCCACTAGTACTCCTTTTCTTTTTGTCAAAACTAACAAGCTCTGTTGCTATAATTTAGTAAAGGCTTCTATTTTCATAGCGAAGAATACAAAAAGAAAACTCTCTCAGTATGACTAAGGCCAAGTTTTAGGCTAGTGTGAAATTCAGTTCTAGCCCCAGTAAAATATTTTTATAGCAGCAATGCTGACAACCTCTTAATCATTACCCTGAGCACTCTGTGGTCCAAACTGGTGTAAAACAAGGTTATGTACTGACACCCACCCTTTTCTCCATTTTCTTAGCAGCTATGAAAATGTTAATCCAAGACCGTTTGCCAATATTAGACTAGTGGTAATTTCTTCATCCTTTCTCATCTCCGTGGCAGAACTAAAGTAATATCGGCAACAATAACTGAACTCCAGTATGTAGATGATTGAGCTGTAGTTACACACGCAAACAGCCCTTAATTGCTTCTCTGAAGCTTACAAAAGCCTAGGGCTAACTCTGAACATCAACAAAACAAAAGTTCTCCACCAGCCAGCTCCCGGTCAATCATCAGGCCCAGCAAGGAAGATCACATTGACAAAGAAGAACTGGAACATGTAGAATACTTTGTCTATCTTGGCAGCCATCTCTCACAGAGGGCAGACATAGATGTTGAGATTCAGCACAGAATCTGCTGTGCCAGCCTTGCCTTTGGCAGACTGTCTGGCCGTGTGTTCAGCAATCACAACATCAGAACACACACTAGACTTTTAGTTTATAAAGCACTGGTAATCCCAACTGTCCCCTGTGGCTGTGAGACTTGTGTGACGTATAGAAAACATCTGAAAAACCTGGAACGCCAGCATCAGCACTTTCTTTGGAAGATCCTCAACATTAACTGGGAGGATCACCACACTAATGCCAGTGTCCCCACAGAGGCCAATATCTTCAGTGTTGAGGCCCTGATTATCCAGCACCAGCTGAGGTGGAGTGGGCACTGTGTGCGCATGCCTGATGTATGCTTACCAAAACAACTGCTGTACGCCCAACTCACCAAAGGAGAAAAGAATCGGGGAGGCCAAAAGAAACACTTTAAAGACATCCTCAAGGTAAACATCAAGAGATATGGCAATGACACCACACACTGGGAGACAGTAGCCCAGGACAGGGATAACTGGCAAAAACTTGTCAGAGTGGCAACGTCCATTTCTGAGGAAAATCACCTTGCCCTGGTCACAGGGGTGAAAGTAACATTAAGCGCTTATGAGTACGGGGTCCCAGCTCTGGGCCCCTAGAAGGGGTGGAGCCTCGGGTGGAAGGGGCAGGGCTGGGGGCCAGCCTCCCCCAGCCAGCCCATGCGTGCTGCCCAGCCTGCGCCGCCACGGGCTCTGGTGGTGATTTAAAGGGCCCGGAGCTTTGGCTGCTGCCGTGGTAGCACTTTAACGTCGACTGTGTATGGGTGGGTACTGGCGGCCACTTCTTACCAGCACACCGTACCAGCCCACATTCACCCCTGCCTGGTCACAGAAAAAATGCCAGAAAAGAAAAGACAGACAACTGTCATGCAGCAATTGTGGCCCAACCCTGACTTCCAACACCACCTGCAATGTCTGCTAATGAGCCTGTGGAGCCGCAAGGATCGGACTCCTCACTCATCAAAGGACCTTTAAAAAATAAACACCTGTGAAAGAGATCGACCTCGAGGGATCGCCGACACACACCCTGTTAGGAAACACTGCCATATTAGAATCAAATCTTTTAGCTTTCAGGTTTCCTTTTTGATTTTTACAGAATGTATGACAGGTGATGTGAGATAGCACACTACTGAGTCTGGCTTTTGTCTTTCGATCTGTGAAGATAAGTTTCTTTGAGGGGAACAGAAGATAAAAAACTGCATCCTGTAGCAGTTAAGTTTCTTCTAGTCTACACTGTAATTTTCACTTGTTAAATTACTTTTTATGAAAGCAACACGTTTCCCAATAATGAGAGAATAAGATTTAAGATAGTAACTAAAATAAATGTGACCTTTCTTGGATCTTTCCCTTCACTTTCTGCTTCTCTTTCTATGTACAGTATGTGCTATAATGTGACTGAGAACTTGACCATAGAAATACATACAAAACCTACACAGCAATACCTAGAAGCTTATCGGTGTTTCTGATCTATGACATGGGCGTCAGAAATTTTGTGTAGTTCTCTTCATGATTCAGTAGCTCTGTTAAGCAAAAAGACATGACAGGATGTGTATCATGCTGGGACATTGCCATGTCTGCAGTGAACTTCAC
The DNA here is from genome assembly GCF_965152275.1 of Natator depressus. Classification (NCBI taxonomy): domain Eukaryota; kingdom Metazoa; phylum Chordata; order Testudines; family Cheloniidae; genus Natator; species Natator depressus. The sequence goes on along the minus strand of NC_134238.1, from coordinate 41,777,821 downwards.
ACACCACAGAAAACATGTTTACGGAGAGCTCTGTGTGACGTTCCAGAAATAGACCAGCTGCAGCCCCCTAGTAACACTTTGTGGGGGGTTTGGACAATTGGCTCCTTGTAAGTATACATCCAAGTAGTCTCCCCTTGGACCTACAGCCAACAATACCCCCATTCACAGAGCTTCCTTTGCAGCCATTCTGCCCATGCCCAAGTGGAAGGGAGAAGTGGGACTAGTGGCATGAAGAGCCTTGTGCAGACCATTAGCAGATGGGCGAATTGCTGAAATGACTACTAAGGTCTATGTGTGTTTGTGTAAGGATTCCAGGATTGGGCCCAGAAAAAGGGAAAGAAATGAGGAAGAGGAGAGCAGAGCAAAGATGACAAATGGCAATTAAAAAACACAGAAGAATGAATTGGGGTACAGCAACCATGATCCAGAGAAATAAGGCAGCCTAGAACAATAGTTACTAACAACAGAAAACAGACAAAGGAGGAAGAAAAGCTTAATTATTGTTTGTTTGTTTTTACATCAAGATGTCTAATTAAAAGACATTCCATGGCATTAGAAAGCCCTATAGTTTGAATGGCCAAAAGCCATTCTTGTGCAGTGTATGTGTGATGCATTGCAGCAAGACAAAGTAGTTCCAAACTGTGACATTATGGCAAAATATCACCTTGGTGACTAAATAGTCTGATGGAAGGATTTACAAGGTTTCACAATAGTGCTATAAGAAGTGGGGGTATTGGGATGGCTAATGCTGTGCATCAGGTGGGTTGTTAAGAGGCACAAGCCGAATATCACAACCACTCAAAATACAAAAACAAAAGACATCCCAGCACAGCAGCATTCTATTTGGATTATATCCCCATGTAATTCATATTAGGAAGAAAGAAAATAAAATGATTTGTTTAATTTTATTTTTAAATAAAAAGGTATCTGATGTCTCTAAAAATAATTCCAAAAAGATCATTTAAATGCAATGAAAACTGGCTTGACTTCTGTTGTTTTCTAATGCAATGTTTTTTTCTTCAATTTCTTCCTCTCTAAACGAGTTTGACTAGGACGCCTTTAGCTTTTGCTTCACACCTAGGAAGCTGAATATGGGGCTGAACAGAGCCTTGGCCCTTTACCCTTCACTGCTGTTGAAATGGTGCTCCAAGCGATTTGGATCTGATGTGCCAGGCCACTGTTTCTCTCTTTTGAAACCCACTTTGTTTTGCTTTTGAGAACCAAGCCCAGTTCTATCCACTTCAAATGTGTTGTTTGTTCTCCGTTTTTGTGTTCACAGCTTTCTATAACCACATACCCCAAACAAATCTCTAAATATTTTTCCTCTCCTCAGAGTAAATACCTTGGGACTGATTCTCCATTGCCCTAAAGACTTTGTCTAATAATTACACCAGTGCAAAATGAGGGTAAATTGCCTGTCATTGCCATTTGGTAGCATTTTACACCCACTTTGAATTGGTATAAATGACTATACAAGATACAGTGCAGAGCAGAATTAGGCCCCAGTCTTGAATTGGTTCTGTAGAGATAGCCCATACTTTTCTCTGAGATGCTCCGATATGCTTTGTTTTAGGCCAGGTCTGTATGTACAACGCTGCAGCACATCTGGTGAAGAAGCTCTATGTTGACAGGAGAGAGCTCTCCTGTGGGCATAAAAAAACACCACCGCGAGCAGCAGAAGCTATGTCAGCAGGAGAAGCTCTCCTGCTGACATAGTGCTGTGTATATAAGTGCTTATGTCAGTGTAAATTATGTTGCTTAGGGGAATGGTTTATTCATCCCTCTGAGCGACATAAATTATACCGACATAGACTATAGTGTAGACATAGCCTTAATTTCATTTTGGTTTATATTTTCTGCTAGCTCCTTTGAGCTTTCAGCGTGAACTGGAGAACTTAGGAAGGGTGGATTCATGGGCAATCAAACTCATCTCTTGTCCAAGTAATGACTTTGAAGATGCTTTGCCAAACAAAGTTACTACAGCCCAATGGCTGGAGTGAACTGCAGGGGGCCTTTAGCCTCCTTGCCTTCACCTCCACCCCAGAACTGAGGGATAGGAGAATCTTTTCAGTAGTTCGTTCCAGGGCCCTGCTCACCACTCTCCTCCTACACATCTATCTAGTACCCAGCCTGGCTACATAGCCAGAGCACTGGGGTCTAAATCTGGAGCAATGCCATTTTGCTGCATGGGGACCCTCTGCAGCCATGGTGAAGGTCCTGGCTTTGGCCTTCATTGTTTAAAGAGGAAACTGAGTGTTGAGTCATTGAGTTTATTTAATTATGTAGAAGAAACCAAGCCAAAAAGCTTAGATCCAAACTTTCTCAAGTTTAGGGCTCTTCATAACCACAAGGTTAGTTCAAGTTCATCTTTAATGATTAACTTCAGCTTTTGCACGCCCCTTGACTCTTATACCATTAATACATTTTTGCCATGCTGCTTCTACCCACTCCATTGGCGTTTCCCCTTATATAAGCACATTACAGTGGCTTGCAGCAATCACCCCAAACACTCCAGTATGACTACTGCAGCATACAGAGTTCTGGGTTTCTTTGTTGTAGAACACAGTAGTACATTGTTGTTGTTTTTTTAAATGCGCTTTCACTCCCAGGGTTTGCTCAAGTCCAATTTTTTAAAAAATCAGAATAAATCACCCTTAATGTAACACATTTCCTGTACCCCATCTCATGGCTTTACTTCGTCCTGATTGAGAACAATGGGGTTAACCAACATTTGGCACATCTGAACCCACGTGATCGTCGGGTCTCACAAAATAGAGAACATCAGAAAAGAAAATACAGCGAGTTGTTTTGAACTACTAAGGCATTTTAACAAGATGTAATTGATAGAGACAAATGGGCTTCAAAAGCTTCATGAAGGGAAGTGTGCAGACAGTGAGTGTGGTGGTTTATTGAAACTATACGTGTGTTGTAGGGTAAAGCAAATAATAATGCTGGTTAATTTGGCAGTCACCACAGTTTTATTTTTTATCTGCTCTTTACACTCTTCATTTCTGCCATTATCTTTATATCTGAGGCTAAATAGATTTTTAGGCTGAAAGCTCACAGGTACTATTGGAGACAAGGAGTCAATACAAAACCCTAAGATACAATATAGACAGATGGAGACTGGATGGGGGAACAAAAAAAAAAAGAAAACCCACACAAGGGAAGGAAACAAAGATACAGGGCTAACTTTGAAATGAGTAACTAACACAGTGATTGTAAGAGCAGCAGCAACTGGCCTTGAGGGGAACAGTGTTTCTTGTGTTTGCAGTTTACACAGCTCTATGCCACAGTGATCCATGCCTTTGTGATCTCTGGGCTGGATGAGTGCAATTCACTATTGCAAAGGCAGTAATTTAAAATCATATATTGTACAGACTAGCCAGAGTATTACTTCTCAAAACTGATGCTCTACCAGGCCGGAAGCATTGATGGAACTGGACTGACATGCTGGAACTAGACTTTTCCCAGATGATATTTACAGTTAAACTTCTTGGCATCTTTTAGAGCAATTCTGAGCCCTTCCTTAATGAAATCAAAACTCAAATGAGGCAGTGTGACTTTTGCCTAAATAAGGAGTTCAGGTTCAGGCTCTATTTTGGACAAAGTAAAATGAATATTCTGCCTGTTTTACTTTTTTAAGATGCCTCACACCATGGTATCTGAAGCACCATACAACAATTAAAATAGTCGGAAGCATGCCCTAAATGGCAATATTCTTGTAGCCTATCTTGTTCCTGCTATGCCTGCTTGTCTGTGTTTTGGGGATTTTTTTAAACTTTTTTTCCTTCTTGCCTTCTATTCAGTCCCATCTCCCCCAGTTATGGGATGGGACTATGAAGAAGCCATTACTGACTTACTATCAAAGAGATGGGTCCTGGAGGTCTGTGAATGAAGAGGCAACTTCAGAGGTCGCATGGACCCATTAGGAGCCTTTTAAATCCTGTAACCTTAACTTCCAGTTGGCTAGCATGATGTTACATGAACTTCATCTTATTTGTGATGATCAAATTAGTCTCCAGCCAGAACAAGCTACTGTTGGTGACATGAGTGGACTCTGCAGATTATTTTTTGTCTGTTTTCAGAACCTTGACTGTGCTTATAGTTGACTTTTAGTCTTCCGTTCTAGTCATCGTACAATCGGAACTGTGGTCCAGGAAGTCAGACATGTGACTCTTTCTGCACTCACTTAGGGCCTGATCCAAAGCCTGTTGAAGTCAGAGTCTTTCTATTGACTTTAGGGAGCTTTGATCAGGCTCTTACACTGGTGTGAGTGTAAAACTGGTGTTAGTGAGAGCAGACACTTGGGATCTATTTCCCCACTCTGCCAGTGACTCATTGTGTGACCTCAGACAAATCACTTACATTTTCTATGCCTTACTTTTCCCAACTGGGGTTGGGGGAGAGTGGGGAGGGAGAAGCTTTCCTAGTTTTGTAAAGTTTTTTGAGCTCCATGAATGAAAAGCAGATAGTGAGTCAGTATCCTAGTTCTACCAATGTCAATTCAAAAGTACTGAAGTTACTCTGGATTTACACTGGTGTAGATGTGATCAGAATCTGACCAAGCAACTGCCAAATATGATTAATAACAATGTTTAAAAAATTAAAACTGAATGCAAAGTAAAAGTGGGTTAGGGCAAGAGGAAATAAGTTATGGCTGAAAGGATAGTGTTAGCATACAACTCTCTGTTGGGTTTCTGTTAAAATGGTTGATTTATTTTAGGGCTGTTGATTAACTCATGCGATTAACTCAACAAAATTAATCACGATTAAATAAATTAATTGTGATTAATCACAGTTTTAATCGCACTGTTAAACAATAGAATAACAGCTGAAATTTATTAAATATTTTGGATGTTTTTCTACATTTTCATATCTATTGTATTCTGTGTTATAATTGAAATCAAAGTGTATATAATTTTTTATTACAAATATTTGAACTGTAAAAATTATAAACAAAAGAAATAGTATTTTTAAAATTCACCTCATACAAGTACTGTAGTGCAATCTCTTTGTTGTGAAAGTGCAACTTACAAATGTAGATTTTTTTTTGTTACATAACTGCACTCAAAAACAAAACAATGTAGAACTTCAGAGCCTACAAGTCCACTTAGTCCTACTTCTTGTTCAGCCAATTGCTAAGACAAACAAGTTTGTTTACATTTACAGGAGATAATCATAGAATCATAGAATATTGGGGTTGGAAAAAAACCTCAGAAGGTCATCTAGTCCAATCCCCTGCTCAAAGCAGGACCAACACCAACTAAATCATCCCAGCGAAGGCTTTGTCAAGCTGGGCCTTAAAAACCTCTAAGGATGGAGATTCCACCACCTCCCTAGGTAAGCCATTCCAGTGCTTCACCACCCTCCTAATGAAATAGTGTTTCCTAATTTCCAACCTAGACCTCCTCCACTGCAACTTGAGACCATTGCTTCTTGTTCTGTCTTCTGCCACCACTGAGAACAGCCTATCTCCATCCTCTTTGGAACACCCCTTCAGGTAGTTGAAGGCTGCTATCAAATCCCCCCTCACACTTCTCTTCTGCAGAATAAATAGCCCCAGTTTTCTCAGCCTCTCCTCATAAATCATGTGCCCCAGGCCCTAACCATTTTCTTTGCCCTCCGATGGACTCTCTCCAATGTGTCCACATTCTTTCTGTAGTGGGGGGACCAAAATTGGACGCAATACTCCAGGTGTGGCCTCACCAGTGCCGAATAGAGGGGAATAATCACTTCCATCGATCTGCTGGCAATGCTTCTACTAATACAGCCCAATATGCCATTTGCCTTCTTGGCAACTAAGGCACACTGCTGACTCATATCCAGTTTCTTGTCCACTGTAATCCCCAGGTCCTTTTCTGCAGAACTGCTGCTTAGCCAGTTGGTCCCCAGCCTGTAGCGGTGCATGGGATTCTTCCTTCCTAAGTGCAGAACTCTGCACTTGTCCTTGTAGAACTTCATCAGATTTCTTTTGGCCCAATCCTCCAATTAGTCTAAGTCACTCTGGACCCTATGCCTACCCTCCATCATATCTACCTCTTTGCTCAGCTTAGTGTCATCTGAGAACTTGCTGAGGGTGCAATCCATCCCATCATCCAGATCATTAATAAAGATGTTGAACAAAACCGGCCCCAGGACTGACCCCTGGGGCACTCCGCTTGATACCGGCTGCCAACTAGACATCGAGCCATTGATCACTACCCGTTGAACCCAACAATCTAGCCAGCTTTCTATCCACCTTCTAGTTCATTCATCCAATCCATATTTTTTTAACTTGCTGGCAAGAATACTGTGGGAGACCATATCAAAAGCTTTGCTAAAGTCAAGATATATCACATACACCGCTTTCCCCATATCCACAGAACCAGTCATCTCATCATAGAAGGCAATCAGGTTGGTCAGGCATGACTTGCCTTTGGTGAATCCATGTTGACTGTTCCTGATCACCTTCCTCTCCTCCAATAATGCTGCCCTCTTCTTATTTACAGTGTCACCTGAAAGTGAGAACAAGCGTTCACATGGCACTTGTGTAGCTGGCGTTACAAGGTCTTTACATGCCAGATATGCTAAACATTCACATGCCCCCTCATGCTTCGGCCACCATTCCATAGGACATGCTTCCATGCTGATGACGCTTGTTAAAAAAATAATGCATTAATTAAATATGTGACTGAACTCCTTTGGGGAGAATTGTATGTCCCCTGCTCTGTTTTACCCACATTCTGCCATATATTTCATGTTATAGCAGTCTCAGATGATGACCCAGCACACGTTGTTCATTTTAAGAACACTTTCATTGCAGATTCACAAAACGCAAAGAAGGTACCACTGTGAGATTTTTAAAGATAGCTACAGCACTCGACCCAAGGTTTAAGAATCTGAAGACCCTTCCAAAAACTGACTGGGACAGGGTGTGGAGCATGCTTTCAGAAGTCTTAAAAGAGCAACACTCCTATAGGGCGACTACAGAACCTGAACCACCAAAAACAAAAATCAGCTTTCTGGTGGTGGCATCTGACTCAGATCATTAAAATGAACATGCAATGGTCTGCATTGCTTTGGATTGTTATCAAGCAGAACCTGCCATCAGCATGGACGCATGTCCCTTGGAATGGTGACTGAAGCATGAAGGGACATATAAACCTTTAGCATATCTGGCACATAAATATTTTGCGACGCTGGATACAACAGTGCCATGAAAACGCCTTTTCTCACTTTCAGGTGATGTAAACAAGAAGCGGGCAACATTATCGCCTTCAAATGTAAACAAACTTGTTTGTCTGAATGATTGGCTGAACAAGAAGTAGGACTTAGTGGACTTGCAGGCTCTAAAATTTTACATTGTTTTGTTTTTGAGTGCAGTTATGTAACAAAAAAACCTACATTTGTAAGTTGCACTTTCACAACAAAGAGATTGCACTACAGTACTTGTATTAGGTGAATTGAAAAATACTATTTCTTTTGGTTTTTTACAATGCAAATACTTCTAATAAAAAATAAATATGAAGTGAGCACTGTATACTTTGTATTCTGTGTTGTAATTGAAATCAATATATTGGAAAATGCAGAAAACATCCAAAATTGTTAAAATAAATGGTATTCTGTTATTGTTTAACAGTGCAAATAATCATGCATTTAATCATGATAAATTTTTTTAAATCGCTTGTCAGCCCTAATTTATTTACAAAACAGTTTAGCCACTATAACTTAGAACTTCTATATTTTTCAGACTAGCAGCTGATGAATACTTTAGGGTGTGTACAGCTTTATATAGTGTGTCCCCAGTCTCCAAAGAGCTAATAGAAATTGCAGTAAAAGATGTCACCATAGATTGGAGGAAAAGGGACTCATTCTGATCAGTCTAATAGCATTGTTATACCACTGTAATTCAACCGACTTTACTCTTGCTTTATATCAGTGTAACCAAGAACAGATTCAGGCCGCAAAAGTCTATTTTACATGAGATGCTTCGTTTTGAAAAAAGACCCCTTAGTAAAATTTGTTTCCAATTGCTTGTTGCTTGAAGTATGTTCCCTTCTGGCAACATCTGTTTTCTGCTTCTCATGGGCTGCATTTTAGTGTAGTGAAAAACTTCATCACAGGATGGAAAAAATAAAACCTGTCAAAATGTACACGTTTGTTTTCTGCATAGCCAATGGAGTTCCCAGTTGTATGTCCATGCAATCTCAACAGTGGGTATTGAGAACATAGGTTATTGATTTTCTTTTTCTGTACCCTATGTGAGATTTTCCATTTTATAGTCAGAACTGGTTATAGTGATTCAGCACATTGCAGAAGCCAGTCCTATGATTTACATTTACAAAAGTCCAAAGGAAATAGCTTATGTGAGGGAGGGTGAACATGAAATTGTCTGTTTAGGGCTTACAGGTAACAGGGTTTTTGGTGAAAGTTAAACAGAGCATCGTCAGATCACTAGCTGTGATTTCCTGCATCTTGCATCACAAACAAATGACAAAACCAAATAAAAATATGAAACCCTTTAAAAAGAAATTTGTTTCACAGCACCCAAAATGCACAGAATATCCAGATGCTAGAAGTCTGTATAGAGCTGGAAAAACTCTCTTGTTGAATCAGCTTGAAAGCCAGACCAGGTGAGTCCTATTAGCTCCGATCCAGGGTTATAAAGGATTTCAGTGTCTCTCTTGTGGAACATGGATATGGAGAAGGAAAAGAAATCTTGCCAAGGAAAACACTAGGAACACCAAAACTGATGTGAAGGTGGGATTGATGGCAGCAGAAGCTTCTTAGGTTAACGTTTATAGTCATTATTATTTAATGAGCAACAAAAGCAGACTTAGGCCAGAGGCTAAGTGTGATGCTGGCAGACCAGATGCCAGCTCAAGCCAACGTCCCTACGTCTCCGCTGATCACAGATAAATACATTGTGGGAACCAGTCTGGATCATTTGTGTGTTATTATTGTTAAAATAGGAATTAGAATTGTAAGAATGTGTTTAGACTTTATGAAATGCTTGTAAGTTGCTCCATGTGCTAATCTCACTTGCAGTATCTGTATTCCATGTTACAAGGTAATATTTAAAGTCTTGTCTACACTTAAAACGCTTCAGCAGCACAGCTGCACAACTGCAGTGCTTCAGTGTAGACACTACCTCTGCCAATCCTCCATTTCGCTTTATACTGATTGATACTTTGTTAGTGATTGTATGAGGCTGATCCTTCTCTCAGAGAATGGGAGTGTTGGTTGTTGAGGAACATAGGCCCCAGGTGTTGAGCACTGTGACAGGGTCAGGCCAGGTGGCTACAAGAGAGTGGTCGAAAGTAGATACATTAGTTCCAGGTTAAGCAGGTCCCTTTTCCCTGGGTAAGGTAACAGGGACTATTCCAGAACACTCAGGAACTTTCTGGAACTAATTAAGGCAGGCAGGCTAATTAGAACACCTAGCCAATTGGGAAGCTGCTAAAATTAATTAAGGCTAATCAGGACACCTGGTTTAAAAAGGCTGTCACTCCAGTTAGTGAGGTGTGTGGGTAAGGAGCTGGGAGTGAGAGGATGTGCTGCTGGAGGACTGAGGAGTATAAGTGTTAACAGACATCAGGAGGAAGGTCCTGCGGTGAGGACAAAGAAGGTGTTGGGAGGAGACCAAGGGGAAGTAGCCCAGGGAATTGTAGCTGTCGCTCAGCTGTTCCAGAAGGCACTCTAGATAGCTGCAGTCCACAAGGCCCTGGGCTGGAACTGGGGTAGAGGGCGGGCCCAGGTTCCCCCCAAACCTCCCAACTCCTGACCCAACACAGGAGCTTCCACCAGAGGGGAAGGTCTCTGAGCTGGTCCCCGACGCACGTGGTGGATCAGCAGAAACTGCGGGGATTGTTCTTACTCTTTTTTCCCCATGCTGGCTGAGTGATGAGGTTATCTGAGTGAACGGCAGATCTGAGCCACGAAAGTGACCAAACGGAGGGCTACTGCGGATCTGTGAGGCGAGCAAAATCCGCCAATAAGCGCAGGACCCACCAAGGTAGAGGAGGAACTTTGTCACAGCATACATAAACATATAAGTCTGAATGAGGAATGGGTTTTTAAAAACAGTCATTACATTCACTTTCTATTTTCAGAAGAAGCTGGTAATGTCTGAAAACAGACAGGTAAAATTAACATGTAACGTGCGCTCAGAGGCAAGCCATGATCAAAGCACTATTGATTCAAAACAAGGTACTCACAACACGTGACCTGCATGTTGTGCTTGTTTCTGTAAAATGCCATGCATCTACTCCCACTTTCTCCGCAAAACAACCCCATACTCTAAGGGTGTATCGACACTGCAGCTGGGTGGGTAGCCAGACCAGCGCAGGTAGACAGAAACACACACACTAGCTCTGCTTGACCTAGCACACTACAAATTTCAGTATCACCAGGGTAACACTGATGGCAGTTTGGGCTAGCTGGCCAAGTTCAAACAGCTGCCCATGTTATCTCGGCTACATTAGTTTTAGCACACTTGTGCATGTCTGTCTACCCCTGAGATTGTGAATTGCTTGCTCTTCTGTATTCTGTGTTCGCTATCTAGTATGTATATATTATTTGTGGTTTGTACAGGCTTCTGGGGGGATTTTTTTCACCCTGTTGTGTGGAACTCAAGCTTTTGACGGTCTCTGGTTAGAGAACACATTAGGGTGTACATCCTGATTCTCTTTGAGATAATATGTAAATATTTTAGCAATAAGTTATTTTATGGTGTAACTTGAAATTGACAAGGAGGAAAGTGGGTGGGGTGGAGATTTCCCTGTGGTTCCAAATTTCCCTCAGGGGGTGTGGCTAAGGGCTGTGTGGGATCTCTTCTGTACAACATGTCAGAGTTAGTCTCTGAGATCAGAAACACAATGTGTTTCTTTGGCAACTACACTCTGCAAGAATCTGTCCTACCTTTTACTATCTTGGAGTCCTGGAGGTGAACCTAGAGGAAGTGGCGTTGGGTACAGTATCCTACTGTCTGTGAGCTGATTTTTAATGAAAGCTAACCTTGGTTAGAAGGGAGATAAATTGAACTTCAGCCTTTACTACTAAAACACCAAAAATGTATTAATTTAGTAAAATGTCCATAGGCCACAGAAACAATACTTATTTAAAATAACTATATTATGCAATTTCAGCAAAGGGGAATGAAGATTTCTCAGCTACTGTACTTCAAACCAGGTAGGACCTTAATTAAATATGCTATATTGCTTACCATATACAATATAACTGTATAACTGATGTGCCTATTGGTTTCTGGGTTGATTTTAAGGCATTGGCTTGACTTATGAAGCTTTAAATGGCCTAATCTATCTATCCAAGACCCTGATGCAACAAACTTATTCACATGGGAAGACTCCTACTGATTTCAGTGGGGCTCAATATGAATGCAGGGGTCTAGCCACAGGAGTGCAACTGCAGGATCAGAGTCTGACCACCACAGCTAGTGATATATGGGGATGCATGAGCTGGAGCCCCATTGGTAGAAAGCTGAAAAAGCCTTACAGGGAGTTCTTCATTAAGGCCCCCATCTTTAAACCACAATTCGTCTTCAGAGTATAATAGAAAGAGATTGTTAACAGGGGAGGGTTGGAGTGAGGGAGGGATTCTGTTGTGGGGGGGTTACATTAATTTTTTTTGTTGTTGCTAGGTTATTGTTATCTAGGGTAACTGATGGATTGGTGGAAGTGGTTTATTTTAAGATTGTGTTTTGAAGAGCTGCAGGGTGCCCAGAACCTGCAATGGTTGTCTTATTGTTGAATAGTACAAATTTAAATAAATGAGAGGAGGAGCTGAAGAAATCCAGTAGAACATTGACTTTATGCAATAGCCTTTTTTTCCTCTGGAAACTTGGGCTGAAAATCTGCTTTCGTCCCAAATGAATCGAGTTTGGTGGTCTAGTCTAGTCAACACTGAACATTTGCCAACATCTCAGAGAATGACATTCAACCTGGTTTGCAGGTTCCATTTCACTTCTGATATAAGACCAGGCCTGCAAGGGTGAAAGGATAAGATTGAAAGGTTGCAGAAAGTGGCTATTTTTAAAGAACATTTTACACAGAATAATTCAGGCTTCATTATACATAAAAAGGTTACTATAGGAACCTGGCAGCTATGCTATAATTAAAGATGAGTTCTTATTCATTCCTATTATAAATTCCAGTTTTCAGCATTTTATCATCTCGGCTATTTTGATTCCCAGGTTTCTATTATACTTGTTATATTTGGCCCAAATTCTTTATTTTTAAAATGGCATTAAAGCAATGTTGAGTTTTGGAGTGCTAATAAATATAATTTGGACTTAGTTTATGGTGTTCTCCCCTCTAGTTTATGGTGTTCTCCCCAAACCCTACACTTATCAAATTCAATATGTTTGCTGCTGGACTGTCTTGTGCACAGTGCAGGCTCCCTTCACTGGAAAACAGGCTGCCTTAAATGTGATTATCCCTCTTGTTTCAAATGAGTACTTTGTATTTAATGAAGTTGGCTCTATTGTTTCCTCCTCATTTGTTTCATCTCTTGTCTTTTATGATCTAATCTATAACTCTTTGATCCACTGTTTCTGCCATCAAACTATAATTGACAAGTTGACTTTTATTTTTTGAGTTTTTCTTTAGCAATGATATATCTTAACGATGGAAAAGAACAATCCCTGCCAACTATTCTTGAGTGGTTTTGAGCAATCTTATTTTTGAGTGCTTCAGATTACTGTATCCTTCCCTACCCCCACCCCTTCTCTTCGGGACAGCCTAAAAGATCTCACAAGTAATGACTTGTCTAGGGGGTAGTTTAAAATGGATTCATTAGACATGCATTATTTAACTTGCAGTCTGTAAGCCGCACTTTCAGTCTGCATTATTGTGTACACATAGAGGCAGCTTGCTGAGTACTAAGCATACGACATTCTCTAGAGCATCCCATGGCTATTTTTTTTGCTGCTCAGCTGTGTGCATTTTGGGATTTTTCTTGCTCTGCATTGTGGGATGCATAGCAGAAGCCAGGCAGGTTTCCACGGGCTTCACCCCATGCTTCCTTTCTGATTGAGCTAGCTCTGTTTTTGAATTGCTGTCAGCCAGCATGGACCCAACAATGCTCAGCAATACTACACTGGCAACTCAGAATAGGTAGAGGCTGCTTGGGCTGTATTTCAGCACTCAAAGCTGGATGAATTCAGAGATTTGAGCTGGCAAATGGTGTCTGGGTGCAAGGGGGTTCACCAGGCAGGACAGACGTGGGAAGAGGAAACGAAAATAGGTGGTGGGCACGGTGTCCTCCATGGCATGGGCCTAGATTTCTGGCCAGGAATTGGGCTCTGTTGCTCGCATCAAGATCCTCTGTCCCAAAGAGATCCTGGTTTTCTGGCGACAGCTCTTCACTGACCTCCTCATGCTCATCATCCAATGAATCTTACTGATCATCCTTTGGGTGGTGCGGGAGGTTAGCAGAGCGGGCAGCAGCATCCACAACCTTCCTGGGTTGGGCAGTAGGGTAATTGATCAAAATCTTGTCCAGCTCCTGAAAAAAGTGCACAGGTCACCTGCCAAATTTTTTCCTGGCATCCCCAGTTTGAATGTAAATCCTCCTGAGCAGCTTGCTCTTTACCCTGCACTAGTCAGCATCCCAGTTGTGGCCACTTGCAGTCATGTCCATAGAAAGATCCTTATTCCGGTGGCTGGCCATAAGAGCTTCCCACCCCGACACCCCTCCCCACCTGGGTATAACTAACAGCTGACTTTGAGTCTCGGTATCTCTTACAATCCAGTGTATCGCCAATAAGCACCACAAGAGAGTCACTGGTACTCACCTGATGTTAGTGTAGTAGGTAGTGGATTGAATGGGCAGTTTGGAGAACTTCAGCTAGAAGTGGACTGAAGCCCATGCATACGCCCATAGTAACGATTATGCTTCTTTTTAAAGGAGAAGATGAAGCGCTTCTTATTGCTTGTGTCTATGGCCTTGCTCACAACAGGTGAGTTTTCATTCACTGCATAACTCATCCATTTACAAACAGTAAAAAATGGTAATAAATTATTTAAGTATGATCATCCCATGCCCAAAGAACTGTCTGTATTAACTCATGGCAGGAGAGACTACGCAAAAACTTTAAAAAGAGAGAGCTTCAACACATTTATTCTTTCCATATTTGTTTTACATTCTTGCTGTTAATTTTATCCTATGTTATCTTCCAGATTCTTCTGATTGCTTGGAATCTGATCTTCCATTTTGCAAGCAAGTTCCAGGTAAACAACTCTCTTTAGGCAGTAGCCAGTTAAGGATGGGCCCCACTTGTGAAGGAAATGCCACAGTTGAAGTGATTGGATAATCAATTTGGGTTTGAAATATTCATTAGAGTAAAGTTTTTTGGCTGCAATCCAATCTCCAGTGGATAGGGATTTCTGAAAGTAGCACCAGCAGTTTCTTCAGAGCATGAACCTTTACTCATTGGTGTCCCACTGCAATCAATGAATGAATTCAAGGGTACGGAGCAGAGGGCTTTACTTGGAAAGATTAACTTTTTATGTTTGCAGAGACATTCATGCCATTGAAAAGCAGAGACATTCATGCTATTGAAATGGATGATGTATAACAACCGAGCATTGCTATTGTATGGATACAACCAATCCATGCAAACATGCAGTTACTCCAGGCAATGGAGTCTATAGCAATGGGGCCAGCTAGCATGACAATGTTAAAAGCTGAAGATTTTAGAATATTTGATAGAGAAAGACAGTGCTTCTGCGTCTACTGACAAGTGATTGATATCTCATATCACAGCAATCAAAACAGTCTAATTTAGAGAGAGACTACTTTCACCACAATTGTTGGAACAACTGACATGCTGCTGTTATTAATGTTACTGTCACATCTCTAAGCCTTCATCGTGGACCAGGAGCCTATTGTGCTAGACATTGCACAAACAGAACAAAAACATGGTCCCTTCCCCAAAATGCTTATACTGTAGCTAGAAGATGAGACAACAGATGGGGAGTGCAAGGAATCAGCATGAAAGGCAGTTGTCTCAGCACCCCAGCTTAACCATTGTCCATTTTTTTTGGTAGGCATCGTGGCAAAGGAGAATTTTGAGGAGGATAATGTGGTAGCTGTAGTGATGTTTACAGGGAGCTCCACCCAGCTGCAAGAAGCAGTGCGGGAGAAAGCACAAAAGTGCTTGTTTGAAAATAAGTGGCCAATGGAGACTGGCATCAAGGGTCAATCTGAGGCAGGAGTCAACAGCTTGATAGTGAATGACACACAATAGGTGTCATTGGCTGTGAAGGGACTTGAAAATGAAGACTATTAGCTTATTTTGGTTCCCCCTTCTCTCTTACCTCAATGGGGAGATGTGACATGGTCAAAACGCCGAGCTAGGAAAATGATCTTTGCAGCAGAATTCTGAATGGGTGTGAATGGGGGTAAAATTGCATTTGTCAGGGCCAGAGAGAAGGATGTTGCAGTAACTGAGGTGCAATATGATGATATAATAGGGAAGGGGGGGCCAGTGTATGAGAGTTTTAGCTGTGTGGATAGATAGGAAAGGCTGTATCATAGCGATGTTATGCAAGATTTTGATGTGGCCTGGATGCAAGGCCCTAGAGAGGTCCAAGTTGAAGAGGACACTCAGGTTACAGGCCTGAGTGACCACCACAGGATTGTAGAGTTGTCCACAGTGATTGAGAAAGGAAGTAGCAGAGAGGATTTGGGGGGAGGATTAAGAGCTCTTCTGAAGCCATGTTTATCTTGAACTGACTGCTAGAGAGCCATAAGGAGTTGTCTGAGACACAGGCCAAGATTTTAGTTTGGACAGAAGGAGACAGAACTGGAGTAGAGAAGTAGTTTAGTGAGTTGTCTGCATAGCATTGGCAGTTGAATTTGGATCTGTGGATGAGATTACCCAGAGATAAGATGTAGAGTGAAAGGAGAAGGGGGATGAGGGACCAAGCAAGCCCTGTTGAACCCCCACAGACTGGGTCTGAGCTTTGGCTAGGAACCGGTCACTGAAGACTTTGGCAAGAGAGGTTTCGGTGAACTGCAAGGAATGGAAGCCGAATTGAAGAGAGTCTAGGTTGGAACTGAAGGAGAGTAACTCCAGACAGTGATTTTTAGAAAGTGTGTTCAATGAGCTTACAGATGAAAGGGAGATGGGGCAGTAGTTAGAGATAAGTGAGGTCAAGGGTGGGAGTTCTTTAAGATGGAAGAGACTAAAGCATGCTTGTATTGTGAGGGGAAAGAGACAGAGGAGAGCAAGAGGTCAAGGAGAAGAGGGAGGGAATGTGCCAAGGAGGTTTAGAGAGGGAATGGAGTCACTGGGGCATATGGAAGGGTTAGAGGAGGAGAACAGATGAGAAACTTCTGCATTAGTTACAGAAGAAAGGAGGTTGGAGTTGTAGGAAGGGAAGGAAAGGTCACACTGTATGTTGTCAATTTTCCCTTGGCAGAAATTGGCAAGATGTTGTGTGGCGAGAGAATTGGAGGCAGAACGATGGGAGGGGTTGAGGACAGTCAACGGTGGCCGTTGGGATTGCAGGCATGAGATTCAATTAAATTGGAGAAGTGAGTTGTTTACCAGTGAAGAAGCAAAAGTGAAGGAGGAGAGAACAAATTGGTAGACGAGGAAGTCAACCCTCTCACAGAATTTCTGCCAGAGTTGATCTGCAAAGCAAAAACAGAAGTTGAGAAAGAAGACGTTGGAGGTGAGCCAGGAACGACTTTGCAATGGAAAGGAAGAGGAAAAAAAAATCAAGGACAGAGGAGCGTGAAGTACGGAGAAAGTCAACAACCATATCAACGGAGAAAAAAGACAGGGAGGAAAGGGCTGAAAGCAGACAGAAGTAATCAGTGCTGATGGATTAGAAGTAATGGAAAGGCCAAGTGACAGGGAATGAGAGAGGGGCTAATGGGTGATGTTGAAGACCAGGTGATGATTGGAGAGTGGAACTCAGCAACAGAGAGATCAGAAAGCAGTTCTTGGTGAATACCACGTCAAATCAGTTTTGACTCACTTTGGTGAGTCACTTTTTGGTGAGTGGGAAACAGAGCAGCAGGTGAAATGAAGAAGTGAGGGAGAGGAAACTTGCAGCTAAGCGGCTGGATGGATCATCAATATGGAAGCTGAAGTCATGAAGGTAGGTCTGACTCAGGATGAGGAGTGTGAGAGAAGGAGAGTCCTCTGTAAGAGAGGGCAGCTCCAGAGGCCATGTCAGATGAAGGGATTCATGAGCTGGAGGGAAAAAGATGTGAAAAGGTCATGGATGGTTGCAATCTTTTTAGAGATGGAGTGGGCATTCCAGAGACAGCAGGAGGGGGGATGGGTGTGAGACTGGGAATGGTGGCACGAAAGAGGAAGAGGTGGTGATGGTGGTGGTGGGGACGGGTGTGGGTCGTGTGGAGGGGGCCAAGGTTGGGGCAAATGTCACCAGAGATGAGGAAGAGGCAGCAGAGGAGGATGTTGCTGTGAGATCTCCCCCCTCCTCCCACCAGCACAAATCCAGAAGTAGGTAGATCCGGTGGGAACTACAGAGGGATGGGGAAATGGAGTCACGGGGAGGAAGGCGGACAAGGGATGCTGTGATTCAGAAGAGGCACCTGGCGAGAGCTGTGGCAGATGGATGAGAAAAAAGGCTATTGGAAAACATTGTGAAAATAATGCTACTGCAGCCCCCTCAGGCACATTGCCCTTCCTAGCTGGGGATGCAAGAGTAATCAGGCCAGGCTGCACCCCTGGCGGTATTGGGATGACAGGCACAGCAGGAGTAGAGCAACCTGCTGGAACTTTCACAGCTGCCTCTCAGAAAGTTGGGGTGCTGAACAATTGTTTCAGCAAATAGGATTTTTCTGCCAATAAAAACAGTTCCAGCATAGAAGATGGACTCTGAGTACACAGTGTGCGCTGGGTGTGTCATTTTTGCTGCAATCAGCCATAGCTTTCCAGGCCACACATTTAATTCGGCATCTGCTGACTATAACCCTTATGAAAACATTGCTGAAAAATCTTGCTGACTAATAAAAAGAGGTTTCAAAGTGAAAAAACTGGGCCATTTCCCATTTGTCTTTTCAAAAGAGATTAGAGCTCTGGTGGGAGGAGATACAGTGGAATGAAACTAGAAGTAATTGGATGAAACTGTGCAAAGGAAAATTTAAGATCAATAAGGAAACCCTTGATAATGGGGAGCTTTATTTGACTGTAGAATGAAGTGGTGGGAACATCATTGTTTGAATAAATGAAAACTGACCTGGTCAAGGTACTAAGGAATGTAATGTACAAACAGACCTGCATTAGCGGGGAGAGGGATCAGCTGAGCTAATAGGCCTTGTCCATCTCTATTTCCTATGTTTCCAAGTTGCTCATTATAGTGTAATCACCTGCAAACTGAAGGCATTTTTGTAAAGCCACCAGTAATAAGAGTCAGATGATCTCCTCCACTTGCACAAGCATAGGGAACTCTTCAACACTATGGCCAGCTCTTCCCAGACCCCATAAAAACCCCATATGCATCCAGGAAATTTTGGCTGGTGGGGTAAGGAGAAAGAGTTACTCTCTGCCCCTGAAAAGGTAACAGGTATCTGCACTTAAATTAATGCAGCATTAATTCAGACTCCACAGAAGCCCTTCTCTTGGGTAGGGGTGTAGGGGGTTTTGTGCAGGTGCAGCGTGCTTGACCATTGGCAGAGGAACAGATGCCAGCAAACAGCATGGAGGGGCTGGCTGTAGGATTCAAGCTTCCTTTCCCTGTGAAGCTTTAGGGCCACGGGAATTAAAGGCTGCACTCCCTCTCCACTTTGTGGTCCTAAAACTCCTTCTAACTGAAGGAACAGATGCCTGGGAATGTCACAAAGTCAAATTCATGGAGTTTTCCGGCTCCCTGCTCCTTCCCACAAGTTTCTCTGTGGGAGGGATGATCCAGAAATTTAAGATCGTGCTTCTGTAGGAAGAGTTTTCTAAAATACAGTGATGTGTCTCTGCTCTGTGCAGAAGAGAATAGAACTGATTCTTCTCTCATTTACTCCACTACAAATCAGAGTGCAACACCACAGAAGGCAGCAGTGCTCTACAGAGAGATTCTACTTACATTCAGTGTTTAACTTCCAAGTAATAAGATATGTCTCAGACAGGGGTTTGTTTTTTTTAAATCTGTGCAAATGAGAAAATAAGATTTGTACAATGGGGATTTGACTACAGTTATCAGGAAAACAGAACTACAGTTGTATTGTCTACATTTCAAGATCCTTATCCTCTTCTCTAAAGTTAGTACATTTACATTTTATTTTGGTGTCTGTTTATAAACTATGGAGTGGTACCCAGGAACATAATTTCTTAATTCCTGTGAATTCAATGTTCATACACTGAAAAGAAAAAAATGAATACAATTTCTGATACTTAAGATTTCTGAAATATTGCAGAAAACCCAGGGGACACTAAAGACTAAAAAAAAAGTTCCTTTAAAAATACTGTCAGTGTTTGACAAACTGTAAAAAACACTAAATAAATTTTAGGTTCTTGAGGAAAAAATTAATCATTTTGTATACCAAGCCTGTGGTCATATTATTTATTAACTGATAAGTAAGAAACTGACATTTCATCCAGTATGCTAATGTACTGTAGCCCTAGTTAGCCTATTATTCTGAATTAGAAAACATCACTGAAAAATAACTTCAAAAGTACGCGATTCAGTAAATATATCTTCCAATGTTGGTCTCTTGCCTAATGTTACATGATGATGTAATGTATTAAAAGAAACTCCTACCCTGTATTCCTGGATCCTGTATTCCTTGTAGTATGGGAGTTTTGGGTACACAAGGAATTCAGGTCTAGGCCATTACTGTGTCAATTATCAGAAGCTCTGTGTTTTCTTTAGCTGATTGGAATTAGCTTCAACAAGGTTTAATACTGGATGAACCATTAACACGAAGAGGGATAATTCTCTAATGTTTCCAGCAAGTTACCTGGAATCAGAATGCCTAAACTTCTCAGCTCTGCTCCTGACTTCATATGCTACCTTGTACAAATAATTTAGGCTTATATTTTCAGAAGTGTCCACTAATTTTGCATGTTCAAGTATTTAGGTATCAAGTTAGACAAACAAACCACTGAAGCACCCCAAATCAGTGTCCGTTTTGAAAAACTTTGGTCTTAAGTTTTCCAATTCTTCCATTATTCATCTATACAATAGTCATAAACAATGCTTATCTACAACACAGGATGTCTGTGAATAAATTCATTAAATATTTGGAAAGTGCTTTGAGATCATTGGAAGAAAGATGCTTTAAAATAAGAGTTAAGCAAAAATATTCTGCAAATATTCACTTGATTTTTTAAAAACTTACTTTAAATGACAATAAAATAAAATTTGATAAGTCATTCTCAATTTCTGGATTGGGACTCAGAGCAGCTGTTTGTTCCTCAGGTTATCTGGATCTATATTGTTTATATCCTTAAAGCTCTTGATTGCATTAAGCAGACTATAGGCAACCAAAGGCCCTCAGGTAGTCATGTTGCCTCATTCTGCAATAGCTGCAAATCTGCAAGTGGTTTTCTAAAGTAAAGGAAGTGTGTTGATATTGAGAATTCATGAAGATGTGAGTGCGGGTGGTGTGTTCCATGTGTAAGGGGACTCTTGCCCCCTTACTAACATTCAGTGGGGGTGTTTTGGTTGGCTAGCTCCCAGTACTAAAAGGGGAAGGGTCTATGGGAAACCAGGACCCTGAGACTGATAGTCCCCAGGAACAATAGGGAGAGGCTAATGCGCCAGGTCAGCCTGAATGACAGGGCAAGCAGGCTAATCAGGGAGTCAGGAGGCCAGTGAGGTCCCATCCTCTGTGTGAGCTGGATTTGCCTGGGTCAGACAGAGTGGGGCCAAGCTAAGCTGGGGAGCAGAGCTGTGCCAGATCCAGAGAGACCAGAAAAGCAACCCAGAGAGAACAGACCCTGTCCTGGGAGCAGAGCTGCAGCCCCATAGCTAGAGGCACAGCCCAGAGAGAGCAGACTTGCCCTGGGAGCAGAGCTACAGCAACCAGAGCCAGAGGGGCCAGAAAAGCAGCCCACGAAGCCGGTCAGTGCTGGGAGCAGAGTCACAGAAGCAGCCTGCAGAGCAGACCTGTCCTGGGAGCAGAGCTGCAGCAACCAGAGCCAGAGGGGCCAAAGAAGCAGCCCAGGGAGCTGGAGGCAGAGCAGCAGCAGCGCTGAGACAGATTGGTGGAGCTGTGGCTGGAGTGGTCCGGAGCTGGGTGTGGTGAGGAGAGCGAGGGGGACCCTGGGCAGCAGGCCCAGCACAGGGAGACGCCTCAGCCAAGAGGCTCTGCAGGCCAGGCTTGGATCGTAACCCCGACAGGGCGGGGGCGACGCTGGGAAGAAGGGTCCTACCGCTTAGAGCCTGAGAGCGTGTGGCCACCACCAGAGCAAGTGTCCAACCCACAGCATCCCTACAGCACAGCCAGGGCCTGAGAAGGCAGCCTGGGACTTACAAGGAACAGACTGTGAACTGTCTGGACATTCCAGAGACACTGTTTGTGATGTTCCCTGCCACAGAGCGGGTTGATGTGTTTCCTTTAACCTTTCCCATTTTTCCTTATTCTTTTTAAAATTAATTGTTGATTAAATAACTTGCATTTGCTTTAACTTGTATGTAATGGTCAGTGGGTCAGAGAAGTGCCCAGTGCAGAGAGTACCCCGGAGTGGGGACACTCTAGCCCCTGTCCTAGGTGACCACAGCAAGGTTGGGGGTCGACCCCCCAGGAATCCTGGGCCCAGCCTTGTTGGGGTTACGAGGACTGTGCCAGACAGGAGAGTGGAAGGGGAGGGAGGCCACTGGGTAAAAGAAGTGGGAGCAAGGACTCAGATCCTTTCGCTAGCCCACTTCACCGGGGTAGTGCAGAAGCCAGGAAAGTTCCCCACAATAGTGGGACTATTCCCCCGCTTACACATGTCTTAAATAAAAGGTAATAGCTAAAACTTTTGGAGATTGTAAAAGCCAATCTTGACCTACTTCTGGCATCTAGATATCAGCTGTAAATGGAGGACAGCTGTCTGTTCATCTCCCCCCAACTCTGGGAGTTAACATTGCTGAGTTGGAAATGCAGAACACACACTGCAAGCAGAGTGCAGTAATGGAATCTGTGTGCAAAGAATGCAGCAACATTAGCTAGCCCTTAAGGTAATTTAAGGAGCATACAGTGTGTTCCAATTTTTTTAAAGCAGAATACACAATTTAAATGTTAAACAAGTGTGGAAGTATTTCACAGACCCATAACATGCTGTTCAGTCAGACAGCAATAAGTCTTTGTTACCAGAGAGAAGCATGGCTAATGGGTGTAAAGAAAGACTAAAAAAGTAGGAAATGCCATAATTCAATAGGCCTATATTTTTATCAAGCCTCATATCCTACCGTTTGGCAATGGTCCTTAATTAGATTCTTAAAATAAGACATCCAACACTGGTCCCAGTACAGATCCTTGGGGGATCCTGCTATTTACCTTCCTCCTCTGTGAAAACTGACCATAGATTCCTACCCTTTGTTTCCTACCTTTTAACCAGTTACTGATCCTTGAGAGGAAATTCCCTCTTATCCATGACTGCTTACTTTGCTTAAGAGTCTTTTGGGGGCTTTGGCAAAGGCTTTCTGAAAGTCCAGTTATACTATATCCACTAGTCACCCTTGTCCACATGTTTGTTGACGCCATCAAATAATTCTAATAGATTGGTGAGGCATGATATTTATCAAGTTGTATGATGATTTTGTTCTTTACTATAGTTTCAGTCAATTTTCCTGGTACTGAAGATAGGTTTAACAGTCTGTAATTGCCAGGATCACGCCTGGAGCATTACATTAGCTATCTTCCAGTCTTCTGGTACAGAGGCTGATTTAAGAGCAGTTAGCAGTTCTGCAATTTCATATTTACGTTCCTTCAGAACTCTTGGGTGAATACCATCTGGTCTTGGTGGCTGGAAAATATAGTGCCCATATTTTAAAAAGGGAAGAAAGAGAACCTGGGGAACTACATACTGGTCAGCCTCACTTCAGTCCCCGGCAAAATCATGGAGCAGATCCTCAAGGAATCCATTCTGAAGCACTTGGAGGAGAGGAAGGTGATCAGGAGCAGTCAACATGGATTCATCAAGGGCAAGTCATGCCTGACCAACCTTATTGCCTTCTATGATGAGATAACTGGCTCTGTGGATATGGGGAAAGCAGTGGACGTGATATATCTTGACTTTAGCAAAGCTTTTGATACGGTCTCCAATAGTAGTCTTGCCAGCAAGTTAAAGAAGTATGGATTGGATGAATAGACTATAAGGTGGATAGAAAGCTGGCTAGATTGTCAGGCTCAACAGGTAGTGATCAACGGCTTGATGTCTAGTTGGCAGCCGTTATCAAGCGGAGTGCCCCAGGGGTCGGTCCTGGGGCCGGTTTTGTCCAACATCTTTATTAATGGTTTGGATGATGGGATTAATTGCAACCTCAGCAAGTTTGCAGATGACACGAAGCTGAGGGAAGAGGTAGATACGATGGAGCGTAGGCATAGGGTCCAGAGTGACTTAGACTAATTGGAGGATTGGGCCAAAAGAAATCTGATGAGGTTCAACAAGGAAAAGTGCAGCGTCCTGCACTTAGGAAAGAAGAATCCATGCACCACTACAGGCTGAGGACCAACTGGCTAAGCAGCAGTTCTGCAGAAAAGGACCTGGGAATTACAGTGGACGAGAAGCTGGACATGAGTCAGCAGTGTGCCCTTGTTGCCAAGAAGGTCAACGGCATATTGGGTTGTATTAGTGGGAGCATTGCCAGCAGATTGAGGGAAGTGATTATTCCCCTCTATTCGGTACTGGTGAGGCCACACCTGGAGTACTGAGTCCAGTTTTGGGGCCGCCACTACAGAAGGGATGTGGATATATTTGGAGAGAGTATAGCATAGGGCAACAAAAATGATTAGGGGTCTGGGGCATATGCCTTACAAGGAGAGGCTGAGGGAACTGGGGTTATTTAGTCTGCAGAAGAGAAGAGTGAGGAGGTATTTGTTCGCAGTCTTCAGTTACCTGAAGGGGGGTTCCAAAGAGGATGGAGTTAGGCTGTTCTCAGTAGTGGCAGATGACATAACAAGAAGCAATGGTCTCAAGTTGGAGTGGGGGAGGTCTAGGTTGGATATTAGGAAACACTATTGCACTAGGAGGGTGGTGAAGCACTGGAATGGGTTACTTAGGGAGGTGGTAGAATCTCCGTCCTTAGAGGTTTTTAAGGCCCAGCTTGACAAAGCCCTGGCTGGGATGATTTAGTTGGTGTTGGTCCTGCTTTGAGCAGGGGATTGGACTAGATGACCTCCTGAGATCTCTTCCAACCCTAATATTCTATGATTCTATGACTTGTACTGTATAGTTTGTTCCAAAAACTCCTCTATTCGCACCTCCATCTGGGACAGTTCCTCAGATCTGTCACTTAAAAAGAAGGGCTTGGGTGTGGGGTTCTCCCCCGTATCCTCTGCAGTGAAGACCAATGCAAAGAATTCATTTAGCTTCTCCACAATGGCTTTGTCTTCATTCAGTGCTCATTTAGCAGCTCGACTGTCCAGTGGCCCCACTGATTATTTGGCAGGCTTTCTGCTTCTTAAACTTTTTGCTGTTAGTTTTTGTGTTAGAACTAGTTTTAGCTCGTTCTTTACATTCTTTCTTGTCTTGCCTTACTATACTTTTACACTTGCGAGAGCTTATGCTCCTTTTTCTCTTCCTCAATGGGATTAATTTCCAATTTTACACTTGCCAGAGCTTATGCTCCTTTCTCTCTTCCTCAATGGGATTCATTTCCAATTTTTAAAAGATGCTTTTTTTGCTTCTAACCACCTCTTTTACTTTGCTGTTTAGCCAGGGTGGTATTTTTGGTCCTGTTACTGCGTTTTTTATTTGGGATACACATTTATTTGAGCCACTTATGTTTTTAAATAGTCTCCATGCAGTTTGTAGACATTTCACCCTCATAACTGGTTCTTTTAATTTCTATTTAACTAGCTTCCTCATTTTTGTATACTTCCCTTTTTGAAGTTCAGTGCTATGATGGTGGATGTCTTTGGCATTTCCCTCCCCACCCCCCAAGGATGTTAAATTTAATTACATTATGGCTGCTGTTACCAAGCAGTTCAGCTAGATTCACTTCTTGGACCAGATCCAGGTTTTCACTTAGGACTAAATCAAGAATTGCCTCTCCCCTGGTGGGTTCCAGGACTAATTGCTCCAAGAAGCAGTTATTTAATGGGTCTAGAAACTTTGTCTCTGCATCCCAATCAACGAGGATAACTGAAGTTTCCCATTATTATTGCATTGTCTGCCTTTGTAGTAGGGCAGTCAAATTATTTTAAAAAATAATCACAATTTATCATGAGATTAAAAAATAGTCACGATTAATCAGAGTTTTAATCACACTATTAAACAATAATAGAATGCTAATTTAAATTGACTATAAATATTTTTGTATGTTTTTCTACATTTTTAATTATATTAATTTCAATTATAACACAGAATTCAAACTGTAGAGTGCTCACTTATATTAATATTGGTTAAATATTTGCACTGTAAAAAAGATAAAAGAAAGCATTTTTCAATTCACCTCAAGCAAGTCCACTCAGTCCTACTTCTTATTCAGCTAATCACTAAAACAAACAAGTTTGTTTACATTTGCGGGACATAATGCTGCTCGCTTATTTACAACCTGAAAGTGAGAACAGGCATTCGCATGGCACTGTTGTACCCAGCGTTGCAAGGTATTTTGGTACCAGATATGCAAAACATTAATATGCCCCTTCATGTTTTGACTTGTAAGTTTTAAAGTTTTACATTGTTTTGTTTTTGAGTACAGTTATGTTAAAAAAAAAAGTCTACATTTGTAAGTCTTTCATGATAAAGAGATTGCACTACAGTACTTGTATTAGGTGAATTAAAAATGCTATTTATTTAGTTTTTTTACAGTACAAATATTTGTAATAAAAATATAAAGTGAGCACTGTACACTTTTTGTACTGTTTTAATTGAAATCGGTATATTTGAAAATGTAGAAAAACATCCAAAAATATGTGTAGTAAATTTAAATTGGTATTCTATTATTGTTTAACCGTGCAATTAAAACCGCAATTAATTTTTTAATCTAGTTAATTTGTTTTGCATTAATTGCATGCATTAACTGTGATTAATTGACAGCCCTAGTTTGTAGCATCTCTAATTTCCCTGTTCATTTCCGTCACCCTCACCATCCTAGTCAGGGGTATATTCCTACTGCTATACTCTTATTGTTCAAGACTTGAATTTCTATCCATAGAGATTCTGTGGTACACAGTTTGATTCATTTAAGATTTTTTTACTTTGGCTGGTGCTTTTTTTCACATTTAGTGCCACACCCCCACCAGCACAACCTATTTTATCATTCCTATATATTTTGTACCCTGGTATTACTGCGTCCATTTGATTATCCTTATTCCACCAAGTTTCTGTGATACCTATTACATCAATATCCTTATTTAATGCCAGGCTCTTTAGTTCACCCATCTTACTATTTAGACTTCTATCATATGTGTCAAGGTCCCTTCCCCACTCTGAACTCTAGGGTACAGATGTGGGGACCTGCATGAAAGACCCCCTAAGCTTATTCTTACCAGCTTAGGTTAAAAATCTCCCCAAGGTACAGATTTTGCCTTGGCCTTGAACAGTATGCTGCTGCCATCACCAAGCGTTTTAAACAAAGAACAGGGAAAGAGACCACTTGGAGACGTCTTCCCCCCCCAAGCCCCCCCCCAAGCCCTACACCCCCTTTCCTGGGGAAGGCTTCATAATAATCATCACCAATTGGTACAGGTGAACACAGACCCAAATCATTGGATCTTAAGAACAATGAAAAATCAATCAGGTTCTTAAAAGAAGAATTTTAATTAAAGAAAAGGTAAAAGAAGCACCTCTGTAAAATCAGGATGGTAAATACCTTACAGGGTAATCCGATTCAAAAAGAATCCCTCTAGGCAAAACCTTAAGTTACAAAAAGACACAAAAACAGGAATACACATTCCCTCCAGCACAGCTTATTGTACAAGCCATTACACAAAAGAAAATCTAACACATTTTCTAGCTAGATTACTTACTAACTTTACAGGAGTTGTAAGACTGCATTCCTGATCTGTTCCCGGCAAAAGCATCACACAGACAGACCAAACCTTTTGTTCCCCTGCCTCCAGATTTGAAAGAATCTTGTCCCCTCACTGGCCATTTTGGGTCAGGTGCCAGCGGGGTTACCTTAGCTTCTTAACCCTTTACAGGTGAAAGGATTTTGCCTCTGGCCAGGAGGGATTTTACAGCATTTTATACAGAAAGGTGGTTACCCTTCCCTTTATATTTATGACAATATGTATAGGTAACAGCGACAGACCCTGGTCATCAGCAGGCGGGATTGAACCTGGGACCTCTAGAGCTTAGTGCATGAGCTAAAAGCCATACGGCTATTAGCTAAGGCTGTAGAGCAGACTCATTAACCTCTCTCTAAGTGGTCTTGGTGCCACTAGATGGGACAGCACTTGTACATTGTCAATATTCAGTTGCTTACCTTTATGTGTTCTATTTAAATGGGAATCTTACATTTGACTGTTCCTCAGTAGCTCCTATCTGAACTTTACCAACTTCTCTCCTGCCCTCTTTACTAGGATATAGAGTTCACCTTTTAATAAAAATTCCTCCCTTAGGGATGTCTCTGCCTGAACCATGTTCTCATCTGTACCTGTTGGCTTTCTCCCACTCCTTAGTTTAAAAAATCCTGTATAACCTTTTACATTTTACAAGCCAGCAATCTTGTTCTCTTTTGGTTTAGGAAGAGCCCATCTTTCCCGTAGGCTCCTCTTTCCCCCAAAGCCTCCCCAGTTCCTAATAAACCTAAATCCCTTCTCTCTCCGCCATCATCTCATCCAGGCATTGAGACCCTGCAGTTCCGCTGGTCTTCCTGGCCCTGTGCTTGGAACTCTCTTGCCCAGCAGCCTCAATTTGGCCTCCACGCCCTCTCTCCTACCTTTACCTATGTCATTGGTACCTACCCTGTACTATGAACGTGGGCTCCTCCCCAGCACTACACAAAAGTCTGTCTAGGTATCTCATGAGATCCACAACCTTCACACCCGGCAGCCAAGTTCTCCTGCAGTTCATCATGCAGTTCTCCTGGTCATCACAAACCTAGATATCTATATTTCTATTAAGTGAATCCCCCATTCTGCTACCTGGCTCTTCCTAGTTACTGGGTCCTCTCCTTCAGTGGGAGCCTCAGTGTGAGGGGCTAGCATGACATCATCTAGAAGGAGGTCCCAGCTATGGAATCATTTCCCTCTACTCCAGCTTGACGTCTGCTTCCCTGAGACTTTCATCCTCCTCAGCAGTACAGACGCTGTCAGACTGGGGGTGGGACCACACTATTGTGTGTCTGAAAGTCTTGTCTATGTACCTCTCTGTCTCCCTTCGCTCTTCCAGTTCAGCCACTCTGGTCTCAAGAGTCCATACTCAGTCTCTGAGGGCCATGAGTTGCTTGCACCGAAAATACACATATGCCACCGGCCCACAAGGCAGGTAATTGTACATGCTGCATTCAGTACAATAAACTGGGTAGTTCCCTCTGCTGCTGGACTTCTGCCAGTATTATTTTTACTCTTGCAAGATTTGTTTGTGACCTAAGTTTAGAGAATGTTAGGTGTAGAAGAGTGTTTTTGTTTGGTTTTTCTCCTCCTTTCTGTGTTTCTTTTCTCAAGGGTTTTCTGGTGTAGTTAGGTTAAAACCCCTCAGCCTCCTCTTCCTGCCACTGAACTGTCTCTGCTGCCAAACTCTCCTTGGTAATTCACTCTGTCCCACTCTCGAGAGCTGGACCTAGAAGGAATGCCTCTCTTAACTCCCTCACATAACTCCCCTGTTTGCTGCTACTGGTCGCTTAGGAGCTGGCTTTTTAAACCCCTGTTCTCACTGAGATAGGATCCCTTAACAAGGGCATGGAGCTAAAGGGCTTAGGGATAAAAGACTAGCACGCTAGAGCCTCATTAGTAAGCTCTCAGCCTAGCCTAGCCGGCCACTTGGCTCAGCACACAGCCTCCCACAACAGACCACACCATGCTCTAAAATGTACCTAGTTTGTGTTGATGTAGTTCATTTCAAACAACTCTAAGTTAACATGAACTAGGTACATTTTAGTATACATCAGCAGGGTCTAGATGTGCATTTACCGCACAGCACACTGGTGTGCTTTAGAAATCACACCCCTCTGGTGCTCTTTGTATAGACAAGCCCTAAAGTGGTTGGGTTTTAAGTAATTCCTGATTGTAGTACTAATTGCATCTATGTCTGCTTTGCCCAAACACTATCATTTTGACAGGAAATACCACTGGTTAATTAAGAAGTTGTATCCCATTTCAGACTTGTTGCCTCTTTAGTTTGAGAGTTGTCTTCCTCTTGTTAATGGGGGATTATAAATAGATGTCCAAGATAGTCCTTCACTATATAGTGTGATTGCTTATTTAGTTTGCTTTCATTTTGCAGATTGGCATGGCGAACTGACTTGCTACACAGAGAGAAAAATAAGTCTATTTTGCTCCTGGTTGCCTGTCCCCTGTGCTCCAAAAACTACTACTTATACAATAATTTTAAAGTGGTAAGTTTGAAAGACATTTCAGAAAGTCTGTCATTGTTGCTTGGTGTGATTCTTTCTGTCCTGACTTAAGTTCTCTCTCTTATATTAAGCATGCCATCAGATTCTAGACAGTTAAACGCTGAAAGTCAAAGTCTTCCCTCGGATTTGTACTTACATGTAGTACCCACTGATTTCAGGGGGAACTGCATTTTAGAAACTGATGGGAGAAATTGGTGTGGAGGATGGAAAAAGATTCAAGGCAGGTGAGCTAGTAGGCAGTGCACAAGCATACAGGACCTCTGCATAGATGGCTCTGGCCTCCACCAGTTTATGTATCTATCTCAGCATTTCCTATAGAGTCCACCACACTAGTATCTAATTTCAGTAAGGAAAGGGATTAACTGCTCTGCTAGTTCCACAGGGGAAGGTGCAGGTGACCATCCTTTCCTTGTTAGGGACAAATCAATGGAAACTCCATGAATACAATCTCACAGGTTTCCTTGCAAAGGTTCTTCCTCCTTTGGGACAACCTGGTTGGTAGTTGTACTGGGGAGGAGGGGGAAGTAGCGGTCTGAACTGTGATGTGATTTTTCACTATACTGTGTGGGTTGACATGTACACCATTTGCTGTTTACATTTACAAGAGCCGTGATTAGGAGCACATCCTAATGCTGAGTAAATGGCTGTGCAGTGAGGAATTCCCCTAGACCCACTGGGGCCAGCGAGCAAGAGAATCATCTCTTACAGGCCGGAATGGCAGTGGAGGTGCTTGGTAGCTGCAGTGCTCCCCACTGACTCCTGCACTCTCCCATTCTGTGGGGAATGGCTGGTGGATCCAGCCAGCTCTACTCCAACTCCTCCCCTGCCCGACTCAGTCTCCAAAGCGCCTCTATTCCCTGGAGTGCTAGGAACTCCGTTGGAGCACAGACCTGTGTTGAGAACCCATTGCACTTGCCTTGCCCCAGCAGAAGCACCAAATCTATTGTACTTCAATTGGGGCACTCTGTAGCTGTGCAGAGCAGGCAGGTCTTGCCTATCGTTTGCCTCGCTCCTGGCTGAATGTGTGTTTCTATATACATAGTGTATGTGTAACTTTAGCGCCCTCGTGGCCACGATGGAGTCTGCTCTGCAGGCAGCTCTGGCCAAGAGATGGCGCGCGCAGGAATGCAGCAGGAAAAAT
Organism: Natator depressus; assembly: GCF_965152275.1. Taxonomy (NCBI): domain Eukaryota; kingdom Metazoa; phylum Chordata; order Testudines; family Cheloniidae; genus Natator; species Natator depressus. The sequence continues at coordinate 41,747,035 of NC_134238.1, read as the reverse complement.
TCCCTCCACCCCAGGGGCACCTGTTCCAAACCCCCCAGAGTGAACACGCACACCCACAGGAAAAGTACAATGGATATAACAAAGGGAGATATTTATTTACAGAGGGATGAGAGGAGAAAAGCAACAAGGGGAAGTACAGGGGGAGCAGCAGAACAAGGCAGGTTCTCTCTCCTTCACTTTGTCCAGGGCGTCCCGGCTGAAGCCCTTCTCTTCCTGCGCTCCAGAGCCACACCCCCAAGTTTCCCTCCTTTCTCTCACTGCTCCCCCTCCCCACTAGGAAAAAGATTTAAAGAGGCCATACTCTCTAAACCCCAAAGGGTTACATATGTGAGTATTCCAATGGCTCCAGAAGGCCCCAGCCATCGTCAGGCCCCATTTTGCTAGGTGCTGTACATACACATAGCAAGAGAGAGATCCCGCCCTGAAAAGCTTACATTCAGAACAGAGAAGGCAGATGAAGGGTAGAAAGAAGAGATTCAGCATACAAGCAGAAGACTGAGAACCAAGGCACAGAGAGATTGTGACTTTTCCAAAGTCACACAGAGAGACTGTTGCAGTGATAGGATTTGATCCAAGGTCTCCCGAATTCTAGTCCAGTGCTCTTAACAAGAAAATATTCTTCCTTTTTATTGGGTTTTTAAAAAAGCATTTTCTTACGCCAAGCTGAGGACATTATTGCTTTCTGCAATTAACATCAGTTGGAAATTGGAAGAGTACTGTATATGATTTAGCTGTCATGAAGGAAGAGATTAAAGAAAAACCTTACACAGATGCTCTAGCTGTGTACTCAAAAAATCAGACTTAGAAGATGGGGGAGAAAACCTTCAAACGTTGTTCATGTATTAAATATTGCATTGTGACCACGTATTGAATTCTAAAAAATCTGGTAGGTAAGTAATATCACTAGCCATAAAATAAATATTCCATTTTAAAAACAGTGTTGAGACGGCACACCTTAGCTGTACAAAGTCTTCTGTCCTCAGAGTACGGGAAAGGATGTATAACCTTTTAGGGGGTATGAAATAGGATGTTCCCAGACTGTCTATCTTTTTATCTCCCATTTTTGTTTACATGCCAGGAAATTATACTAAAATCTGTGTTTAAGTATCATTAAGGCTCCATAGTTAAATCACTCAGAGGTCAGGAAATGCCAAAGTAAAAGTTTGAACATAAAGTTATTCTCCCCCCTTGTGTATATGCAGTTATAATGCAATTTTTAGTTACATCACATACTATTTACCAAATAATGCCCTATATTATAATATACAATTATTTTCTACAGCCATGGATACACATGTAACATTTACAGAACTTTGTCCTACACTGTGACCGTCAGGCAAAAAGGGCCAAATCCTCAGCTGTGCTGGGGCCACTCCACCCGCTTTGATTTCCCCAGGATAGGAGAATCATTGGGTTGTTTAGAGACACCACAATGGCTCCTGCACCAATCTCCCTTCCTGGTCCCACCAGTGGAGTCATGGCTACAGTAATGGGATTTGATGGAGGCAATTCCTGGGTGCCTCAATGTCCCATAGGAGCTATTGACAGCCAGCACAGTTTAGGGCAGTCTTCAGACTGTTCTAATTTATGCCAGGGAACTAGTCTGGCACTGAGCTGGCTGAGGTAAGTATGGCACAAGATACCTTTCCATTCCTCCTCCTGAAAAGCATTGAGACCATAATGTATGAAAATCATTCCTATACCAGGTATGTGAAAGAGTTTGATCCTGAGGACAGTGGCAGTTGAGAACCCTCTGATCTTGCAGGTTTGATCTGTAACTAAATAAAGGTTCCTGTGGAGCCCTGCCTCAGTCACTCTGCATCTGACAAGATTCACCATACAAGGGTGTGGGAAAAGTGGTATATCTGAGAAACCATGTGATTCAGATATGTGTGGGGGCAGAGTTAACCTTTGACTGTAAAGCCTCAAGTGTTTGTAAAGTTCAGGTAGGGAATCTCAAAGTAAGGCTAGCATTATTTTATTTGCATTCATATTCAACAAAAAATGCATGTCAAATTTGTAAAGACACTTAAATCTGAACAGAAATAGAATTGCTTGGTTACCAGCGTTACATTCATTGGTCTGGTTCAAATGGATGGGTCTGTAGTGATAACTAGGGCCTTGTGAGCCTAACTGAGGGAAAGTAGATAAAAGTTTATGAAGTATCACAATAAATTAACAATAAATGTTGATGGAAAAAGGTGCAAAAGGGCGTCAGATTAAATTAATCTAAACAAAAAGGCCTAATGATATAATTCAAGGACTGTGTTAAGATCACATCAGGTAATCAAGAAAAGTGTGGGACCAGAAATCAAGGAACCAAAATTGATGTGTTTGAAGTGAGGCCTAACAGAAAAATGAGGGGGTGGGCTATTCTGCCCATTACTACTTTTTGGATTCCTCAAAAAGATTTTTTTGGGAAAGCTAGAAATAAGTGAAAGATGAAAAAAACAAGCTTCTCCATCATTTCTGACCACCCACGGTCTCCTGGGACTCCAAGATCCACTGTGACACGACTGGGTCTTTTTTCATCCTAATCTTGAGAGATGTCCTGACCAAAGAGAGAGAGAGAGACCCAGATGACACTGCCACCAGTTCTGGCTAAATTCCAAACAGCCTTCTCCTTTTGCCTTCTGTTTAATAAGAGTTGTGCAATTAGAAAGTTGGCAACCCTAAAACTAAACACCCTAGCTCCACCCCTTCCCAGAGGCCATGCCCCGCCCCCCCCGGTCACTACATTCCCCCTCCTCAGTGGCTCGCGCTCCCCCACCCTCACTCACTGTCACTGGCTGGGGTATGGGAGGGGGTGAGAGCTCTGTCTCGGGGTGCAGGCTCTGGGGTGGGGCTGGGAATGAGGGGTTCAGGGTGCAGGGGGGGCTGTGGGTTGGGGCAGGGGTTTGGGGTGCAGGAGGGGGCTCCAGGCTGGGGGGGGGAAAGGGGTTCAGGGTGTGAGGGGGGCTCTGGGCTGGGGCAGGGGGTTGGGTGCAGAGGGGGTGAGGGCTCCATCTTGGGGTGCAGGCTCTGGGCTGGGGCAAGGGATGAGGAGTTTGGGGTGCAGAAGGGGGCTCCAGGCTGGGGGTGGGGCAGAGGGGTTCAGGGTGTGGGAGGGGGCTCTGAACTGGGGCAAGGGGTTGGGGTGCAGGGAGGTGAGGGTTCCATCTGGGGATGCAGGCTCTGGGTTGGGCCTGGGGATGAGGGGTTTGGGATGCAGGAGGGGGCACTGGGTTTGGGGGGGGGCTCAGGGCTGGAGTAGGGTCTTGGAGTTGGGGTTGGGGCATGGGCTTACCTCAGGTGGCTCCCGGTCAGCAGCACAGTTGGGGGGCGGGGGGCTGAGGCAGGCTTTGTGCCTGTCCTGACTCCATGCTGCGCCCCGGAAGTGGTCATCAGGTCCAGCTCCTAGGCAGAGGCGTGGGAGGCGGCTCTGTGCACTGCTCTCACCCGCAGGCACCACCCCAGTAGCTCCCATTGGCCGTGGTTCCCGGCCAATGGGAGTGCGGAGCCAGTGCTCGGGGTGGGGGCAGTGCACAGAGCTGCTGGCCGCTTCTGGGGTGCACCGCAGAGCTAGGACAGGTAGGGACTAGCTTGCCTTAGCTTCGCAGCACCGCCGATAGGACTTTTAACAGCCCGGTCAGCAGTGCTGACTGGAGCCACCAGAGTCCCTTTTCGACTGGGTGTTCCGGTTGAAAATCAGACACCTGGTCATCCTAATAAGAGTCTGGTTTAGCCAGCCAAAACTGCAACAAACCCAAAGAGACAGTTAAAAGCAATGTCCTAAACAGCCCAGCACTGGTACAAGTTTGCCAGATCTTGGAGTGGCTGATAGTGTGCCTTGCCTGTATTTTTTCAGCAGTGAGATTGCAAGGAAAAGTGAGCACCAAAGACAGAAGCTGCATTTTCTGTCTTTGCTGTTTTCTTCTTTCCCTGTTTGTATGCGGTTGTCTTGTTTTGTTTTCTAGGAAATGGGATTGGACATTAACAGTGACAACACCTGTTTTTAAAAATCTGTTTGCCATGGTACTAAGTAGGCTGAGGTGACTGAATTCCAAGCCTGAACTTTATTTAAAATTGTTTAATATTGGACAATAACAGGGTCATGTTAACACTACTAAGTCTTTGGGCCCATATATTCCACCAAAATTAATGCAAGTCTACACCTTTGAGATTGCCTTTTAAAGTTATTGTGTGTGTTCTAATTGCCCCCAAAATTTACCAGTTGTCATATTGCTGCTTTAATAAGTTATAGTTCAATAATGTTTATTTTAATGCTCTTTGCCTCAAGGGATAAAATCCTGAGATGTTTTGAAAGAACTACAACATCAACGTCCATCACAATAGAACGAAAATTCCTTTACATGAATCGTGCTGTAATTATTTGGGTATCAGCAAATTACTCCCATGAGAGCTATGTGAAAACAAAGAACATCTCCATTATACCCAGCAAGGCAGGTACAGTGCCTCTAATATGGTTCATTATTTGTATTACCATAGCATCTAAGATGCAATAGTTTGGCTAAAACTACAGTATAATTTTATTAAAGTATGGATTTTTTTGCTAAATTGTAACTCTCAGTATACACTTCTTACCACCAAATCAAATAGTTAAACCATAATTTGGACCTCTGGGGTGAAATCCCCACTCTAGTGACGTACATAGCGGAAGGATTTCACACCAGGAATGTTTGCTAGACTGTAAAGGAGCAATATCCAGAAACATACATCAATACACACACACACACACACACACACACACACACACACACACCCCTCTTCAGGCTCTTATTTTGTTTGCTGGCTTTCTGAAGACAGGGCTGGTTCAGCATCCTGTGTTTAAGGAAATCTATATAGTTAGAATCTCTGTGTGTTATGAGTCCTTTCCAGGTTTCGGTCTGTTTCTTGGGCAACTAAGAGTATGTCTACACTTTAAGAAAACGGGGGGCAGGGGACAAGCCATGGCAGGGAGTCTGAGGTCAGATCTACGACTCTGGCTCACAGTGCTCACACTACAGTGCTTAAAAATGGCAGTGTAGACATTCTCGCTCAGGCTTAGAGACCCATCCTCCTTGCTGGGTTTCAGACGCCCAGAGGGAACATCTATACTGCTATTTGTAATGTCGTACTACCTGCACAAGTCTGTAGACCCAGGTTCTGAGTGTCACTACAGTGGCTTATTTTGGGGGGGGGCGGGGCGCAGTGTAAACCTACCCATTGGGTAAGACCAAATCCGATTCAGGTTTGAGCTCAAGTCCCCCATCCATCCACACACAAATCAGTCTGACTTGGATCAGCAAACTTTCAGGACCTGGGTCCTACAACCCTGCTATAGGGCTCGGTCAGAGCCAGAGTATCACTGTGACTGTAGTCCAAGCCCTGCCATTTTGCAATGTTGACTCAGCTCAAGCGATAGACCCAAGTCAGACAGTCTATGTAGTGCAATATGGACACATTAACACAGTTGAGACCTGGGCCCAGCAATTGTAAGTCCAGGTTTACAATGCAGTGTCCATGCTCAGGTGTAGGCTTGGAAACCAAGCCTGGATCCCACAGACCTGGGTTAACAATGCAGCGTAGACATACTTAAGTTAGTTACACAATAATTTTATATAAAAGGATACTACCTGATTACAAATGAGATGTCAAGTCCTGTTCTTCTGATTAGGTGTTTATAGTGCAATTCACCATGGTATCCAAATATTGATCTAATCCTCAAGCGCTGCCCAAAGACTGAGTGAGACTTTGGTCATGGGCTCTTCTAGGAGACATGGGATTGGAGGTGGAGGGAGAACAGAGTCCTCACTACTACAGCACCCTACCAGAACCACTGCACAGCTGCTACTCTAGCCTCTGGTGGGGGTTTTTGGCCACTTTACATGTGTTAGGTTATGTCTACACTTTGAGCTGGAGATGTGATTCTCAGCTTGAGGAGACATACCTATGCTAGCTCTCAGTGAGCTAGCACGCTAAAAATAGACGGTAGCCCTGACAGCGAGAGTGGTGGGAGGTGCCAAGTTCATGCCTGTCAGAGATGGTAGATATGTAGTCTGAGCAGCTAACCCTTACCACAACTTGCACTACTGCAACTACATTCTATTTTTAGTGTGCTAGCTAGCTCAGGTACTTCTGCTGGAGCTGGAATCACACCCCCAGCTCAAAGTGTAGCCATAACCTTAGAGAAAAAAACAACAAGTAGTCCTTGTGGCACCCTAGAGACTAACAAATTTATTTGGGCATAAGCTTTCGTGGGCTAGAACCCACTTCATCAGATGCATAGAGTGGAAAATACAGTAGCAGATACACACACACACACAGTACATGAAAAGATGGGAGTTGCCTTATCAAGTGGAAGGGTCAGTCTAACGAGACAGTTCAATTAACAGAAGAATACCAAGGGAGGAAAAATCACTTCTGTAGTGGTAATGAGGGTGGCCCATTTCAAACAGTTGACAAGAAGGTGTGAGTAACAATAGGGGGAAATTAGTATGGTAAAATTAGTTTTCGTAATGGCCCATCCACTCCCAGTCTTTATTCAGGCCTAACTTGATGGTGTCCAGTTTGCAAATTAATTCCAATTCTGCGGTTTCACTTTGGAGTCTGTTTTTGAAGTTTTTTTGTTGAAGAATTGCCACTTTTAAGTCTATTATTGAGTAACCAGGGAGGTTGAATTGTTCTCCTACTGGTTTTTTACTGTTTTAATTCCTGGTGTCAGATTCATGTCCATTTAGTCTTTTGCGTAGAGACTGTCTGGTTTGGCCAATGTACATGGCAGAGGCCATTGCTGGCACATGATGGCATATGAAAAAGAAACTGTACTTGAAATTACACCTCTGACATACCCATAAAATACAGAAGCAATTAGAGTTCAGGATAGTCTTTTTAAACAGCATTATTGCTGGTGCTGTCAACATTCTAATTTGAGGATTGTGCCACTCATGCTGACTTTGAATGGTATCTGATACCACAAATTCTCATTGAAATCAACTGGACTACCTGCAGAGAAAGATCTTACCCTCACTGAGTAAATGTGGCAGAACTGGGCCTTTGTCTCATACTGCAAAATTTCACTAATGAATCCTTTCTCCATTTTGAAGATTGAAAATTGACATATTTAGTACTGAACAAACAGAAGGGAGAAAAAAATGTATTTATCATTGGTTTCCTCCTGTGTGTGTGTGTGTTTACGGCTTCTGCATTGTTCATTTTAGAGAAGTGTGCTATACACTCCATACGTGCTCACCAGTTATCAAACAGATTAATAATTAAGTGGGATGCACCAAAAAAGTCTATGCAATATGAACTGCAATATAAAGAAGCACGTCCAGCAGCCTCACAATGGATATTGGTGAGTAAATGAAGATTGATATCAATTTAAAAGCTTCAGCTGAAATATTACTGGTTCTACGATACACAGCACTGTTCTGACAAGACAAAAAAATACTCCTGTTAACGACCATTTAAGTTCTGTTAAGATGTCCCAGGCAGTGGGAGAGATCCTGAGCTAGTGTCAATCAGAATAGATCTGTTGACATTAATGAAGCCATGGTGAATTACATCAAGTGAGCCTCTGACCATACATTGGTTTCAGAGTAGCAGCCGTGTTAGTCTGTATCCGCAAAAAGAACAGGAGTACTTGTGGCACCTTAGAGACTAACAAATTTATTAGAGCATAAGCTTTCATGGGCTACAGAATGGCTAATTTCAGCTTGACAAAAAAGTGCCAAATGTTGCACCCTCTGCTCATGCTTAACCCCCACCTCTTACACACACATTACATTTTTAAGCTGGTGCTCAAGGAATCAGATACACAAGGCATTTTCAGTGCTAATGCAAAAGCTAGCTTAGCATTTTGAGCATTCACAACTCTTATTAAAAATCAATCTCAGTTGCACAAGTGGCTTGAGGGCTTTGAATGTATTATCTCACCTCTTCCATGTGCCTCAGCTTCAATTCCAAAGAAAGTGGAAAGTCTCTAAATCTTTCCATGATTCTGTATTTTCCCCCAGATCAATTTATTAATAGAAATATGTTACAGGACAAAATATTGTCTCCTAAAAATGCTTCTGCTCACTGTCTTAGCACTAGAGCAAGAGCTAGCCACCTAATTGCTTTTATTCATAATTATCACAAATATTTTCATGGCAATAAAAACTATAATGTAGAGTAGTAAGGAGACTTTAGGCCCAAATTTTCAAAAGTGCATCTCTGCCAACTATGTACATTGCCTATGTGATCACTGTAATTGTGCAAGCTACTATTAACTCCATACACAAATTAGCATTGAGGCACTAAGATTGTGCATACAGTTTTGAAAATTTTTGAGCCCAATGTGCATTTCTAATATTTCATTTTACCTCAATTTCTAGCTCTTTTGAGCTCCTAAATGAAGGCCCAACTCAGTAAAGCTCCTAAGCTTGTGCTTAAATCCATCCCTGGTCACAAAAGTACTTAAGCTTATGCTTCACTTTCAGTACATGCTTCAATCCTACTGAAGTCAATGGGACATAAGCACAAGCTTAACTTTAAACATGTGCTTAAGTGCCCTTCTTGAATCAGGATACTTTTCTGTAATGGGACTGAGTGTCTAATGGCTTTGTTAGGGCCCAATCCCTCAAAGTGCTTAGGTATGTAAGTCCCAGACTTATGCTCCACTGCAATCCACAAAACTCCCACCAAACCCCCTAGGTGTCTACACTCACTCAAGTACCCTAGGTGCTCTCATACTCTGAGCATACACAATGCTACCTTACTCACAGTGTCTGAACGCCCATCTCCTGCCTATGCCCCAGACTGATCTGCAAACCGGGGGAAGATAGGTGCTCCTCCTAAGTCATGCACAGGGCCCAATCCAATAGGCATGCTCAGAGGCAGCCTACTGGATCAGGTCCCATTCAATATCTAACATCCTGTTGGAGCTGGGAAACTGGACCCTGAGACCTCCCAGGTTGATGACCTCACCACTGAACTATACAGTCATTCAGTCTCTCTCTCTCTCTGGCCCAGTGATTGTTCCACTGTGAATAAATACTTAAGTAGTCATTGGGCCAGAAAGAGAGAGAATGAATGTTTCTGTAATTTAGAGTCCAGTCCCCCTGGTCCAGTCACTAGTTAGTTATACACAGTAGAACACTTTCACCAGAAGAAAGTAGGAAGCACTATGTCAGAATATCCCATAGCTCAGTGGGTAGAGCACTTTTCTGAGAGGTGGGAGAACCCTGTTCAAATTCTCTCCCCCACTCAGGCAGAAGGGAAAATGGAACTCACATCCCAGGTGAGTGATCTAACCATTGGACACTACCGCCTCCAGCCGTTTTGTGAGGAACAAGTCAGGCTCCTAAATCTGTCCCAAAACAAATGACTTAGACACCTAAGCCACCTGACTCCAGAAGAGGAGTTCCTGTTCATGGATTACTGGCAGAGATAGGGGTCTCCCTGCAGCCTCAGAGAGAGAGATGGTGCTTAGGACACTGCCCTCTTGATGGCATCTCCTATTGGATAGCTTAGGCGGTTCCCTGCCTTGTGTGCTGGCTTTTGGCTTGCATTCTAAGGCACCTCTCTTCCCCATTTGTTATACAGGGAGCCCAGGTGCCTAACTCAGGCTTTTGTGGATCACAGTGTTCTTCCTGTAATTTTCTAAGTGCCTAAAAGTTAGGTGCAATGATGTTTAGCATTGCAATACCTACGTCCCTTTGTGGCTCTGGGCCTTAGTGTGAATACCCTTAACTTCCATTGAAATTGAAGAACTGGGCCCTTAGAAAGGAGAGCAATGATTACAGACTATAACATTATTAAAAGGGAACTTTAGTTTAATGATGCCAAATATTGTTTAAAATTTGTTTGTTGGCAGGTGCCCACAGCAAACGATGCTGTCAATGTGACTGTCTCCAATTTAAACAGTACATCTTCATATGTTATTCAGCTCAGATGCATACCCAGTGAGGATCACCACTGCGTTTGTGTTTGGAGTAAAGAGATTTTAGTCCCTCATAGTAAGTGGCATTTCATTTGGTTGTTCTGGTGATTGATATAAATAAATCAGTTGTTGCATAAAGTTATATAGTATTTATAGATTGGAAAATATTAAAATCAAATGATGAGATTGGGTTTCCCCATCCTTCTCTTCTCTAGAGCTGATTGACAAGCCAACAATTTCAGCTAATGAAACCACAGAAATCAATCCAGGAAGAATAAGTATTTTTCTTCAGTGGCAGGTAATGTATTTGTTGTTGTTATTATTATGGATATAGCAAAAAAGTTAATCATTTTGGGCAAAACGGGATTTTGTTCATTATATTGAAATGTCAGCAAATATTCTTATGCAAGCAAAACTATATTTGAGTATTGCAATGTTGTGCACCTTTGCATCAGCAATTCCTAGCACTATATATATAAATGTGTACGGACATGGTCTTAGAGAAGAGAGAGCAAAACCCCTTTGTAAACTTACAAAATGATTGATGCAGCAACATCTGAACTCTGGACCTTGGCCTAAATGAAGCATCTTTCCATTCTACACTAAGTAGTTGTAGGAGCTGGATTCTCAAGTCTCTCTCTCACCGTCACCCTCACACTTCATCTTGAAAGATTCCCTTAGGCAGAGACACCTGAGGCTGTAGAGCTAAAATACTCTCTTTGTCTTACATATTCATAAGGTGTCATCTTATTCTCAAATGGGACTAAAGCTTTTGAAAGAGCCCCACTCTAGGAATCTGAAAGCACCTTCCAAGTTTATTTATCCAAAAATCTAGATACAGCGTAGGTTATGAGGCTCTTGCTGACAAAAAGAGTGTTCTATTCACCATGCAGAGTGCTGCATATTCACCACAAAGACATTAAAAGTTCAGAAGTTGAGATCTGGAAGTGTGCCTTCTTCCACAATGGACATCGTGATCATCAATTGACTGACTACTATACATCAGCCATTTTTGCTGAATTAATGATGTGAAGGTTTTCTGACAAAGTGAGCACATAAAAAATGTGAGGGCAGTAAATCCGACAACCTTGAGTTCACTGCCAGCGGGCTAGCAGGACATTTTGATGAGCAAGGAGCTATTATAGACTTCAAGGCTTGTGGTCTTCATGTAAAGACTATCTATCTAAAATCAGAGGGGAAAAGAGGGCTTCCAGTTCTAGATCAAAGGGGGTTGCCATGAGTGAAGCCAAGAGTCCAAGTCAGAATCAACAAAGACACCCATATCTGTATGTGAAGGAATCTATCAAAAGGGACATTTTGCAACAATCTGCTTTAAAAAAAAAAAAAAAGAAACTTCTTAGGAAGTTACCCCTCTTACCAGCAGGTGAGGAATCTAAACTAGAAATAAAATTGTTCCTTTTACAGTAATGTCTTAAATTGTACATACTAATTCCAATATCAAGCTGAAGGAAGAAATCATCTTTAGCTTGAGAGCCTAGTTAGATCTTATGTAATTGTTTCATCTGACCCCATCTTCTATAAAACTGAAGGCCTTTTGTGCACTTTAGTCCAATTCAAATCAATAGGGATGCACTTAAGTGCATGCTTAAGTGCTTTCCTGATTTGGAGCCTAAATCACTTTAAAGATGCACAATAGTATAAGAGTAGCTGGGATGCATGTCCGAGTCTTTAATACTTATAAAATGTTAAAGAAAAAAAATGTAGACTCTCCTGCCACAGCTATTTACACAGTATTGGAGCAGAGACCAGTTTGTGACACAAGACTATAGTATCTAGTACTAGTGTCTGGATGCTTAAGATGCATTTCCTTTGGTCAGTGCTCACCTTAGAATCCTAGAATATCAGGGTTGGAAGGAACCTCAGGAGGTCATCTAGTCCAATCCCCTGCTCAAAGCAGGACCAATCCCCAACTAAATCATCCCAGCCAGGGCTTTGTCAAGCCTGACCTTAAAAACCTCTACAGAAGGAGATTCCACCACCTCCCTAGGTAACCCATTCCAGTGCTTCACCACCCTCCTAGTGAAAAAGTTTGTCCTAATATCCAACCTAAACCTCCCCCACTGCAACTTGAGACCATTACTCCTCGTTCTGTCATCTGCTACCACTGAGAACAGTCTAGATCCATCCTCTTTGGAACCACCTCTCAGGTAGTTGAAAGCAGCTATCAAATCCCCACTCATTCTTCTCTTCTGCAGACTAAACAATCCCAGTTCCCACAGCCTCTCCTCATAAGTCATGTGCTCCAGCCCCCTAATCATTTTTGTTGCCCTCCGCTGGACGCTTTCCAGTTTTTCCACATCCTTCTTGTAGTGTGGGGCTCAAAACTGGACACAGTACTCCAGATGAGGCCTCACCAATTTCAAATAGAGGGGAATGATCATGTCCCTCGATCTGCTGGCAATGCCCCTAGTTATACAGCCCAAAATGCTGTTAGCCTTCTTGGCAACAAGGGCATACTGTTGACTCATATCCAGCTTCTTGTCCACTGTAACCCCTAGGTCTTTTTCTGCAGAACTGCTGCCTAGCCATTGGTCCCTAGTCTGTAGCAGTGCATGGGATTCTTCCGTCCTAAGTGCAGGACTCTGCACTTGTCCTTGTTGAACCTCCTCAGATTTCTTTTGGCCCAATCCTTTAATTTGTCTAGGTCCCTCTGTCCTGTCCTATCCCTACCACTCCTCCCAGTTTAGTGTCATCTGCAAACTTGCTGAGGGTGCAGTCCACGCCATCCTCCAGATCATTAATTGTTCTTTTGAGCATTGCTCTGCTCTGTTACCATACTAAACAAACTTAATATCAGTAGGTAAGGACACCATTCTGCTGTAGCAGTTTAATTACCAGTCCCCTCTTCCTCACAAGATAGTTCAAAATGCCCTGTAGAATCTAGGGGATTAAGATTTTCAAAGGCATACATGGCAGTTAAGCACCTAACTCTCACTGACTTTCAGGCTCCTAATAAATAGGGGCACATTCTGAGTGCAGCGTACAAAGTATTTAAGCTGCTTCATCCTCATTAGCGTTTACTGGATTTGCATAGGTGAGAACCCAATTCATCATCATCATCACTACTCCCATAACCATATTGGTCACTGGGACACCATCACTGATGAGGAACCAATCAATTGCCTCCACCCCTGATGATTGTGTGTCAGTGCTTGAATCTCTGCGAAGTCCATTCCTGTCCACTCTTTTACGTTGTCAATCCATCTCTTCTTCTGTCTACCTCTTCTTCTCTTCCCCTCTACTGTCCCTTGGAGGATGATCTTGGATAGGCCAGATCTTGTTACATGGCTGTACCACTTCAGCTTGAGCTTCCTCATGGTCATCAGAAGGTCTTCATATGACCCAGCACATTGGGTGATGATATTGCAGACCTCTTCATTAGTGCCGTGGTCGAAGTATAAGATGCCCAGGATTTTATGGAAGTATCTCATCTCTACTACCTGTATTTTCCGTTCAAGTTCTGCTGTAAGGGTCCATGTCTCACACATATACAGAAAAATGGAAATGACCAGTGCGTGCAGCAGTTTCAGTCTGGATTCCAAAGAGATGTTCTTATTTCTCCAAATTGGCTTTAGCTTTCCCACTGCTGCTGCTGTCTGTGCAGTTCTTGCCAGAATTTCTGCCTTTGATCCTTCATCAGTGATGACTGCCCCAAATACTTGAACTGTTTCACTGGCTCCAATTCTTGTCCACTGACAGTGATATGTGAGCTGATCCCGTCACATTTGTTTGTCATCAGCTTGGTTTTCTCTGCACTGATTTCCATGCCGTATTTTGTGGAACCCAGTTAAGCAAAGCATTTAAGCACAGGCTTATGTGCTATATATTTAAATAATTTTAAGCAAATGCTTAAGTTCCAAGAACATGCTTAAGTGCTTTGTTAAATCATTTCTTAAATCCCCAATCACAGCACTAAATTTATCTCCTTTTGACAATCAATGTGCAAACACCGGGAAGATTTGTTTATACATAATTTCATGTGTGTGGTTTGGCTTGCAATTTTTTGTAACTGTTCTAATTTTATTAAGAAAGGGATTGATATCTGATTGTTCAGTAATAATCTTTTTTCTATTAGATAACACAAAGCAGGAATGTCATTGGATACTATATTAATATTGAAAGAATACCCAACAGTTGCAATGATCGATTCGAACGCATCAACGTAACGGAGAGAAGAGTGCATCTGAATCTCTCCATGGCTTATTATCGGTTTAATATTTCTGCCTATAATGAAGCAGGAGAATCTCCACAGATCACTTATGTTGTCCCAGATTTCACCGCAACAGGTACTTTATCCAGTTGGTGAAGAAACTACACACATATTCTTTTGTTGGCAATGTTGCCTTGTGATAGCAACAGTTTGGGGATGAAAAGGATCTTATTGTTCCTCTTTATTCTTTTCTTTAAACCCCGCACCAGATTAAGGACTCATGTGAAAACTGGCCAAAAAGAGCAGTTTTATGGAGCTCTGTCAGAACACAACATGTTATTTCACATGGTACTATCTATTGTGAAGATTAAAGTTATTCATATCAAATTAATGGCTGTAGGAGGTATTCAAACTGAATTCTGTGTGAGCTGACCCAAACCAAGAAATCTGAAAAATAAACTGGAAACCTGAGAGAACAGCTACATTTATTTCAGCTAGGCCATTGGATTAACTAATTACTAGCAGACTAATTTTACTGTGCATTACAAACACTCTTTGTAGTATGAGGTGGTTATAGCTGCATATGACCTGCCAGGTGAATATTTACAATTAAAGGTCCCCATGATCTACTGCTATTCCATTCTCTCTTTATCTTATGTTGTCTTCTGGCAAGTTGCATGAGGGCACAAATTTCCAACATGAAACTAATACGATGGTAAGAACAAAATTAAGAGAGGATGGGGAGGTCCTTCCAAAAATTAGAAGGCTTCTAAGAAATCCAGGAAATATAATGCAATAGTACAATTTCCATGCTTTGCTAGACATTTGCTTGTATATCTCCATTCATAGTTAAAATCAGTGTTCCCATGGGCTGGCACCAGTTGCTCATTTCTCCCATGGGACATGTATTGTTGTAAGGTAGGATTTCCTATGGCCTGATACTGTGTGTGAGTAACAATCAGCATCTGGGTACCGCTGACACTCTCCAGCTGATGTGTCTGCAGTTAATGTTTCATACCGTCTCCTATCCACCCACTGCCACTGAGGAATATAGTATCCACCCCTTCAATCTTTTTTGACTAATCCTACTGATAGTCAATGGTTTACCAAGTCTGCTCACTTAAGCGTCACGATTTTCCTTACACATTTATTTTCAACTCTAGCTGTAGTTTTATCCTTTGTTTTCCCTAATGTGCCTATGGTCTTGAACATCAATAAAAGCATTACTATGATGATATAGGTATTCAGTTTGTTTCCCATGACGTTTTCTGAGATTAAGTTCTCCTCAGCTAGTTTTGTCACTCTTTAATTCTTCCTTATAGCCACTCTCCTACTGTTTTTCAGATAGAGAACTCCATTTCATCTTCTATCAGCCACTGACTTATAAGTTGCCCGTCTTCCTTCTTAGTCTTGCCAATTTTGATTATTAATAGATGACACGATCTAGTGTTGGTTGGGAATTATTAGATGAAATGGGTTTTTTTCAGTCACAAAACACTGATTTGTCAAAACCAAGACTTTTAGCAGAAATGTATCAATTCAAGTGAAGCTTTTGTTGGGAAAGTTTCTCAGGCCCTGGATGGAATTTCTAGGAAAAACCAGGGAAAGAGAGACAGACACTCAGGTTCAAATCCCCGCTCTGCCTAATTTGGAGCAGGGGCTTGAACCTGGGGATCCCACATCCCAGGTCAGAGTGTCCTAACCACCAGAACTTTGGGTATTCTGGGGTGGAGGAGCCCAAGTCTTTCCTGTTGGAGTGATTCCAATTTGTATAGATAATTAAATATTAATTGGATGAGAGAGAGAGACTGACTCTAGCCTGGTGTTTAGAACACTCACTTGGAATGAGAGGGACTTGGGTTCCAGTCCCTGCTCCCTCTAACTTGGTGCCCTAATTACCAGGCTAGAGTCGTCTCTCTCTGGTTTTTCACAGAGTTTCAAAACTTCTCTGGTTCACCCAGACACAAAACTAAATGCTGAAACCCCAGCTTTTCTTGTGAAATGGAATTCTCATTTTCTACCCAGCCCTACTATTGTCAGACTTTACATAAGGAAGAATACCACAAAAACATCTTATTTCCCTGAATCTGAAGCCCAGCATGACTGTCTCCTCCAGTCAGAAATGTTTCACATAGCAGCACTACATATGACTTTCCTGGGGGGAGGACTCCGGTTGAGTAAGGTGAGGTGCTCCCCCTTCCCAAGGTTTGAATGTTCTCTTCCCCCTTTGTAGTAAAGGCCATGTCCAGAAATCAAATGTGGATCTTCACTAAGGCAGTGCAAAGCACTAGACTAGCTTGAAACTTTTTTATAAACTACATTGTTACTAGTGATTAGAGTTCATTAAGCCTTACTACCCACACAGTCGCTATGACTTGTCACAGGATGCTGACTTCATAGTGAAATTTTTTAAAAATATTTGCTTTCCTATGCATTGATCTATAAAATATTTTGTTTTGCCCCAGTTTTGCCTGGACAAATCACTGCCATACCACAGGAAAACAACACTGTTGTCACCTGGACTCCAGAATATATTCCAAAGTGTTTTGTGGTTGATTGGGGCACTGGTAAAGAAGATATGCACATGAAAATAATAACTAAGCCCATGGGAAATTTCACACTAGGTAACAATTCAACTTTTTTTCAGGGATTGTCCAATTATTTTATGGGAAACATGCCTCTTTCTTTCGCTTGCAGTTTTAAAAACCATGAGACAGCCAAAGATCCTTCCTCACACTTCTACTCTTCTTTGTTCTGTGTATATGGGCGGGGGGGGGGAAGGGGAATTGAAGTACATGGGAGTTTCAGTCCTCTCTGGGAAGCCTACTGGTCGTGGTCAGTGAAGAAATGCAGCTATAAAAACACAGACTGTTTGTGCTATCCCCCTCCTCCAAATCCAGGATCGAGGCTTATATGCTGCAGCATAACAAGGGTGACAACATTTTGCCCTCCCAGGTAAACTTCACTTACATGACAGACAGCTGTGTCACAGGCTGCCCAGTAGATGACATTTCATCCCTTTCCCCTGAACTTGTCCTTGTAAAGTCGCAACAACAAAACAAATCTTGTTATGCAGCATATCTGAGTTATGTGCAAAGAGCTTCTGTTCAGGAAGATTTTACAGGACTTGCATTCTGCATATTGATTGAGATCATACAAGTGACTGGCAAAGAGCAATCAGGATTAATGTCAATGTCAATGATCAATGTCACTGGAGACATTTGATCTGAGGGTCACAATTGAAATGTTATCAATAATTCATCCACTGTTTTAATGGATCCTCTTTTTACATGTGCAACCCCTGGTTGCATCCAGTTTAAGTTCCCAGACAGGGGAAAAAAAAAATCCATACTTGAGCCAAGAGACCTTGAGCTTTCCTGCTTTCCACCCTGTAGCTCCATCTGTGCAACAGAGGCAGACTAGAAACCAATTTGGCATACTTTACAAACAACGTTGTATATTAATATTTATCATTTTAATTATGAAAAAAATCCAATGTACAGGTTGTATGAGGATGGTATAGGAAGCTACCTGGAGAATGTGTACATTTGGACTCTTAACATGAAGACCTGGAATTTGTTAGACTACATTTGGGGAGTTATACAGAAAATCTGAAAGTTCCCTCCTCTTACTTATCTGTTCAGCAAATATTGATTCCAACTTGATTGTTTTCCAGACCATTTACAACCATACAAATTGTACAAAATAATGGTGCATGCATCTGACATATGTGAATGTGAAAGTTTCATGAGACATGAGAGGACATTTGGAGTGACCCACTTCTACTCAGTTCAAGGAGGTATTTCCTAGAAAATCTTCATTCCCCCCTTGCCCCGTTTGTTCCCTTCCACTTTTTCTCCTATTTCTCCACCATCAGTAATAAGGGAGCTCCACCACAACATCTTTGATGGGATGACCTAACATAACACTTATATCCACTCAGTCATGCCCCTAACTCCAAACTGTGATGTGCTGGCTTTGTGTATGAGTGAATATGAAGTTGCTTGCTAGTGACAGGTCCAGAGATATGATGAAGTAACTATTACTATTCTTGGCAGAGATGTTAAGGCAATGGAGCAGGGGTTTTGTCCCTTCTTGCAGTGTGTGATTGTGGCCAGATTCTGATATCCTTACCCACATTGACTAGCACCTTCCTAGGTGAGTAGCCATTCATGCCAATGTGAGTATGGTAGTAAGGGTATCCTTAGAAATTGTATCTGTAGCAGATGGATGATACGTCTCTACCTTCTTTGGTATTGTTTAAGCAGGACTTTTTCCCTTCTCTGCCATTAGTTATCTGTGTGTGAGTCTGCAAACTGGGGAGATGCTTCCCATTCAGCGGTCAATTTCTATGTATGGATTAGCATGCTGCACATTGGATTATAGGCAATAGTTATCTGTATGATTTGAGTTATTTATTTTTAAATGACCTGATGCTTAAGTTCCTAGGACAGGTCCAGCTACTGTGAAAATTTCAAATATCATGAAGCATTCCGCTATTGTGAAATGGACTGAAGTACCTGCAGAAGACTGTTTGGGCTTCCTCCAGGGATACAGAATCAACTACACAGACACAATGAAGAATATCTCTCTGGGTAGGTCACTATGTCACATTATCATAAAAGACAAGAGCAACGTTTCCCACATAGAGGAGTAGCAATCAGACATAATCGTTGCCTACAAATTACAAGTGTTGAGCTACTTAATACCTTTACATATAACCTTATCCACCTTTGATTTCAGTGGCAGTTGACTCTGTCACTAGATCAACTGCCAGTGAACATTTTAATATTCTAACTAGTTTAGACTATCCAGAGACTTCTAATGATTACAGAGTATGCTCTCAGTTTATTATGAAATGTATCTTTAAAGATTAAGCATCAGCATCTCCACAGGAGGCCAAAATTCAGATCAATTTAGGCCATGAAAGAAACACTCAACATATTTTCAATTCAGAAAAGTGTTCAAAGGTTCACAGAATTACCCTCCAGTTCAATACAATTTGTTTTAATTTACAAGTGACTAAATTGCTGTTAAAGCTTCAGCCATTTTCATGACACTAAAACCCACCAGGCTAAGATGCTTAAAACTCCTGCTGCTAAAAATATAGTAACCATTTCTATTAAACACTGAAAGGCAGGATATGCTATCAGCATGTTTACCACTTAGCTTAAGGTATTGTGACAATTCACACTATTTCTGTGTTGCATTATGACTCAGCTCAGCTAGTTCTTGAAGATCTCTACTGGGGGTCAAAGATAAGCAGCAAATAAGAATCGCGCATTATCGGACTAAAAATGAAATATAGTCTCAACAGTTTCCTGCTCATATTGAAAGACAGATTAAAAAAGTGATCAGTTAATACTAACTCCAAAGAATATAGTTTTAAGTTGGTTCCTAAAGGCACGATATTAATTACAAAGAAAGATTCATTGATTAGTTAGAAGCTAATGAATGGTGGGCTGATTCCATTTTACCTGAGCTCATATCAGAGAAATTTACAACAGATTCTCTTTTGATTGATATCCTCACTCTTGTCTGCAGGGGAAAGATTCCAAGCTGCAAGTTACAACACATTGAGGTTTAGATCTTTAACTTTCATAGCTAGTGCAGTCTGCATATCAAGAGAGATGACAAATATTTCCTGAAAACAGTAGAAGAGCAAAATAGAAGAGCAACTGGTTTCTAGAACTCAAAAATCAGCCGATGGACATAATGGATGATCAAAAAATAATCAAAACTTGGTGGATGAAATCCTGGCTTCATTGAAGTCAATGGCAAGAGTCCCATTGACTCAAAGGCAGATTTCACCCCAGGTTCCTGCTTAGAAATTTGAGTATTTTGAAAAAACAAATCCCAGGGTTGCTTGAACTTTGTGGGCAGAAAGAGTTGAAAAACTGCTGAAGTGTAATGACAATTCAAGTCACTGCAATGTCAATTAGCCTGACAGATGATTACTGGGTTTTCCAGAAAGGAAGGGTGATAAGCTTCATTTCACAGGTTTTCAGAGTAACAGCCCTGTTAGTCTGTATTCGCAAAAAGAAAAGGAGTACTTGTGGCACCTTAGAGACTAACCAATTTATTTGAGCATGAGCTTTCGTGAGCTACAGCTCACTTCATCGGATGCATACTGTGGAAATTGCAGAAGACATTATTATATACACAGACACCATGAACCAATACCTCCTCCCACCCCACTCTCCTGCTGGTAATAGCTTATCTAAAGTGATCATCAAGATGGGCCATTTCCAGCACAAATCCAGGTTTTCTCACCCTCCGCCCCCCACAGACAAACTCACTCTCTTGCTGGTAATAGCCCATCCAAAGTGACCACTCTCTTCACAATGTGTATGATAATCAAGGTGGGCCATTTCCTGCAGAAATCCAGGTTTTCTCACCCCCTCACCCCCCTCCAAAAGCCACACACACAAACTCACTCTCCTGCTGGTAATAGCCTATCCAAAGTGACCACTCTCTCCTTACAACGTGCATGAAAATCAAGGTGGGCCATTTCCAGCACAAATCCAGGTTTTCTCGCCCCCCCGCCCCCCAAACACACACACACAAATTCACTCTCCTGTTGGTAATAGCCTATCAAAAGTGACTACTCTCCTTACAACGTGCATGAAAATCAAGGTGGGCCATTTCCAGCACAAATCCAGGTTTTCTCACCCCCCCCACACACACACACAAACTCACTCTCCTGCTGGCAATAGCTCATCCAAACTGATTATTAATAATAATAATAATAATAATAGGACACAAATCAGATGTCAAGAATTATAACATTCATAAGCCAGTCGGAGAACACTTCAATCTCTCTGGTCACGCAATCAGAGACATGAAGGTCGCTATCTTACAACAAAAAAACTTCAAATCCAGAGTCCAGCGAGAAACTGCTGAATTGGAATTCATTTGCAAATTGGATACTATTAATTTAGGCTTAAATAGAGACTGGGAGTGGCTAAGTCATTATGCAAGGTAGCCTATTTCCCCTTGGTTTTTCCTACCCCCCCCCCCCCCCCGGCCTTCTGGTTAAACTTGGATTTATGCTGGAAGTGGCCCACCTTGATTGTCATGCACATTGTGGGGAGAGTGGTCAGTTTGGATGAGCTACAGCCAGCAGGAGAGTGAGTTTGTGTGTGTGGGGGGGGGGGGGTGAGAAAACCTGGATTTGTGCTGGAAATGGCCCACCTTGATTTTCATGCACGTTGTAAGGAGAGTAGTCACTTTTGATAGGCTATTACCAGCAGGAAAGTGAATTTGTGTGTGTGTGTTTTGGGGGGCGGGGGGGCGAGAAAACCTGGATTTGTGCTGGAAATGGCCCACCTTGATTTTCATGCACGTTGTAAGGAGAGAGTGGTCACTTTGGATAGGCTATTACCAGCAGGAGAGTGAGTTTGTGTGTGTGGCTTTTGGAGGGGGGTGAGGGGGTGAGAAAACCTGGATTTCTGCAGGAAATGGCCCACCTTGATTATCATACACATTGTGAAGAGAGTGGTCACTTTGGATGGGCTATTACCAGCAAGAGAGTGAGTTTGTCTGTGGGGGGCGGAGGGTGAGAAAACCTGGATTTGTGCTGGAAATGGCCCATCTTGATGATCACTTTAGATAAGCTATTACCAGCAGGAGAGTGGGGTGGGAGGAGGTATTGGTTCATGGTGTCTGTGTATATAATAATGTCTTCTGCAATTTCCACAGGGCATCCGATGAAGTGAGCTGTAGCTCACGAAAGCTTATGCTCAAATAAATTGGTTAGTCTCTAAGGTGCCACAAGTACTCCTTTTCTTTTTGCTTCATTTCACAGACTCTTTGCCTCACTCAGCTCTACGATCACACCTTTTGCTTTCAGGAAATAGGCTATTTTCTTTAACATTAAAACTTCCATATCAAGAGTATCTAAATGCTTGGCAGCATTCTATAACATAAAGGGCACTGTTGTATTGCTAGTGAAGTTATTCTGGTGACAGCAAAATCATCCACTGCACCTTCAGAAAGGAAATAGTTTTGAGCTAAACCCAAGCAGTACAGCTGTGGATCTGAACATACAGTCTTTTCTCACACAAATACCTACCTGAATAGTACATCACTGAAGTCAAGTGAAGTGAGTGTTGCCTGATGAATGAGGATTGCTCAAGTTAGTAAAAGGCCCCAAGGTATGTTCCTTCTATCACCTGCTTTGACAGTTACCAGGCATCTACAAGCTCCTTTGAGTCATGCATTCTACATTGGGGTCAAATTCAGGGCGTAGACACTTAATGTAGATGTACAAGCATGCTGATTAGGCAATAACATTCAGATAAGTCCTTATTCCGACTGTCACAACAGTAGATACCCAGGAAACTCACTTTCAGTAAGTTTCACATCCCTCTCCCCCTCCCGGTCTACAGCATATACGAGCCTACCATGGCTACCCTTTAAGGATAGCTCAAGTGGTAGAGGCTCATGCTTTTAGCACTGGAGTTCTTGGGTTAAATACCCTGGCAATTACCTATACTGGAAGTTTATGGCACACCATCTTCAAATAGCCATACACTGAGATTGCTTGTTCCAGGATCCGGATTAATTTCAAGAAGAGAGGCTACATAGTGGGTCCCAATCCCAGCATCCACCATAGAATGCTTCCTCCTTTGGCACCAACCACAGAAGGTCTGCAGAGTATGGTTTCCTACAGGTTTGGGATGAGGACATGAAGCTGGGCCTCTTCTCAGCTACAGCTTTATGGGCTTGTTCCTATGTATAGCTTGAATTTGGCTCTAGTGTTATACATTTGCTGATCCCTCACCCTCTTGTGTTGCAGCTGTTGCTGTCAATTCTTCTACCACCTGCTACCTGTTAACAGGACTTAAAGAAAAAACTGCCTATAGAGTACAGATTTCAGGAGTCACCACTGCAGGAGAAGGAGCCCAAAGTCGTTCACAGTTTTTCACTACTCTGAAATATGGTACCGTGAAGTTCTTTTTGTGACTGTGCTGTGCTGCATTGATTCACACCATAAAAATGGGTTGTGGTATTTTATTCCAAAACCTCAGCCCTGGGCAATATTAGCCATGAGTAGAACAACCTGTAAAACTGAGAGGCAGAGCTAGGAAAAGGGTGATATCCCCCTACAGCTTTTTGCTTCTCTTTGACTTGAAGGAGGGGTAAACATGATAGACTCCCATGAACTCTCTTCAGCAGACAAGCAATGAGGGAGGCCTATAATTTCATTCTGGTCAGTTTTTGTACAGCACAAAAACAAACAAACAAACAAACCCACACACCAAGGGCTTGAAGCAGACAGAAATGGGAAAGGAACTAAAATTCCCCTGCAAACATGAAATGGTTCATCATTAACTTAAACCAATTTTCATATGAGAACACTTGGATATAAATTGGCCATGAATAAATTTTATGCTGGAAGTTTAAAGAAGGTTTCTATAAACCCTCAGAAGAGTGAGGTTCAAGAACAGCCTCCCAACAGGAATAGTGGGAGGCAAATAACCTAACTAGTTTTAAGAATGATCTAGATAAATTTTAGTGGGATTTGATGGGGTTGCTTGGGAAGAGGGGGAGGCTGGGCTTGGTGGCCCAAAGAGTTCCTTTTGGGTTAGTTTTATGTTCCTAAATCTCATGCAGGACTTTAGCTAGTCAGCTGTAGAGGTCAGGAAGGAATTCCTTCCTTCCCACCCATCCCTGATGTAGTCGGAGTTTTTTCCCTTCCCTTTTCTGATGCATCAGACATGACCATGCCCAGATGGGACTCTGGAAAAGGTGGGCTAGTGCACTGAGGCTGTGTAGAGAATTTTCTTGTACCATTCACTTGGCTGGTGGGTCTTTCTCACGTGCTCCAGATCACTGATTGCCAGATTTGGGGTCAGGAAGGAATTTTCCCCCAGGTCAGGATGGCAGGGAACTTGGGGTCAGGGGTTGTTTTGATTTGGGTTTTTTGCCTTACTCTGCAGCACGGGCCACGGGTTCCTTGCTAGAATCGTCTGGATATATCTCACCAAATCTGGATATATATCTCACCAAATCAATTCCCTGCCATTGCAGGGGCCTCGGACATTGGTTCACCTCAGTCCCTTGTACTCTCTACCTGTGGCACATAATAGTTTAGTCTCCTGAGGGCTGTATTACATTAGTTTAATCTAGGTTATTGGGTTCAATGTAGGGATAACTGGGTGGGTTTCCATAGCTCGTAATGTGCACGAGGTCAGAGTACATGATCTGCTGGTCCCTTCTGGCCTTAAAAACTGTGACATGCTGCTACTAAGGAATCAAGCTTGGTACAATCAGTGAGAAAAGCAAGGACACACTGTTTGTATCAGATTCTATTTGCACTAACTTTCAAATGAATGTGACCAGTTACTGACATGGCTGGTTAAAAAAAACAACAAATTTTGTTATGAGAAAAATTATGAATTTCAGCGTTTTTATTTTGAAGCGTCCATTTTTTCAAAGTTTCACAGTTTACTCATTTAAAAATATGAAAAATTATCAAAATGGCTGATGTATTGTTTACCAAAATCCATTTTTTTGGAACTGAAAAAATTTACAACTGTTTAAAAAAAATAAAATTCAGCCAGCTTTATTGTAAGAGTTGTTTGTGTCCACACAAAACTTAGTTAATGCTTAGTTCTAATCATGCATTGACCACATCAACAGCATATGATTATCTTCCAGTAGCCAGGTTAAAATGCTGTTGGTTTTGCTGAGTATACAGGACCCTCTACCTGCCATCTAGGTAACCGAGATGGCATGTACTTCCTTACAGCTTTGTGCTGGTGGTAGTCTTTGTGCATCTCCTCTGGGCACTCAGAAAGGGGGTAGAAAAGGGTCTCTAGCAATACTTTCTCAGAAATTGTTGATGCAAATAATGGTAGGCAGCGTAGTAGGTGTAGTTACACAGCCACAATTGACATGGTTGTGTTGTGAATAAAGCTGCCTTTTTGTTGTAACCAGGTCAAATTAGCAGGTCATCAGCTGATTACAGAATCAAGGTTATAGTTATAGGGGACAAAAGAGGAGATCCTGGGACCAAACTGGCCCCTGGTTTAATTTAGGGGTACTCTAAATTATGCTGGTTGAAGCAATCTCATAGTCTGGGGCTACAGATCTGGCCCATAGCTTAGATGGGGCCTTACAAGGCAAAGTACTCCCTACTCCACCCACTTTTTATACAGCTCCTTTCTGTGGTCAGCTTTTGATTTTAAAGATTTATCATTCAGTCATGTGTGGAACTTGAAAGTAGTTTTCTATTGATTTGATTGTGGATAAGATCACAGGGATCCCATGCTATAACTTTGAGGTTTATGCTTTGTGCAAAGAGAACTCCATCTCTTTCCAGTCTCTCAAACCCTGGTCCCATAAGTGATTTTCATCTCTGTTTATCTCTCATCAGATAAAGGGGAATTTGAAGGTATTGTTGCTGCCCTTTGTCTTGGCATCACATCCACCATGTTTTTTCTACCCATCATTTGTTCATTGATGCTTAGAAGGTAAGAGGGTAGTATTGATTTGGCTATTGCACAGCATAAGTACATTTTACTGACCTTGCATTCTGTAGTGTTGAGTCATGTCTTATTTTTGCACAACTAGTCTTTCTAATTTGAAACTAGAAATGACAAGTCCTTATGAGACAGGATGCAAAAAAGCCAGTTATACTGATAATTTACACAATTCTTGTGGGTTTGGAACAGCTTTAACAAACCAAGAATGTGTAAGCTACAGATGACTAAAGAGGCTTCTTTGCCACAAACTCAGAATGTTTTAGTCTTTGATACAGCTGCCAGTCAAGTTACCATCTCATACATCAATGGGACAAGTATGTAATACTACCTACTGTCCCAAAAATAGATAAAACTTCTTATGCAAGGAATAATTGTCCAATTGATAATTATGGCCCATTTTTCCTGATGAACTGGGATCACAGTCCTATCACAGTAGGACTGTGGATTGATTGTTCAAAGCCACATACAGATTGATATAAATTTAGAAAGTCCCACTAGCCTAAGTAGTGCATCAACTCCCACTAGTGCAAATCTGGGACATGATCTCGTACCACCTCCAACATTATGTTAAATGAGTGAAGAGGAAACAAATGAGGGGAAGAAGGCACCTGTTGAGACATGATGGTGGTTTTTCCCATTTTGTGAGGAACTACTTTCTGTAGTGGAAGAATGTTGCATAATATCCCCTCCCCCAGAGAACAGTCTTTTTAAAATATTATTTTTACAAAATGTAAAATGAAGGAGCTATACTCTAATAAAATAAATAAATAAATAATAATAAACCATGACTGGTTGCACATTAGTAAACTATTGGTGTGCATCTGAAAATGCACCAATAGTCTACTAATGCAAAACCTGTCATAGATTACTATAAGGAAACCCTGGAACCCTGCCCCCATCTCCGTTTTTTCTGCTTTAACTACTTCTCCTGTCATTATCTGACTTGATTAGTGCTGAGTGACTAGAGCAGACAAGATGTCAAAACCATAGCCTAAGGTCAAATATGGTCCATGGCATGATTTATTCTGGTCTACTGCTCCACCACAACTCTCCTCCCTGCAGCAACTACTCATCCTTTCTGGCCTCTCTCTGGCTTATCGCTACTTTCAGAATTTGAGGCTCATTGATATCTGTTCTGTAGCCGGAGGCGACAGCTTGAGTTTGTGTCAGGGCACTGGGAAATAGTGTGTCAAATCATGTGAACCTGTTATGATTTCAAGTTTGGAGCATTCCAAAATAAAACCAACCAACCAACCAAAAACCTGAAGACTGACCCTACCCTTTGCATGAGAAAAAAATATATAAACATTTTTAAGATTCCAGAAACCTACATAACAGTTGTTTCTGACAGGATATTTTTGGAGGGTGGGGGTAGGGGGCATGGTGGAGGTCTAAGAAAATGAATTCACTCAGTCACATGAGCTAGGCTGATTTCTTAAAAAGTGCATCTAAAGGCAGAGCAGACAGACAGCTTGAACTCCTTCAGTGACTTCTGGAAGCTTCTCAGCTCACGAGAGCAGAGTCAGAAAATGTTTATTCATCCAACAAAATACAATCTAGCTTTGAGGTATTGCACTGATAATATTAAAGTGAGTCATTTTTAAAAAAAACACATACAGAGTGCTATTCTACCGATTTCATATGCAGAGAGAATTGAGGCCAGGAGATTCTCAACAGAGTCCAAGTTAAATTAATTCTACTCACACTGACTTCAACAGGAGCAGAGTTAGGCCAACATTAACTGCTTTTGAAATTCCTTCCCTGCTTCCACATTTTGCTCTCCACCATTTCCACTAGAAAATAATTGCCAGAAGCTCCGTTATTGTTATGGAAGAGCCAAACTAATCAGGATGGAGCTTTGTGTTGCTCAGAGCGATACAGAGGTAGTCTCAGTCCCTGTTCTGAGAAGCTTACAGTCTAGGATGACCCATATGAAGGCTGGGATGGGAGGGGTGATGATACTCTAGATATAATTTTTATATACATATTGTAATAGAGACTTACCCAATCTGGCTCTGGGCTTGTCTCCTGCCTCAGTTTCCCCTTGCCTTGAGATGGTTCTTTCTGCCGTGGCCTTCTGGTCAAGTCAAAAGTCCTCCCCTCCCAGAGTATAAGCCAAGTCCAAACACACACAAGTCTTCCATGCCTCACTCACCTGACACAGCCATTCTTTCAAGGGTTCATTTTCTCTTCCACATCACACTCTTTCAGCATTACCCTTCTCCTGGGCTCAGCTGTAGCCTTCCTGGGCGCTACTCGGTCCTTTCATCCACCCTTCATTCACAGGGTTCAATGCATCACCTCACCAGGTGGCAGCTTAAAAAAAAAGTCACTCCTGTCTTCCCTTAATAGCAAGGGTCTCTGCAACCCCTCACAGAGTGACAGCATAGGCACACCCAGCCTCCACTACAGATGCCCAGCCTTGGGAACCCAGAACACCTGGGCTGTCTGCCCTGTTATCCCAGGCTATCCTGCGTTCTTTCCAGGGCCTCTTCCCACATGCTTCCAGGCCTCCTATTGCTCCTTCCCACTTTTTATAGCTCACAGACCTACTTCCATGGAGTCTTCCTGTTCACTTTTCACAGAGCATTCACTTCCAAGCCCTTACTAGTGGAGTCTCCTTCATCCACTCTTGACAGGCTGCTCTTATCCCCACAGCAAGCCTGCTATTATCACCTAACTTCAGCAGGCATTTCCACCACCTCGGGGAGGTGAATAGGGTTGTCAACTTTCTAATCACACAAAACCAAACACCCCTGGCCTGCCCCTGAGGCCCCCACCCCTTCTCCGAGGCCCTGTCCCCACTCATTCCATCTCTGCTCACTCTTCCCTACCCTCACTCACTTTCACCAGGTTGGGGGCAGAGGGTTGAGATGCAGGGGCTCAGGTTGGGGGTGTGGGCTCTGGGGTGGGGCCAGGGATGAGGGGTTTGGGATGCAGGAGAGGGCTCCAGGTTGGAGTGCAGGGGTGGATATGGGCTCTGGTCTGAGGGCAAGGATGAGGGGTTTAGGGTGCAGGAGGGGGCTCTGGGCTCAGGCCAAGGAGTTCAGAGTGCAGGAGGGGGTGCAGGCTCTGGTTGGGGGCGTGGGCTCTGGGATGGGGCCGGGGATGAGGAGTTTGGGGTGAAGGAAGGGGCTCCAGACTGGGGCAAGGGTGTCGGGGGGAGTGAGGGCTCCGGCTGGGGGTATGGGCTCTGGGGTGGGGCCAGGCTGAGGGGTTTGGGGTGCAGGAGGGGGCTGGGGTAGGGGGTTGCAGGGTGTGCAGGCTCCGGGAGGGAGTTTGGCGGAGCCCCTAGATGCATGGGTGGCCAGGGAGACTCTGTACGCTACCCTCGCCCCCACAGGAGCCGTCCCCACAGCTCTCATTAGTTGTGGTTCCCGGCCAATGGAAGCTGTGGAGCCTTCCATGCATCTAGGGGCTGCAGGGACCTGGTGGCCGCTTCCAGGAGCCACGGTAAGATAGGGCAGGCAGGGAGCCTGCCTTAGCCCTGGGGCTCCGCTGCACCGCCAAGTGGACTTTTAACGGCCCAGTCGGCAGTTCCGACTGGAGCTGCCAGAGTCCCTTTTCAACCAGGCATTCTAGTCGAAAACTGGATGCCTGGCAACCCTAGTGAGCCAAGAATGCCACTGGTGCATTTGAGCCCCAACCCTCTTAAAGGCCCAGCTCACTCTGTGGCATGTATACTTATTTCCATTTTAGAGTAGTTTTGTATTTATATAAAATAGTATCACCTTTCTCCAGCTGCCTCTCAGTTTAACCATCAAATACCGTCTGATTTCTTGTAGGCCTGGAGGCCTAGCTTGAACACATACATGGTAAAGTTAGCCAGAGTTAGAGGTGGCTAGCTTTTGAAAGCTTGTTATTTCTCAGGTCCCAAGTTCAATAAGAGATTATAAACCACGTTGAGGTGGTGTTCATGAAGGCCCTCAGCTGAAACTAATTTGAACAAGGCTCACGAATTTGGTTTTACCTTGGTAAAGCACCACAGGTTTTCCCCCACCACTAATCCTACTAGGATTTAAGCACAGAGGCAGACATACTATCTAAGCCCTGAAAATGCAGGTAGAATTTGGATTTTATATCAAGTCTGCATGAGGAAGTACCTATTTGTTGTAGCAACCAGACAAGGTACTAACAAACTTCAACAGGCCTTTATTTTAAAAGTGGAAACCTCTTTACCAAGCTGCTGCTGCACCCTCGGTAGCTCTCACTACGCCTCCTCAACTCCCCCCCCTCCTTCCTGTTTCCTGTCCTTTCAGACTCCCAACAGCCAGTGCTCCCAGTTCTAATAATTACAAGCAGCATCTAAACACCACACTATTGCTCTACAGTTAGTTCACTGAACACCATGTCTGATCCTTCAGTCAAGTAGGTGGATCTCCCATTGTGTCGGAGTCCTAAGCAAGGGGTGACATGGGCTAATATAGCTCTGCTGCACTCTGCCTTCTAGTCCCTAGGCCTCCACAGGTTTGTAGCATCATGGGGGAGGAGCAGATGCTTGCTCTTGGGGGATGGGCAGATTTCTAAATGGAAACTGATCTATAAGTTGCTACTGATAAGACAAACTAAACCTGCAAGGGAGGAAAGGGGGTTGGAGGAGCCAGGAAATAGTGATGGATTAAAGAAAGAGAAAGTGGATATGCAGTATAGATGGAAAGAGAGTCACATGCTGATGGCCTTCATAGCTCTTCTTAATTACACTAAATAATTTTGCATCAGAAACTCACTAACTTACTGTGAAAATATAGACTATAGTTTTGGACCTCCAATTTGTGTGTTTGTGTGTGTTGTTAATAGCTGCAAGAAGACATCCTGGTCTGATGTGCATGAAAATACTGGCAAACTATGTACATGACTTGTGATGAAAACAGAAGTATATGAAGGCTCAGTCATTTAATTGGAGCCTCAGTTTAAAAAGCATGTCTTTCCAGGTCAAGAAAATTGTGCTGGCCAGCTGTCCCAGATCCAAGAAACAGCAGCGCTATCCAAGATGTGGCAAGAATCATTCCACGGGTATGAAAAGTGTTTATGAATGGGCCCTTTCAGTGAATTACAGCAGCACTGATTACTAGCGTCTTCTCTTTTTAATTGTGCCTGGTAAATGTACAGCATTAAAGATCTAGCAGAAGCTCTGGTAGTATTAGGAATGTAGTGTCAGGCTTTTACAGGGGATTTTCCGACTCCTTTTTAAAAAGGTTTTATTGATTTTTTTTTTCCCAACCATTATGCAACATGCACTGAGGCAAATGTGTGAAAAACAAAGACAAAAAACAATGAAGTAACTCAAAAAGGAAAAAAAAGTTACATTTTTTTACTTATACAAAGTCCATTATGTAAGAGTCAATAATCACCAGGACTGATGGTTTCTTGAGAAATCCAGAGTGTGAAAGTTCACGTGAATCTGGAATTGTTCAAATATACAATTAATAGAATCCTGGAATATATGAAAGTTAGATAAAACATTTTGAACCAAAATTCACAGCTGCATCACAAAGGAGCTGGTTTCTGCTATCTGATTCTGGAACTAGTTCTTCACTGACCTCAGCTTCAGCACACTTCTGAGGGCTTTGTCGGTACTCTAACTAGTCAGAGACTAATCACAGCAAGACCTTATATGCCAACCAAGTATTGCAAGAACTCAGTAGTGTACTCAAGTCATGAACTTTCCCTATCTACACCTGCCTGCCATATGTCATCTGCTGGGGCAGGGGCCAGAGGAGCTAGCTACATCAGCTCTGTGTTAGCAAATTGCTAGCTAAAAGATCCGTACTTCAGTGTTTAAGAAATCTCTAGCTTATATGGGTCAGGAGGATATCTCACTTTTGCCTACTGTTGGGTTTCTTGCACCTTCCTGTGACACATCTGGTGCTGGCCAATGTCTAAGCTAGGATACTAGACTAGATGGACCATAGGTCTGATCTAGTATGGCAGTGTTTATGATCATATCCTACTGTGTTCCATAGCAGAGTGGATCTGACTTTTTTTTAGCCTTTTTTGTATTGGTTTTGGTGGTGGTTGTTGTTGTTGTTTTAAAACACTTCCAGATTTTTACAAAGTATGAGTAGGTAAAGTAGTATGTTCATGGTCAGTTAGAATCATGGAAGTTTAGGGAAGGAGGTCATCTAGTCCAACCCCAACTAAATCATCCCAGCCAGAGCTTTGTCAAGAAGGGCCTTAAAATCCTCTAAGGATGGAGATTCCACCACCTCCCAAAGTAACCCATTCCAGTGCTTCACCACCCTCCTAGTGAAATAGTTTTCCTAATATCCAACCTAGACCTCCCCCACTCCAACCTGAGACCATTGCTTCTTGTTCTGTCATCTGCCACCACTGAGAATAGCTTAGCTCCATCCTCTTTGGAACCCCCTTTCAGGTAGTTGAAAGCAGCTATCAAATCCCCCTTCACTCTTCTTTTCTGCAGATTAAACAATCCCAGTTCCCTCAGCCTCTCCTCGTAAATCATGTGCCCCAGGCCCCTAATCATTTTTGTTGCCCTGCGCTGGACTCTCTCCAATTTGTCCACATCCTTTCTGTAGTGGGGGGCCCAAAACTAGAAGCAATATTCAAGATGTAGCCTCACCAGTACCAAATAGAGGGGAATAATCATTTCCCTCGATCTGCTGGCAATGCTCCCACTAATGCAGCCCAATGTTAGCTTTCTTGGGAACAAGGGCACACTCTTAACTTATATCCAGCTTCTCGTCCACTGTAATCCCCAGGTCCTTTTCTGCAGAACTGCCGTTTAGCCAGTCAGTCCCCAGCCTGTAACAGTGCATGGGATTCTTCTGTCCTAAGTGCAGTACTCTGCACTTGTCCTTGTTGAACCTCATCAGATTTCTTTTAGCCCAATCCTCCAATTTGTCTAGGTCACTCTGGACCCTATTCCTACCCTCCATCATATCTACCTCTCCCCCCAGCTTACTGTCATCTGCGAACTTGCTGAGGGTGCAATCCATCCAATCATCCAGATCATTAATGAAGATGTTGAACAAAACTGGCCCCAGGACTGACCCCTGGGGCACTCCACTTGATAACGGCTGCCAACTAGACATCAAGCTGTTGATCACTACCCGTTGAGCCTGACGATCTAGCCAGCTTTCTATCCACCTTATAGTCCATTCATCCAATTCATACTTTTTTTAACTTGCTGGCAAGAATACTGTGGGAGACCATATCAAAAGCTTTGCTAATGTCAAGATATATCACGTCCACCACTTTCCCCTCATCCCCAGAGCCAGTTATCTCATCATAGAAGGCAATAAGGTTGGTCAGGCATGACTTGCCCTTGGTGAATCTATGTTGACTGTTCCTGATCACTTTCCTCTCCTCCAAGTGCTTCAAAATGGATTCCTTGAGGACCTGCTCCATGATTTTTCCAGGGACTGAGGTGAGGCTGACTGGCCTGTAGTTCCCTGAATTCTCCTTCCCTTTTTTAAATATGGGCACTATATTTGCCTTTTTCCAATCGTCCAGGACCTCCCCCCAGTCGCCACGAATTTTCAAAGATAATGCCCAATGGCTCTGTAATCACATCAGCCAACTCCCTCAGCACCCTCGGATGCATTAGATCTGGACCCATGGACTTGTGCATGTCCAGCTTTTCTAAATTGTCCTTAACCTGTTCTTTCACCACTGAGGGCTGCTCACCTCCTCCCCATACTGTGATGACCAGTGCAGCAGTCTGGGAGCTGACCTTATCTTTGAAGACCAAGGCAAAAAAACCATTGAATACTTCAGGTTTTTCCACATCTGTCACTAGTTGCCTCCCCCATTCAGTAAGGGTCCCACACTTTCCCTGACAGTTAGTGACATTTAGCAAAAATAAAATTAAAATATTTGGATTGTTGAATTTAGAAAGAACGATTACTTACGCTGAAGAACGCCAGGTTCAGTAAGATGTTTTAGCCACATGGACCCCACTGTAGGTGCACATAGGCCCCATGAGCACAAAATCAGATTATTTTGGCCAGCAAGGTCTGCTGGGGCCACACATTCACCCTGGATACTCTTGCCCACCCCACCCAGGGCATAAAGGGAGGAGTGGGCACAACCATCCCACAGGATTATGTATTAATGAAGGCACTTGGGGTATGTCTGCACTGCAAAGGAAAATCCATGGCACTGAATCTCAGAGCCCAGGTCACTTGACTTGGGCTTGCAGGGCTTGGTCTTAGGGGCTAAAAATAGCAGTAAGACGTTCCCACTCGGGCTGTAACCTGTAACCTCACCCTCCCCTTCCTCCTTCCATCCTGCCAGGTTTCAAAGCCTGGGCTCCAGCCCAGGCAGGAATGTCTATACTGCTATTTGCAGCCCAAGCCCCACAAGCCCAAGTTAATTGACCCAGGCTTTGAGACTTGATACCACAGGTTTTTCTTTCCAGTGTGGACACAGTTTAAGACCACAGGACTCCATAGTAGCAAAACAGGAGGACCAATCACGGCAGCCATGTGGACAGAACATCTAAGAACTAGTGCTACTGTAATGTAAATAACTGTTCTTGCTCCTTCAAGTATTTGTTCCTGCAGATCCTGCCCTTGGTGACTGGCTATCAGTTATTCCCCTAGGAAGGTGGGTGCCAGTAGTTCTATCTACATAAAGGCCGTAGGACCGCACTGCCAAATGGGCATCCAATCTAGAACCTGCCACTAAGTAAAAATATGTATTGAATTCCAAGTTGATGCCATGAAAATCTGATAGAGGGATACTCCTAAAACATATCAGGAAGGTTCCTTGAGGCCTAGTAAAGTGTGCTTTAATTTGAGAAGAAGCAGCTAATGTATGTAGTTCATAGAAGACCTTAATACAATCAGATGCCCATTGTGAGAAGCTCTGGGTCAAAATAGCCTGCTCTCAAAAGCTATCCCCAAACTCTATAAATAGCCATGGTGACTCAAAGATTTTGCTCTACTGAGGTAGGAGAAAGCTCTCAGAACAAATGTATGGAGCGTTGCTTCCCAGGCAGAAAGAATACCGGTAAGCGTATGTATTGATTTAGAAGTAAGTTTGAGACTACGTTGGATAAGAGTTTTGGGAGAGGTCCAAGAATCACCTGGGTTTTGTATATAAGGTGGTCCTACCATTAAACACTTGATTGAATCTGGCTCACCCTTTCAGCAGAGATACTAACTACCCAAAATGCTGTCATAATAGAAAGATGACATAATGCCATAGGCTCAAAAAGGGATGTTCCATTAGTGCCGAGATACCACATTTAGTTCCCAGGGAGGGAAAATTCTTTAACGGGTAGAAACACATGGATCAGGCCCTTCAGAAACAGTCAGGTGAAAAAATACTGTGTGAACCTGAATGACGGGGAAACAGGTCGATATTGTCGAATGACTCCTAAATCGAGCTGGTTGAAAGTCCTGACAATAACAACGACAATAAAATGATCCGGAACATTGACCCTGAGCAACCCAAAGCAAAAATCATTTCCACCTGGTTTTATATGTTAACTTTTCTGCTCTGCTTCAAAATGCAGAACAATGCCTGGCTGTGGAACTTAATCAGCTAGCCTCCATGCTGTTAGGTAGAGAAATGATGGACCAGGTTTAGGAGCAGACAGTGATTCTGTGAAATCAGCATCCGGAAGATTTGAAAGAGTGAAGGGCAGTTTAATCAATAGATGCATCTGCCAGAGTACCAAAACTGACACACCCATCCTGGTGCTATCAGTATTAACAAGGCTTTGACCTATCTTATTTTACTCAGGACTCTCGGAATTAAGGGAATTCTATGGTAAGGCATCCAACAGGTTTCTGTCCCACTGACTCATAAATGCAGCCAAAAGGGAGCCTGGGCTCACATGTCTCCTCAGGACAAAAAGCATGTGACATTTCTTGTTCAAGTTGCTGGCAAAGAGGCCTATGGTCAGAAGAGGTCATTTTAAGATAAGTTGATCAGGGACTAGAGCTGCATCAATAACTGATTTTTCAGTTCACTGGCAGTTCTGGAAAAAAATTTGTTTTGGGTCCACATAATTGCATCCAAGGTCATACAGGGCACATGTGTGGCTCCAACGGACACGGCTGTCCAAAAGAATCAGATCATGTGTGCAAAGTGCACATTTGCCCATATGTAAGAAACCCAAAGTATCCAGCACACAGGTGCAAGGTGTTGTGATTTCCATCTGCAAGATGGAAGACTTGTATAGCGAAGTTCTCCATCCTAGAATGTCACTCCAAAATAGGTACTTGGAGGGAAAAATACATAACTGGTATGTGGCCATAATGTTACTGTACACAGAGCAGAGAGAGAAGCTGTGGAAAGAAATCAAGTCAGTTAAACTGATACTGTAAGAAATATTGCTGTGCTGATAACATGGCAGAAATAGAAATAATGGTTAACAGATGAAGCATAAAGGCTTTTGGGGGAAAACAGGGCTCAGAATGAGTAGGCAGCAGAACAAGGCAGCTACTTTTGGAGACATTACCTAGTGGTAACCTGACATTAGCAAAGGCTCATGAAATGTGACAGATGCACCCACATACACCAGTGAGCATTGTGAAGTTGTTAAATAGAAGCTGATTCCCTCAGGGAATTTCACTATAGTCAGAGCGCTCACAAAATTTCTTCAAGTCAAGTACGAACACAGTCAAGTAAATCAGTAGTAAATTCCTAGAAGAAATAAAGGAGATCAAGCATATGATCAAAAGTACCTACTGCAAATTTCCCCTGTAAACTCAGATGGGATACCAGATATCACAATCTAAGAAAAATTCTAGGAATTACTGAATTAAATCACTGAACTTTCTAATAGCTGCAGTAGTCATAAGTACCTCACCAATATAGAACATGCAAAGATTAGGAACACAGGAACTTCCATAAATGATTGGACCAGCAATCCATGAAATCCAATAGCCAATCTCCAATAGTGCCTATACCACATTCTTCAGACCAAGGTGCCAGAATCACTTTAAGGGACAATTATGAGGTAACTTAACCATTGGAAAGTTTTGTTACTTAGACCGCTAGAGGATGGCTTCTGCTATGAAGCAGGCAGTCATTCTCCAGCTCATGAATGGGAGTCAGAAAGAATGAATGAAATACAATAAAGTCTTGATCATTTCTGAGGTCATCAATGCTGGAATGCACCTGCTCCACTTAAAATAAGTGAAGATTGAAGCAGTTACTGGTGGGTCAGAGAACATGACATCCAGTCTGTAATTTAATATAGATAATGGAAAAACCAAAGCAGTGTCATCAGAAAGGAAGGATGCTATTTATGGACTATAAAAAGCCTTTCCATTCTATGTGTTTTGTGATGGTTTGTATGGCTCTAACAGGACACACACATTTCTAAGCGGGTAGTACCTGGCTTTACATCACACACTGCTCTGCAGTTTAGCCAGCCAAAATATACAAAACCTTTCAACACAATCTTTACCTATACCAAAGTGATAGTGAAGCGACTAGAAGGCACTGCAGATGGACGTTGATATCAAAGGGTAATTAGGCAGAATTGCACTGTTCAATTCAACCAGTTAAATGTTGATATCAACATGTGAATCACACAGATCAATAGTTATAGGGCCCTGCACAGAACATCCTGCAGTTTACATTTTATTATGTATGTGTTACCTACCTCACCTCACTTTAACAATGAAGGGATGGAGAATATGGTCCTCTTGGGCAGAAATATTTATTTCCCTAATTAAGTTTCTCATACCAATGCACATTGTAAATGGAATTTAAAGATTAAATAAAATAGCTTGGCCAGCTCAATTAAACAAGAAAGTAATAGTTGCGGCCAGGCTTCCCATTTCCTGACTTTGTTTTTCTATTGCTTAGTATTAGTAAATTATTTATTTCAATATCATAAAAGTTTACACTATGTGCAGAAACATGCAATTATTTTTTTCTTTCCATTTCATTTTGTTTGTAGGCTAGCCAGGGACCCACTTCAAGGCTATTGCTTCAAACACAAACAGACAATGATACTACCAGCCTTCATGTGATAGAAGAGGATTCAAAGGCTTCTTTGAAGCTGCAGCCCTTTATTGAGGACACAGAAGACAACAGTGAGTGTGATGCAGGCCAATCTGAAAGTGCTGGTGGTAGCCCAGACACCTGTTCAAGTCTTTCGAAAATCCCTGAAAAAGCAATTGCAACCGAAAAAGAAAGAGTCAGCTCTAGCATGAGGGCACCTCTCCTGAGTGATTACACCAGCATGGAATTCAGTCAGAAAGCCATGCTAAGTCTGGCACTGAATCTCCTTCCACGGGCTGTCCAGCCTCACATGGAGGGGAAACTGAACAACAGGCCAGGAAAAGTGGAGCAATGCACACTGTTTACTCCTCAAGACTATGTGAAACAGAGCCAGGTGGTGTTTACACCAACTGGACCAACACTGATGGAAGAAACCAGTTTGAGCTGAGGTCTCTCAATGCCTCCCCGTGATATAGAAGCAAGCCCCAAAACCTTTGATGCTTGATTGGAGCAGTTACAATATTTTAGGATGGTGATTCTGTGAATGTTGATTCTTCTTTGCTTTAATAAGTTTCACAGATAAAGTAGTTTGTGTGTATAGTTACATTAGCCATTTCAGGCCCTTGCTCTTACCACAAATCATACTCAACTAAGTTTTGCAGTCATGACATGGACAAAGCTCCAGTTTGGGTCCACCAAAGATTTCCAGCTGGATATGGCTCCTTGCTACTTTGAGTCTGATAATTTGTCAGTGTTACTGTAGTAAATGCAATGTGGTCTAGTGACTCAACTGCAGCACTGGTAGACAAGAACCCTTGATTCTAGTCCCAGCCTTGTTATTTGTTTGCTGTAAGCAAGTCAAAATCTCCAAAAGTGATGTTTAATTTTGCATGACCAATTTGAGACAACGAAGATCCGATTTTCAGAGCTGGTTAACAAAGCCCTTCAATCTGTTGGAAAGGAATCCAACCAACTTGTCTGTCTTTTGCATTTTGGGGCAGTGTGGCAACTTTCTCAACAAGCTTCCTGTTCATTCCTTCCAAGAGATGTTCCTGATCAGCTTGTGTGTTTGGTCATTGAGAAGGGTACAGGAAATCCTCAAAAGCGGGAGAGCAAGTTTTCAGCCATATCACACTGGGCTCTGATAGTCTTGGCTCTCACAAGCCAGGCACAGAATTTGCTCAGTATATGGATAAGACATCTTCAATGAAAACCTAAGTGGTTACTGTAAGTGATGTTAACGAGCCAGACTCTTTGAGTCAATGATATATCAACCCCCAAGGCAGATGTTTCGCTGATAGAGGTGGCATCTTTAGGATGAGAAGAAAAACAAGCCCTCGTGGCCACTGGAGACCCTGTGACACTTTCTGCAAGAGTGGGAGTATTTGCTAGACAACCTAGCCAAACTCAGAGGAGGAGGAAATGATTCCCCTGAGTTCAGCACTTCACATTGATAAAGCACCTTACATCCTGAAGGAGTGGTGCTATTATGGGTGTGTCCCCCCTTTTGACCCAAGCAGCAAATCCAAGTTCAAGGCCCTGTGGGTTGTTTCCACTAGGAAGTGAAAATAAAATAGAGGCAGGTATTTCTTTGATGCAATCCTGTTTATGTATACAGAATGTACAAAGTCCAGTTTCCCTGAACAAAGGAAGAAATAACAACAGAAAACAGCATCCTTTCTTTCAGCCCATAACCCCAACCCAAAACACCTCTGTAGCTTCTTCCAGGGCCACCCCATGCTATGTCTCTCTCTGTCCTGAGTTTGTTTACTTACTCACACACACACCACAGTCCTTCCACCTAGATTGTATGTTCCTGAGCTGACCTGCTTGTTCCTTTGTTTTGAGCTTATTTAACTGTCTTTTACAGTTCTCTTAAGTGAAGGGTGTAGTTAAACCTGCAACAGGCGCTATGATTTCCAGCTTTATATAAAATGGTTACTCACCTTCTTGTAACTGTTGTTCTTTGAGACGTGTTGTTCATGTCCATTCCAATCAGGTGCGTATGTGCCGCAGGCATGACAAGATTTTTCCCCTAGCAGTATCTGTAGGGTCAGCCTGGGCGTCCCCTAGAGTTGCGCATTCATGGCGCCCAATATAGGGCCCTCCTGACCAGACCCCCGCTCAGTTACTTTATGCTGGGTACTCTGACAGAGGGGTAGGAGGGTGGGTATTGGAATGGACGTGAACAACATCTCAAAGAACAACAGTTATGAGAAGGTGAGTAACAGTTTTTTCTTCTTCGAGTGCTTGTTCATGTCAATTCCAATCAGGTGAATCACAAGCCCAAATTCAGATGGTGGGGTTGGAGTTGTGCACTGATTGGAGTACCACTCTACCGAAGGCCCCATTGTCTCTGGCCTGCTGGGTAATAGCATAAAGTGTGTATGGAGGATCATGTCATTGCCCAGCATATTTCCTGGGTAGGAACCTGAGCCAGGAAAGCCACTGAACAGGCCTGCATCCTGGTGGAGGGCACAGTGATCGGAGGGGCAGGCACTCCTGCCAGGTTGTAGCACTCTCAGATGCAGGACGTGATCCATGACAAAATTCATTGAGAAGAGACTGGAAGACCCTTCATTCTGTCTGCCACAAATTGTTGACTGGACTTCCGGAATGGTTTTGTTCTTTTGACGTAAAGGGCTAGCACTCTGGAGGCATCCAAATAATGAAGCCTTTGCTCCCTGCTACTCGAGTGCACCATAGGATAGAACACTGGGAGGAAGATGTTCTGGTTGATGTGAAACTGGGAAACAACCTTTGGTAGGAAAGCTGGATGTGGCCTGAGCTGAACCTTGTCCTTGTAGAACATGGTGTAAGAGGGCTCTCATGTTAGGGCCTTGAGCTCAGACACCCTCCTGGCTGAGGTTATCACTACCAAAAACGCCACCTTGTACGAGAAGTAGAGGAGGGAGCATGTCGCTAGCAGTTCAAAAGGTGGTACCATCAGTCTGGAAAGGATCAGGTTGAGGTCCCATGCCGGGACTGGCTGCCTGACTTGCAGATAGAGTCTGTCGAGACCTTTGAGGAAACGACTGACCATAGGGTTGACAAAGATTGACCGGCCCTCTGAGCCTGGATGGAAGGCAGAGATGGTGGCCAAGTGAATCCTTATTGATGATATGGACAGCCCCTGCTGCTTGAGATGGAGGAGATAGTCTAATATGAGTGGCATGGAGGCGAGCATTGGGGATGAACGGTGCTGCGCTGACCAGATTGAAAATCTCTTCCACTTGGCAAGGTAGGTAGCTCTGGTGGAAGGTTTCCTACTGCCAAGGAGGACTTGTCTAACCAGGTCTGAGCAAGAGAGCTCTGTCCGGTTCAACAGATTGAATGGAAGGACTGTGAACTGGTAGTGGGTGTCATTCACCACAAACCTGAGGTATTTTCTGTGGGACAGAGCTATTGCTATGTGAAAGTATGTGTCCTTCAAGTCAAGGGCAGCATACCAGTCTCCTGGATCCAATGAAGGGATGATGGAGGCCAAAGAGACCATGCGGAACTTGAGCTTCTTCACGAACTTGTTGAGCCCTCACAGGTCTAGGATGGGCCTGAGCCCGCCTTTGGCTTTCGGTATTAGGAAATAAGCTTCTCATGGCCATCCCTGTAGTCATTGTCCGGGCAGCCGCATCAGCACAGTCAAAAGCTGCCTACAAGGAGGCCCTAGAAATGAGTTTGCCTTCCTCCACCAAGGCATTAAATTGGGAGCAGGAGTCTGGTGGTAATAGCGTGGCAAACTTGATCAATGCTCTGCAGGTGTTAAAGAAGTACCTACTAATGATGGCCTGCTGGTTTGAAATGCGGAGCTGC
This sequence comes from Natator depressus, assembly GCF_965152275.1. Lineage (NCBI taxonomy): Eukaryota > Metazoa > Chordata > Testudines > Cheloniidae > Natator > Natator depressus. Next base: position 41,705,730 of record NC_134238.1, on the reverse strand, counting down.
AAACCACCGGTGGCGTAGACTTTTCTCCCGAACAAGTCCACCTTTTTCACCTCCTGATTTTTAGGGGAGGATTCCTGAAACCCCCGATACTCCCTGTGCAGCATCCACCACCAAAGAGTCGGGCAGAGGAGGAGTATAGAGATGCTCGCATCTCTTTGAGGGGACGAAATAGCATCTCTCATTTCTCTTAGCTGTAGGGGGCAAAGAGGCCGAAGTCTGCCACAAAGCTTTTGTGGTCTCATTTATAGTTTTGATTAATGGCAGTGCAATACGTGAGGGCCTAGAGGGGGCGAGGATGTCCACCATGGGATCAGCATCCTCTTCCAGTTCCTCTGCCTAGATCCCCGGGTTCTGGGCCACCCTGTTGCAGGACCCTGTTATCCTCCAAGGCCGGGGCTATCAAAGTGCCCGCAACCGCCTCATCTGAGGAGGATGAGAGCACCAGCATATGGCCTTGGTCACTTTCCTCGGCACCAAGAGGGTCACGTTGTTCATTGGGCTGCTGGTGCTGAGGAGGTCAGTGTCAAGGAGGTCACTGGTGCTGGGATGGTTGCCAGCGCCAGGGCCTGAGCAGCAGGCAGAGGTATCAGCATTGTCTCCAGTGCCAGCTGCTGTGACACGACCTGTGCCGACCTGGATCTTGACACCTGGCTCTGACCCTGGGCTTGTTGATAGGCCCAGGGAGTCCAAAAGGGCCACTGAGCTGGTGGTTGCCATTGAGGTGGCCACGCCACCGAGATCTAGACCTCCTGCTGCTTGACCTATGTGAATGATAGGACTCTGCCTCAGACTCCGAGGTCTCCAAAAAGGAAGACCACGGAGGAGTGATACTGGGTGGTGCCCATGAGCAGCACCAAGCCTCTTGGGATTGGTGCAGTCCCCACACATGGGCAGCCTGCACTGGGAAGTGGCACAGCAGAGATGGGGCGTGGTGTGTCATCATCTCCGGCTTGCCCCTAAATGGGATAGGAGGCCAGGTTATGACTGGTGACTCAGCCCTCCTTGGAGAGGGTGGTGCAATCAGGCGAATAAGGTCCTGCACCGCCTCAAAAGTCTCTGGAGTGGAGGGGAGTTGAATGTGCTGGCCATGGCGGTCTGGAGAACAGTAGTGGGCCAGATTCGACTGGACCCCTTGCTGGGCAGAAGTTGACAAGTTTCAGGGAGGTGCCGGGCCCAACATAGGCTGCATGGACTGAGGCCTCCCTGCCGCTAGCTCCTTAGGCTTAGGAGAGGGAGAGCGTCCCCTCTCCTGCCTCTTTTTCTTCTGGGGCACCGGGGACAAAGATTGGCACCTGCCAGAAGATTGGTGCCTGCTTATGTTCGGCACTGTGTTGGTGCCGGGAGTCCTTAGCCTCCTTTCTTGGTGCTGGTGCACTGCACACAGAGGATGCGGTGCTTGGCAAGGGCTCCACCAACCAGGGGTTGGACTGTGGGAGGAGGGCTCCCTCCATGAGAATTCTGAGTCTCTGCTCGCAATCCTTGAGGCTCCTTGGCTGAAACCCCTTAAAAATGCGGCACTTGTCCTTTTGGTGACTCTTGCCAAGGCACTTCAAACAAGAAGTGTGCGGGTCACTCTTTGGCATCAATTTACCACAAACTTCACATGATTTGAACTCTGGCAACGGACACATGCCCCAGTGTTGGGGAAGCTTTCAGAAGTAAGAGTGACAGAAGTTCCAACTAGCCATCACCAGCGGTAAGAAGGAACTAGGGGGGCGGGAGGGGGGGTCAGGTTGGCAGGGCCCTATACTGGGCACCATGAAGGTGTGACTCTAGGGGGCACCCAGGCCGACCCTACAGATACTGCTAGGGGAAAAATCTTCCGGCTGTTGTGCAAACGGTGTGTGCACACCTGATTGGAATTGACATGAACAAGTACTCGAAGAAGAAACATCTTTACTACTTCTTCAAGAATTTAAAACACATATGAAAATGCATCTGGTCTGCTTCTACATCTATAGAAGGAGTTAGTGGGGATGCAGGTGAGGAAATGTCTTCTCTCACCATGTTGGAGAATCAAGATTAAAAAAATTAAAAAGTCTTTCACAGATTTATGAAATCATGCATAGAGTTCATCTCCATCATGAAATCACTGGGCTTACATCATCCTGGTCTGAAAAGATGTTTTCCTTTGAGACCAGAGAGAGGGAACCAAGTAACATCACTACCTCAGCTAGCTCTGGCTCAATCCTAAACACCACCTGGATTCAAGACTCCAGTCACCTCCTCCTTTTTGTGTCTGTTTCCTTCACTGTCTTATGTTTTTTCCTTTTCCATTTTTCTCCTTTTGCCTTCTGTCTAATAAGGATATGCCTTACCCAGTCAAGACTGCATCTTTTGTAACATGACTGTGAACCCTGTGACCAGAAAGCCAGCCAAAAGCCTTAACCTGCTGTACCAGTGTTAGGTTTGCCAGGTCTCAGAGTGCAAAATGACGTGCTGACTCATGTGTCTCTAGCAGTGAGGTTGCAAGTAAAAATCAGCACCAGAGATAGAAACTATACTTTTTCTGTATCTTTAATAAAAGGTTTAAAAAAATAATGGTGTGTTTGCAATATGACTAAGCAGGCCAAAGCCGTTGTACTCAAACCCCCAACCGTGTTTAACTGTTTAGTGTTCTACAGTGACAGGGTCATGTTTGACTCTATGGGACTCTACTTATTCCATTTAAATTAACGCAACAGCACACTCTGGGAAGAACAACAGTTGCCAAAGTCTCACTCTCTGAAAGGGAGAAGCAAAATATATATGAAGCCAGAAAAGTAAACTGTAAGAGTTTCATGGACTAAAGTAATTATCACTATGCTGATTACTCATCTCTACATCAGGCTTGAATAGGACTGTGTTTTCTTGCTTAACAAGCTCCTTGTAGCGGATAGGGTCCTAGATGGACTCTAGCTAGTAGAGGTGATCTAGAGGCTAACATTTGGAGGAATTGGCAATTAGTGATCACATTCACTTTCAAGTGAGGGCATCTGGCTGCAGATTGTCAAAGTGATTTACAGCCTTAGGTCCTTGATGGACTAATCTTTGTTTTTGGATACCCAGACACAAATGACCAAAACCACATTCTTTCATCTTAGAGATTGTACACCTTTCCTTCATGCGCAGACCTAGCTACATTTATCCATGCTTTCAGTTTACTTTAAGGCCAGACTACAACAGCTCTCTATCTGGCTCCCTCAAAGACCATGTGGCATTCAGCTAGTGAGAAACATGGTTGCTCAGCTTTGGTATATGGTATTTTGGCAAGATGTTAACACACCAAGTTTTGGTACTCTATGCTGGCTACCAGTTCACATCTGCGTGAAATTCTAGATATTAGTTACAGTCTATAAATCCCAGAATGGTCTAGGCTTTGTTTATCTCGAAGACCACCTCTCACTCAGCTCTACCATGGCATCTGTACTTGAAGAAATACTTCAGCTGTCTTCATAAAGGAGGTATGGGGACTGGAAGAAAGGTGCACTCTGTATTGGTCCCTCACCTCTGGTACATGGGCCTATTGGAAGTCACTCTGAACCCAAACCAGTCATAGCTAGAAAGCTCTTCAAAATGCACTGCCTTGTTTAAAGCTTCTACAAGTGCCAGACATTGGTTTCCAAGCTTGTGTTACCCTATTTTATGCAGTTGGTTTGCCTAGCTTGGGCTTCGTGGCATTGATATTGGCATCCTACTTTGGGGAAGTATATTTCTTTTGTCTAAATTATGTTAACTGTGCTCTAGTACTGTGGCAATGAGCACATTATGAAGGCATGTAACAATAATATTCTGGACTGTTCATGGCAGGGTTTCAGAATACAGTTCGTTTTAGGAAGCCTTCCCCTGAAGCAAGTCATATTATTCATATGGAGAGACCAGACTTGTATCTGGGGTGCTATATCAATCATACTCATCCCCATTTCTACAATCAAAGTGCAGGTGTAAGTAACAATATATGTGGGGGATGTGAGACTGGGAAGGGGGGGAACTCTGGGTTCATTAAATGGAGCCCAAGTCACATACATGAAAGAAGCCTGCTTGCCCGCCCACTATGCGTGAACTCCTGGCTCCCTACCATACCTCTGGGGAGGCAGGAATTAAATCCAGAAATAAATACTGCACTCAGCTACAAAACACTTACCAGGGCAGAAACGACAACTTAATTAGAACCAGGAACTATTTGGCCCCCCTCCCCCCCCACCGAGCAGTAACACAACGTATTGCATCCCCACTGCCTCAATATACTGACAAAGCCAATTAAGAGTCCAAATGGTCCCCCAACACCAGTCGCCTTGTTCCAAACAGGGTACACTTCAGCTGGGAACTGGTACCTGGGGGTGATGCAAGCTTGAAGGGGTGAATCCCAGTCTCGACTGTGTTGCCTGACAGGCGTCTCCATGAACCCCATGCTGGTCAGGACTCCTGGGTCTGCACCTTCAGCCCAGCTACATCCTCACTCCTAGGTTGATCCCCTAGGCCTGAGTCAGGCTATGTTTGGCCCTACTCCCTCCAGCAGTAACATGTGATCACACCTCCATCCCTTCTACACCCCCATCTCTGTGTCAGCCAATTGGCTCACAGCTAGTCACAGGCCACCTGGTTAATCTCTTGTCTCCACTTGGGCAGTGTGGAGCTCCTGCTCTGGAGTGGCATTCCTGTTCTCCAATGGGGAGAGTGGCAGGCTGGCAACAAGGGGTGGGATTTCCTTCCAGTCCTCTAGCCCAGTGGTTCTCAACCAGGGGTACATGTAGGGGTACATCAACTCATCTAGATATTGGCCTAGTTTTACAACAGGCTACATAAAAAGCACTAGTGAAGTCTGTATAATCTAAAATTTCATACAATGACTTGTTTATGGACACTTTTCAAAGATACCATAATAGAGGCTCAACTTAAATGTACACCCCAAATTAAAAAACACAGTAAAAGAACTAAAAAAGAGCCACCATGGCTTAACAACCATGTAAAAGAAGCAGTCAGAGATAAAAAGGCATCTTTTAAAAAGTGGAAGTCAAATCTTAGTGAGGTAAATAGAAAGGAGCATAAACACTGCCAGATTAAATGTAAAAATGTAATAAGAAAAGCCAAAAAGGAGTTTGAAGAACAGCTAGCCAAAAACTCAAAAGATAATAACAAAATGTTTTTTTAAGTACATCAGAAGCAGGAAGCCTGCTAAACAACCAGTGGGGTCCCTGGACAATCGAGATACAAAAGGAGCACTTAAAGATGATAAAGTCATCACAGAGAAACTAAATGAATTCTTTATTTCAGTCTTCACGGCTGAAGACGTTAGGGAGATTCTCAAACCTGAGCCGTCTTTTGTAGGTGACAAATCTGAGGAATTGTCACAGATTTAAGTATCACTAGAGGAGGTTTTGGAATTAATTGAGAAACTTAACAGTAACAAGTCACCGGGACCAGATGGCATTCACCCAAGAGTTCTGAAAGAACTCAAATGTGAAATTGTGGAACTATTAACTATGGTTTGTAACCTGTCCTTTAAATCAGCTACTGTACCCAATGACTGGAAGATAGCTAATGTAACGCCAATATTTAAAAAGGGCTCCAGAGGTGATCCTGGCAATTACAGACCGGTAAGTCTAACTTCAGTACCGGGCAAATTAGCTGAAACAATAGTAAAGAATAAAATTGTCAGACACATAGAAGAACATAAATTGTTGTGCAAAAGTCAACATGGTTTCTGTAAAGGGAGATCATGTCTTACTAATCTATTAGAGTTCTTTGAGGGGGTCAACAAAATGTGGACAAGGGGGATCCAGTGGACATAGTGTACTTAGATTTCCAGAAAGCCTTTGACAAGGTCCCTCACCAAAGGCTCTTATGTAAATTAAATTGTCGTGGGATTAGAGGGAAGATCCTTTCCTGGATTGAGAGCTGATTAAAAGACAGGGAACAAAGGGTAGGAATAAATGGTAAATTTTCAGAACGGAGTGGTGTTCCCCAAGGGTCAGTCCTAGGATCAATTCTATTCAACTTATTCATAAATGATCTGGAGAAAGAGGTGAACAGTGAGGTGGCAAAGTTTGCAGATGATACTAAACTGCTCAAGATAGTTAAGACCAAAGCAGACTCTGAAGAACTTCAAAAAGATCTCACCAAACTAAGTGATTGGGCAACAAAATGGCAAATGAAATTTAATGTGGATAAATGTAAAGTAATGCACATTGGAAAAAAGTACCCCAACTATACATACAATATGATGGAGTCTAATTTAGCTACAACTAATCAGGAGAAAGATTTAGCTACAACTAATCTTTGAGACATCGTGGATAGTTCTCTGAAGATGTCCATGCAGTGTGCAGCGGCAGTCAAAAAAGCAAACAGGATGTTAGTAATCATTAAAAGAGGGATAGAAAATAAGATGGAGACTATCTTATTGCCCTTATATAAATCCATGGTATGCCCACATCTTGAATACTGCGTATAGATGTGGTCCCCTCATCTCAAAGAAGAAATACTGGCATTAGAAAAGGTTCAGAAAAGGGCAACTAAAATAATTAGGGGTTTGGAACGGGTCCCATGTGAGGAGAGATTAAAGAGGCTAGGACTTTTCATTTTGGAAAAGAGGAGACTAAAGGGAGGATATGATAGAGGTATATAAAATCATGAGTGGTGTGGAGAAAGTGAATAAGGAAAGTTATTTACTTGTTCCCATAATATAAGAACTAGGGTCCACCAAATGAAATTAATGGGCAGCAGGTTTAAAACAAATAAAAGGAAGTTCTTCTTCACTCAGCGCACAGTCAACCTGTGGAACTCCTTGCCTGAGGAGGTTGTGAAGGCTAGGACTATAACCGGGTTTAAAAGAGAACTGGATAAATTCATGGAGGTTAAGCCCATTAATGGCTATTAGCCAGGATGGGTAAGGAATGGTGTCCCTAGCCTCTGTTTGTTAGAGGGTGGAGATGGATGGCAGGAGAGAGATCACTAGATCGTTACCTGTTAAGTTCACTCCCTCTGGGGCATGTGGCATAGGCCACCGTCGATAGACAGGATACTGGGCTGGATGGACCTTTGGTCTGACCCAGTATGGCCATTCTTATGTCCATACTGCTCTGTATACTATTCGCTGAAATGTAAGTACAATATTTATATACAAAATCAATTTATTTTACAATATGGTAAAAGCAAGCAATTTTTCAGTAACAATGTGTCTGATTTTGTAAGCAAATAGTTTTTAAGTCAGGTGAAACTTAGGGTACACAAGACAAATTAGACCCCTAAAAAGTTGAGAGTCTAGCCAACCCAGGTTTTCAGCCAGGTCTCCTCTCTCCCCCACCACCAAAAATTAGGGCTTATTACAGTAGAACTGGTCCCTTCATGCTTCCGCTGATCTGTGGAAGGAGGGCTCCAAAATGTGAAAGAGGAAAAAGTGACTTTAAAGTGGGTGTAACAATTCTTTGGGGTTTGAGACTGCATCATTTCTTGGATCACAGGAGACCTAGAATCCATTTGTTGTTTTAACTTTGTATAGCCAACGTGATCACTCTGCAGCATGGCTCCTGGGGCTTGGTAGTGTAACTGAAGGTTGTTACAACTACTGGAAAAATTGACCATCCCAGTGTTTCCTCAACCTTTTGAGCTTGATGACCCTACCCCACTTCAAAAATCAAAACTTTCTCAATCCCCCCTTACATTTACTATAAAATTTAGACTAAAAAGTGTATGAATGACAACTATGCTAAGCCATATAATTTATTTGCATGTGTGTTTCAAGAGGTTGATTTTGAAAGATAAGATTGCGTGGAAATAGGGACCAAGATTTTCTTTGCTTTAAATTGTAACAACATTTTCAGCACTGCTCACCCTACAACTGGCTTTCATGACCACCCTCTCGAGAAACACTGCCATAGATCTCACAATGGAAGGATACACAGAGAAGTGAAGACTCTACTGTGTAATTGCATGGACAATGGCATTATTTTAATGCCATTTTGTATTTTATTTGTATATTTATTTATGTATTTATTTGTATAATGCCATGTGTATTTTATTATACACTCTTGGTGATGCATCTCCTCTCATTTTTCTCTCCTGCTTCTTCAGTTTGTATTGAATGTGTGGCTCTGATGTTACGATGTAGTGACTGTTGCAGTTTCAGGATAACTGCACCTGTATTCCCCCTCTGTGGGCCTTCAAGGACACTCACTTAAGCTTTCCGGCTCCCAGCCATCACCTCTCCTAGGCACAGATCTATGTCTCGCTCCCTCGTGGCTGGGGTTTTAAGGCTGCACAGTTCTCTACGTTACACAGTAGTATTTCCAGCAAGCCTCAAGGCCAGCGCCTGTGCTTTGTTTTCTCCCTGAAGGCTATGAACAGCATATTGCCAGCAATTACAAGTTACCACACAGCTCTTTCTCAGCAAGCACCTTTATTCTCAAGTTAAAGAATTACAAAAAATACATATAAAAAATAAAAGTTCTGGTATGCATGCTAAAACCTTACCAGAGTTCACCCATCAGGCTGATGGGGTCCTAGCAGGCCAAAGTCTTTTTAATAGGGTTCTCGATTAATATTAATAACTCACACAATTAACAAAAAAATTAATTCCAATTGATCGCACTGTTAAACAATAGAATACCAACTAAAATTTAATATTTTCGCATGTTTTTCTACATTGTCAAATATATTGATTTCTATTACAACACAGAATACAAAGCGTACAGTGCTCACTTTATATTATTTTTTATCAAATATTTGCACTGTAAAAATGATAAATAAAAGAAATAGTATTTTTCAATTCACCTCATAGAAGTACTGAAGTGCAATCTCTCTATTGTGAAAGTGTAACTTACAAATGTAGATTTTTTTTGTTAAATAACTGCACTCAAAAATAAAACAATGTAAAACTTTAGAGCCTACAAGTCCACTCAGTCCTACTTCTTGTTCAGCCAATTGCAAAGAGAAACAAGTTTGTTTACATTTAAGGGAGATACTGCTGCCTGTTTCTTATTTACAATGTCACCTGAAAGTGAGAACAGGCATCCTCATGGCACTTTTGTAGCCGGCGTTGCAAGGTATTTACGTGCCAGATATGCTAAACATTCGTATGCCCCTTCATGCTTCAGCCACCATTTCAGAGGACATGTTCCATGCTGATGATGCTGCTTAAAAAAAAGCGTTAATTAAATTTGTGACTCAACTCCTTGAGGGAGAATTGTATGTTTCCTGTTCTGTTTTACCCACATTCAGCCATACATTTCATGTTATAGAAGTCTCAGATGATGACCCAGCACATGTTCATTTTAAGAACACTTTCACAGCAGATTTGACCAAAAAAACAAAGAAGGTACCAATGTGAGATTTCTAAAGATAGCTACAGCTCTCAACCCAAGGTTTAAGAATCTGAAGTGCCATCCAAAATCTGAGAGGATGGAGGTGTGGAGCATGCTTTCAGAAGTCTTAAAAGAGCAACACTCAGATGCAGAAACTACAGAACCCAAACCATCAAAAAAGATAATCAACCTTCTGCTGGTGGCATCTGATTCAGATGATGAAAATGAACGTGCATCAGTCAGCTCGTCTTTGAATCGTTATCGAGCAGAATCCGTCATCAGCAAGGACACATGTCCTCTGGAATGGTGACTGAAGCATGATGGGACATACGAATCTTTAGCACATCTGGCACGTAAATATCTTATGACTCCAGCTACAACAGTGCCATGAGAACACCTGTTCTCACTTTCAGGTGACATTGTAAACAAGAAGTGGGCAGCATTATCTCCTGCAAACTGTAACCAAACTTGTTTGTCTGAGCAATTGGCTGAAGTAAGACTGAGTGGGCTTGTAGGTTCTAAAGTTTTACATTGTTTTATTTTTGAATGTAGTGATTTTTTGTACATAAATCTACCTTCATAAGTTCAACTTTCATAAGGAGATTGCACTACAGTACTTGTATTAGGTGAATTAAAAATACTATTTCTTGTGTTTTTTATAGTGCAAATATTTGTAATCAAAAATAAATATAAAGTGAGCACTGTACACTTTGTACTCTGTGTTGTAATTTAAATAATTATATTTGAAAATGTAGAAAATATTCAAAACTATTTAAATAAATGGCATTCTATTAATTGCAAGATTAATTTTGTTAATTGTTTGACAGCCCTACTTTTCAACCCTTCCTCAAGGTTTGGGGCCCCTTGTCTGTTTGCTGGATCAGAAAGAAGGCCCTGAGTCAGGTTAAATGCCAAAAGCCCTTTCTTTATTGGTCTCTGGAAAATCCAGTTTGAACCAGTCTATACAAGCCTCCTGAGGAGGTGGTATCTCCCTCTGGGATTTACAGCTTGAGTGATTCACCTTAGTCATCCTCCACCGCTTAGTCTCCCACCCCCCGACTGGAGTTGCATACAGTCCCTGGCTCAGTGATACATAAACCATTTATAAACTTGATTACAATATGGTTCCCAAAGATATTGCATGCAGTTGCACTATTTGTGACAGTGATAGGCAACTCTAATTTAGTATTATTTGCTGAATAACAACATGCTTAACTCTGCATAAGAGACAAACATTCAGCCAGTCATTATCCCAAGGAGCTCAAAAAAATGAACAAGATCATTTAAGTTAATATAGGGAACTGTAGGTTGAAAAGTTGAATAGATTGCATTTTCAGTTCCCACACAACCTGGACAAGTGCATTGTGCGGTTGTTCACTTAATTCATTTGCAAGTGCAGTTCCCGGCCACAATTTTGTGGTACATTTGCCTGATTTTTATTTTAAAGGGTGGTTCCTGCTGCCTCAAAATGGAGACTTTTCATTGAGTAGCTTTTCATGAAAGTGCCCCTTTTTGGCAGGTCTACCGAATCTTACATTACATACCTTTCCACCTGCACTAATGACCCAAACTTTTGCAAAAGACCTGTATTGGATGTACATGTGCAGATGCTGCCAAAAAAAGGAAGCTTTCCGAAGTGCCAGTCCAGCTGTATGAAAGGCAGCTGCCAGCAACTACAATACTAACCAGGGATATGAGTGTCCCAAACTTGCCCTTTGGGAAAGTTTGGAGCTGAAATTTGCAGCTCGGGCCCAGCTTTAGTATGAATATAATTCCATAATTAAGAGGATGTGTTTAAATGATCAAGGTTGAAGATGTGAGATCAGGCAAAATTCCTCTGTGAACTTTGACTCTATGAACTAAAGTTTTTAAAATAGCTACAGCGTCTGTAAGTAAAGGGAAATTGAACATGCTGAGTAATTATCAGTAGGAATATAAAATCAGCTTGTTGAAAATTACCTGCAAGCTATAAAAGGTTATGGGCAAAGTTGTTATTGCCATTATGTTGTAAATGTATTTAACTTTCAAACTCCCTTTTAGAGCATTTCAATTTCATTTGTTTAATCCAGTCTTTAGTTAGAATTTATTCTGCTATAAAGTCCGCAAAGTAATTGCTAGTCCTATGAAGCTTCCACACTTGTCTGAGCCTTGTAATTTCCTCTTAATTCAAACATTAAGAAACACTTATTAGATTTAAATAAGCCTCTGAAGGCTTCACAGCCTTAATTTATACCAACTTGATAATTGTTTCACTTTTTGGCCCTGCCATGGGTCTAAATTTGCATAGCTGTAATGGAGAGACGGCGGCACAGTGTTCTGTTGAACACGGCAAATGCAAAACTAATTCTGAAAGCTTCTCCCCCACATATACATGATCTTTTGTTGTGTACAAAAACAGAGTCAGCAATTCCAGATTTCTAGTCCCACCTCCACCACTACCTCTTTTGTTTGTTAAATTGTGTGGATTGTGGTCTGTTTTACTAAGGAGGACATGACAGCTGTAGGTGGGCACCCTTATGTTGAAAACACTTGGAAAGATCACTTCTTGAGATTAGTGCCAACTTGGCCCTAGTATTCCACCATAAGAATACTACCTAACTCGTATACAGTGCTTTTCATATATACATTTTCAATAAAGAATTCCAAGTCTTCTTCATGCTGGGTGAGAAAGGGTAAAACTGATGATGTAGGGCTTTGGGTATTCAGCATGGAAAAGAAAATGCCTTAGTTTAAAATGTGTATGACGTTCTACTTGCCAGAGATGAGGCCTAGACAAGACAATCTGCTCCACTCTGGCAGTTGCTATGTTCCTAAATGTGTGTGGTGGTCTTTTAAACAAGGTCATGCATCTGTAGTACAGGTAACTAAAGCTACACAAGTGATATCGATGAACAAAAATAATTTTGCAAGGGGACAGGCAAGGGAATAAAAGTGAACAATCTTGATACTAAGGGCTTGTAATCAGCCTCTAGTACTGCTTTTTACACATTTTACAAATACTTTGTTATGGAATGTGGCTCTTCAAAGCCAGAGGGTGGTTTCCATTTAATGTTTAACTTCTATTAGTGCTAAATGGAAAGACTAAGGAGTGGACTGCATATTGCTGGTGCGATTTGAGGAAGACAGCAGTGTTAGTGGTTCTCCTCTTCCTATTCTGAGTAACTAAAGGACTGTGGTTTCCACAGCTGTCATTCCTGTGAATTTCACAGTCAACTCACATATATGAAAATGAGTAAATGCCACCTTTAAATTATCCTAATTCTCTCCACCAAAACAAGATTTGAAATAAAACATGGTAGAGCTCGTCTAACTCCAGTCCTCAACTTCACATCCCCTCATAATAGGCCCCAAATAACCCTTTCTATATAACCTCCTCTCTCTCTCTCTCTCTTTTTGGCCACATTGTTGTCTTGAGCCAGTTACTACCATGCCCACATATTCACAACACAGAGCCTCATTCACCTCAAAATAGAGCCTGACATCTATCATAAATACCACACAGTCTAAAACAGAACCTGGTCGAGAGTGAAACTGTGACAGAGTTCTATTAGCCTGTCAGAAGTGCTCCTTCTTAAATGGAAAATGGAAAACCTGTCTTGCTCTTTTGAGAAACTTGGAGCAGCAAAGAGAAAAGGAATTTAGCAGTTTTTCAAACATAGATTGGAAACCTTAGGTAAAAGAACAAAAACAAATGCTAAGTCTGACTTATTGTTGGCCAAGCTGTTCTGTGGTCATGGATGAGTAGAGACTGTTGGGGGATTCAAGACAATTACACACATACAGCAGTCAGGTTTTTCCTTTTTGACTCAGCAAACCGTCTGTCTAATCACTTTTCCCCCCCCCTCATGAAAACTTTGTTCCAAGGCATTTGCAATTGAGGCCATTGGTGCTGGAACTAGGGGTGCTGCTGCACCTCTGCTTGAAGTGGTTTCCATCATATACAAGGTTTGCAGTTTGGTTCAATGGCTGTAAGCACCCCCATTATACAAATTGTTCCAGCACCCCTGACTGAGGCAGAGAATAGGCTGAAAAGAAGTGTTAGAGGGATTTTTAAAAATTATTAAATAAAATAAATAATAATAGGTACCTTATCAGGACACACAGAAATAAATGTGCAAAATGAAAAGACTAAAAGGATCACCCTGCCACCAACAGGCAGTACTGAAGCAACTGCAAACAAACAATTAAGCCACGTATTCCTAGTATTCTAAGCTTGCCATTTTCGATAATCGTATATTGTAGAAACATATTAAAATGACAGCAAACTTCAACAGATAATTTCAATAGCCCCTTACTACATTTAGCCTGGTGTGTAATCAGTCTATTGCAATGTTAGCAAAAACACAGCAACAGGCCACCAGGTCAGTAATATATATGTAAATAATAGTGTATTAGCAGCATAGAGTTTTTGCTATGAGGTGTTGAACAAAGTGTGCCTGGCAGTACCCATAAAACATACAGAGTTGAATTATTTACCCTTGCACAGTATTATTCACTGTAGTCATAAAAGTGTGTGCAACTAAGTACCTTGTTGCTAAATGCAGTTGCAGGTATTTAATTACAAGGTTCATCTTGTCAGGTCCAGTTGCACTGGGTCTCACAGGCTCTCCAATTGTAACACTGAGATTGCAGCAAGATTATGTTGAAACTGATGTGACATATGGATGCGTGTACTGGATGAAAACGAATAAGATTTAGCAACAAATCCATTGTTTGCAGAAAAATGTTTGTATTTCCATCAATCATGTATAAACTATTCAGATGCTGAGAATAAGAGTGAGGTCAGAAAATAGCTCAAAATCTGAGTTGGCTGTTCGTGCTTCTGTGAGTCTAATTCTTTTAAAAATTGTGCTTATAGCCATATTAACTGAGCACCTTTTGGTCATTTTACATTTAGTTGCTTCCCCCCCAAATTCTTTTTTAGGTCTCCTCAAAGGCCTAGTGTAGTTGTGACCTTTGCGCTGACCATAGCACTCTCTATAGTTCACCAGAAGTTTTACTAGCTACTACCATTGTTTATTTTGTATGTAGCAGTATAGGTGACATATTGTGACTAGTTTAATTTGGACCAAAATATGAACTGGGATCCTGGCATATAGGGATGGGGGTGAGTGGGGAGAAAAAAACATATGTAAAAGGTAGAGAATGTTGCTTTGGTGCGGTAGTATTTATTGCTATAGAAAGTGAATTGTTTAGGCCTCAGATCTTGATAGTTAAAGTTTTATTTTTTGTATATTGGTAGGTACCATTGGAAGGTTTCAAAAAAAAAAAAAAAAAAAAAGTGCATCTGAAGGCAGGATTTGAAAGACGAGAAAGCATTGACTGGCACACAGGCAGTAGAAGGCTGCTCCAACCACTCCAATCATCAGGAGAAGTATGGAAGACAGAAACACAAAGCTCTCTTTACCGTCTGTCCTCTGGCTTAAGTATGCTGCCTTTGCAATGCACCCAACATCTGGCAGCTTTGGAACTAGTTCTGATGCCTGTGTGCCAGAGCATTGCTTATTATCACAGAGTACTCCATATAGCAGGACGTCTAGCGTTGTTCAAGTGGAATAAAATCCTATGGTCCTTATTTAATCCTTACTCAGGCAAAACTCCCATTGCCTCAAGGACTGAGTAAGGCCTAAATGATTTACATGAGTACAAACTTTTTGTTGTTCTAAATCAAAAGAAAATAAAGTATCTACCTATACCCAGGCTCTGAGTGTACTGGCAGCCATTTAAAAAAAAAACCACAGTTCAAATCAACCAACCATGTGTTCTATCAAGCAGCAGCTCATAGTAAAATATTAATCCTTGTGTGACTGGGTTCTCCACTCACCACTAGTTTGACGCCTCCTCCTACTCGCTCTGCGGATTAGCTCATCAGCAGCCCTAGGCAGTCTTCCCATTCACCGCCTGAGGTGCCAGTCCTTCAGTTGCTGCTAGGGGAACCTGGGCCCACCCTCTACCCAGGTTCCAGCCAGGGACCCCTAACAACACACAGCCAAGGTCTGTTCAGTCCCCAACCTTGCTGCTCACTCCCTGGCCTGCTTCCTACTCTCCCCCTCCTCTGGCTGTACCAGCTTCAAACCCTCTTCCCTCTCCTCAGGGGGTAACTACAGGCTACCTCCCTGAAGCCCCCTTCCTCTCTCAGTTCCCTGGCTTTACAGAAGCCCTGCCTGTCCCTGCAGGGGTGAGCTTCCCCTAATTAGGGCTTTCCTCTCAGCGTTCAGCCTAATAGGCCCATCTGGCCTCCATTAACCTCTTCAGGACAAGCGTGTGGTGGATACCATATCATACTCTGCAACAGCCAATGCCTCAATCCTCTACCAATCCTAAAGGCCCAGTGAAACAAATAGACCTTACAGAATGTCCTGAAAATCAAAAGGCTATTTCAGATCAGTCTGGGAGGGCACTGCAGAGACCTACCACCCTTGTGGAAAATGCCTCCTGTTTTACAGTGAGGGGGATCTACCATCAGTGCCTTTACTGGTCACAGCTGTGATAGTCTATAAAGGGGAGAGAGGCATTCTTTCTAGAAGGCTAGTCACAGGCTATTTAGAGCTTTATCAGTCTAAATATTAAAGTGTTTCTAATGCTACTTTCATAATTATCTAAGCATAAGATTTCACACTATCACAAGCCAGCAATATGTTGGTCACTAACCCTGTCCATCTTGGATTGGTGCATGCACCTGGGAGTCAGAAAAATCTGAATTCTAATTGCATCACTGACACTGGCTCACTGTATGGCCTTGTGCAAGTCACTTACAGACCCCTCTGTAGCTCACCTTCTCACCTGTAAAACAGATCCAGTGATATTTACCCACCTTTGTAAGCACTGAGATCTACAGCTGAAAATTGCTATTTAAGTGAAAAATTATTTTAAAAAAACCACATAGTGAATGCCGTAACCAGCAAATAAACCAGATGAAGAACAGTGTGCTAGTCTTGCCAGGATGCTGTTGGGAGCATGCTGCTGTAATTCTTTGCAGAGAGGTACAGTATTTGAGGAAGACTGATAAGAAAGATCCTGAAACAAACAAGTAGGATTTCCTACATTTATCCATGAACCAATCAATCAGTTTAATTAATTCCCTAGCTACAATTAAAACGTATACCAAGTAAGAATGATCAAGGAGGAATCTTGAGTCAGCATGAATTTGAACCTTTAACATTTGACTGCAATATTTTATTCCAAGCGTAATAGTGAGGCACAGATGTCTGCTTCTAATATTTTATATGCATTTCACAGACTTGCTATAGAACCTTCCATCTAAACATCTCAAAGCAATTTTCAAACATTAATAAATTAAGCCTTGCAACACCCCTACGTAAAAAGGTAAGTATTGTATCCCTGTTATGCAGATGAGAAAAATGAGGCACTGAGTATCTAAATGACTTATGAAGGTCACACAGCAAGTCTGCGAGGAATGAAAGTACACCCAGTCTCCTACAACCCAAGCTTGCACCTTAAGTATATGGCCATCCTTCCACCCCTTTTTGAGACGGAGCATGTTTAAGTTATTGTCTTAAGCATCCAAATGACCATAGCATATCTTCAGGAGTGGGGTCACTTTCTGATCATAAGGGCCTCAAGGCTGAGGTGAAATGAAATTTGGCTAAAAGGAATAGTAGTCTAATACATATCAAGCCCTGAGACTTTTAGTGAAGTTAACAAAAAAGAAGGGATAATCCATCTTCCTTGTCACCCTAACAGACCAGTTTAAAAAAACAACCTTTCCAAGACAAACTTAATCAATGGGATCTACACTGAGCAGCTTAAAACGCTAACAAAAGTGGCTCTGGGCTTTACATCTGTTCCTGCTCAGACAAAGCACATCTTACCACCTCTCTTCTCAATGTTATTCCCTGTGATGAGTTCTAGTGATACACAAGGCAGCTAATTTAATCTCAGACCTCGCAGTTCAGCTAGATGTATTTTAACAGCATGGTTTATGGAGACGTTTATTGATGAACTGCTTTAGCTGTGGGAGTATGATGCTCCATAGCTAAACACAACTAGGAAAAAAATGTTAACATAGCAGAAAAGCAAGTTTCCTGGATTTTACAAGAGCAACAAAATTTTAAAGGAATCTTGGTAAAATAATGAACGTTCCCCTTTAAAAATATATGAAAAATTGCTAGTCTAGACAGCTAGCACAGTAAAACAGAAGTGTAATGAAAGTATAAGATTAAACACTTCAGTGGGCATGTTCTACATCGAATACTAGATTCGCTCTGAATTTACCATCACTGTTAAAAACAACGGGAAAGTGCAAGTATCAAGTAGTCTGGATCAACCCTTTAAAATATTGATCCAATTTGATTTAAACCTACAATCTTTTCTTCCAGACTCTCTCCAAAAAATGAAATACTTCTATCATTTGTACTTGACTAGTCTTATAAACAAAAAGTTAAATACAAGAGGCATATCTTATTTTTAAAACCATTCCCTGTCCACTTGTCATTCCCCTACTTTAATATAAATATTTATTCATCCTTAATTAAATATCTTTGCTTAAATTAACCTTATTTAATGAAGCCATAAGGCACATTGTTCAGGCATGCAACAAGCAGGACATGATCTGGGCCCCATGCTGAGGCATCACTTTATTTCTCACATGAACAAGATTTTTTTCCCTTCACCCTTCAGAGGAGAGCAATGCAGTCTCCTCACAATGAAGCAGAATCAACCAGAGTAGAAGACAGTGGTCAGCTGGAATAGGAAGAGTTGAAGTCAAACCAGACAAAAAATGTACCATAAAAAGGGCAACTTTCAAAACCCATATGGCAGAGTCTTATTGACACAGGGCAGGATTTTCAAGAGTGCCTAAGTGACATAGGAAAACAAATTGGATTTGTGCTCCTAAGCCACTCAGAGCCAGATTTTCAAAGATATTTAGCCACTGGAAGATGCAGATAGGTACCTGATGGGATTTACGAAGTGCCTATACAAGTGAGGTGCCTAACTCTCAGACTGTTGATACTTTTGGACAATCACACTCTCAATGAACTGATATTATTTATTGTTAGCACTAAAAAACTTGAGTGAAATTCTGACCCTATTTAAATAAATGGGAGTTCTGCCATTGACTTTAATGGAACCAAGTTTTCACCTCTTTTGTTTAAAAGGAAAAGCATCCTTGGTTGAACTATTAGAGACAAGTAACCTCCCAACCAGCCTCTCGGGATCGCTTAGCACTCTGAAGCCTTGTCTACACTAGAAAATGTTGGTGTGCTAAACATTGTTTGGAACCCCCACCTCCATTCCATACACTCTCCGGTTCTAGCCCTCAAGTTCAGTTACCAGACATTCAATTCTCTGGTGTAAGATGCAGCCTGACGGCACAAAGAGGAGCACTTCATAAATCTGAGCAATCTGCTATGCTGGCAAGCCAGCAAGAAGGTAACAATTTTTTCACTAAAATCAGACCGGGTTAGGCGAGAGAATTTCCAAGACACATATAAATCAAAAAAACCCTTAGGACTTATTTATTTTCAAAAATAGCAACATAATAGTAGCAGCATTTGATATTTCTTTACTTGTACTATTTAATAATTGCTTTATTAACACACAAGTATATGTAACCCACACAGAACAATTTTACTTTTTTGTTATCAGAAACATCTAGTATTAGGAGAAGGGAAATTATTAGTAACAATTTTTTTTTACAGTACTGTCAAGTCCCCGATCAGATCAGGGAGCTTTTTGTGCTAGATATTGTGCAAAAAAGTAAAACATGGGCTCTGCACCATAGAGATCTAGAGAAGATCAAACGATCTGCTAGTGATTAATGAAATGAACTGTGCATAACTATCTACCTATCTCTAGTGCTCCACCACCAGGTTGTTTTGTTTAAATAATAGTGGAGTTATGAATCTGTGAACTGGCAATTTTTCAGCAGTTCATGAGTTGCTCATCACTGACACAGAATTAGCACCAATCTAGGTCTCTGCACCAGTTAAGGTTTTAGGTACTTAGTCCCGGCCTCAGCATGGGGCTGAACTAGATTACCCCTTGAAGTCCCTTCCAGCCCTACATTTTCTATGATTCTGTGATACCACAACAAGCAATTGATATAAACGCCTAGATAAAGAAATTGGATAGATGGTTTGCTTGGTGGATTTCAAGTAGGGTTGAAACATACATTTATAGCAAGAATGAAATAATTATCAAGAAATTATGTTATCAGTATGGTGAATCAAGAATCAAAACCAGAACAATTTGTTCTTCCATTCCTAGGGGGGGGAAAAGCTTATTACTCATAAAAAAAAAAATCAGATATAGAAGTACTGTTGAAAACATTTGGCATTCAGTTGGCAAAGGAAATAGGGCAAAACTGAAAACTAAGAAAATATGGACATACCAGAAACCAAGGAAAGTGATAAAACTGTTTCAGATCAACACTGGTCTGGTTAAACAAAAAGTAAAATAGTTGTTTGGATCACAGAATTTATGTAGATGTATGAACCTTTTACCTTAACTCAGCAGTTCAAAGCCAAATTAATTAGTCACTGACTTGAAAGCCCTGTGACCTCTGAGTTATGAATCAGTTGTCCCAAAATCTAGTTTGTAGTGAACAGTTCTCCATATCCTGAAAACCACTCAATTTGCATCCTTGAGCTGGAGGTCTCAGTGACTTTAAGGGCTGAATGGATGGTAAGACTAAGCTATGCTCTTACTGCTGCCAAAGGCAGTCCTTTCAGGTCAGGTGTGAGGCACATCAACCAATCCGTGTGAGAAAGATTGTACTACTACTGCCAGGGTGATACTTATTTTGTGATCAAAAGACTTCAGTATCCATGTCTGTCAAAACGTGGCACTGAACTGACTTTAAAACAATATACAATCCAAACAGGCCAAGTGTTCTCAGAAATAATCATAGGATAAAGATTTCTAAAGCAGAAAACAAGCAAACAGCTACAGTCCATTTTTACAAGGCACTCTCATCCTGCAGTAGGCCCAATAGTCACAAAATTGTCAAACTTTATTGGGACAAAGCTTTTTTTCACCTGCTTAGATTGTAGAATTGATCACTTCAAAACTGTCTGTGAGAAATAGTTGATAAAATTTCAGAATTGTAGAATATCATTACAAATACAACTGATTAAAGTATAAAGGGGTAAAATGGTTTCCCTCTCAGACCAGGCCAATGTCTGACTGGGTCGTGCTTTATACCGAATGTAAAAGATGCACTGGAGGAAAGGTAGCTGACACATCTCAAGACCAGCTTATTCAATTGTTGACTATGGAATTCAGTAAAAGAAAAAACCATACACTGATGTGCTCAGATACCCTGTGGATGAGAGCCATCAAAGTATGACAGACAGATGCCTAGAGCAGCACGAGCCGTGCAGAAAACGTGATGACAAGCCTACTTGTTGTTGGATTTGAAATAGGATATAAATATTGTATGCAAAGGAGCTCTTGATAAGTTTGGAATGAAATGTTTGTGACTGAGGGGATGCCTAGCTCACACAAAACTACATTTAAATAATACTTTACTTTTCATTTTCAATATATAATAAACATTAGATGGAGGCTGACTCAGCTTTTTTCATGATTACACAATAATCAAATAATCGCTATCTGAAGATAAGTTGACTGTAGGACTAAGGCCTGGTATACACTAGATAATAAGTTGGAATAACTAAATTGCTCAGGGGTGTGAAAAACCACACTGCTGAATGGCATAGGTAAGCTGACCTAAGTCTCCATCTCACAGCAGTAGGTCTACAGAAGAATTCTTTCATCAGCCTAGCTACTGCCTCTCGGGGAGGTGGATTACCTATGCCGACAGGAGAATTCCTTCCATCAGCATAAGTAGTTTCTACACTGAAGCATTACAGCAGCGCAGCTTCAGTGGCACACCTGTGCTGCTGAAGGAGTTACGTGTAGACAAGCCTTCAAATGTAAAACAAACGACATACGTCTATGAATTTCAACTATCCAGTCTCCATATTTTGGGGAGGAACACTACATCTTTCTCAAATGAGCACCTGCTGATTTTAGTGGGAGTTTTACCGGGGTCAAGATTGAAGGATCAGACCCACTAGGTCCAATTCATCACTGTTACTTTTGTAAAAAGAACAGGAGCACTTGTGGCACCTTAGAGTACTCCTGTTCTTTTTGCGGATACAGACGAACATGGCTGCTACTCTGAAACCTGTCACTTTTGTGTCACTCCCATTTTAACCTGGTTGAAAATGCAATGAAATGAATAGTTACACTAAAGTAAAGCTGGAGGAGCAACATGTGGTGAATCAGGTCCATCATATACCCAGACTTGCATGTAATAGTGCAGATATTTTAAAATGGTTCATAGTTTATACTGCTGAAACCCAATTTTTAGGCCAACATCTACAAGAGACATCTACGATTTCGTCATCTTTTTTGAAGAAAGTCTAGCAAAATAAGAATGGGTTAGCTATAATCCTATTTCATTATAAGAGGAACAAAAAACAAACAAAAACAAACTAGATATTTCAGTTGTAAAACCCAAGTAGAAGACAGCTTCTCCAAGAGGCAAAAACTACCTGCTTTTAATTATTATTTAGATAAACGGAAAAAATGAAGGAATTCTGAAGAGAACATATATGTGAGCAATTTTTTTACCAACCAAAATTGCCTTCGCTTATTATTTTCTGCTTAGGTAAAAAGTACTGAAATTCAAACCTTTAAGTCTTACAACGGATAAACACAACACATGAATTTTTGCACAAAGGATGAAATTCTGATTTTATGAGTTCTACCCTGAAAAGTGACTATAACCATGGAATTGTGAGATCTAGGATCTTCTTTCCCCTTCCCCAATACTCTCACCAGCAATAAAAGGCTTTACAGGGAAAATTATTTCCTTCCTAACATCTCTGTAACCCTATTTACCTCAATTGATTTACACAGAGGTAAATGTGTAGACCTGTAACTGGAACCTGAAAAAACAACAACCTTGAAATAGAATCCAGCTCACTTTTTCTTAGCTGTGTCACCCCTACAAGAATAAGTTTAAAAAATCAGTCACTACTATTAGCAGATAATTCTGAAAAAACTTTCAGATTTGTTGGATTAAAAAGGTGCCATTTTTGCAGTCTCTTTTCAGAGTGGAAAAAGCCCCAAGGTGAAACTATGATTCACCAACCCTTTCAGCTACGGCAAATGTTGATTCAGATAAAACCGTATTTAAAATATTTATCTGTCCGTTATTAAATATGTTGTTCTTGAAAATATATACTTCACTCACTTTCAGCTAGTTTACCTAGACTGATAATACATGCAATGTGACATGGCAGTTCAGCATGCAACCTTGCTATGAAGGAAACACTGGACATCTAGTGAAGGCTATATATATTGAATACTTGATGCACACGATCCTTGGGGAGCAGGGCATGAACTGTATTACTAAGCAGCAGCCTTACAAATAAAATCTACCCACTGCAGAGTCACTGTTCTTAGATGAGGCTAGTTCCCTGGTGGTGGGCTTTTGGGGAAGGGAAAATGGAGTAATAAAATATAAAAAATTATTTTAAAGAAAAACTGAAAATAGAAATGAAAAATATTTATAAAGCAAACAGAAAAACTAGGACTTGTAAGAAAACAGCAATTTCTATTTTTTCCAGAGCGAGAGAAAACTATCATGCTTTCTAGGAAAAATCCCACAGTACAAGAGAATATGCTGAATTATGAAACACATACTCCAACTAGCAAGTAAAACTGCTAGTCTGCTGTTGCCAATTTTCAAAGGCATTGTTCTTAGACAACCATAGCTAATCTTTTTATGAATTTCTGCCATATTATAGAGATGTGCAATTTCAGAATACTAGAAAGAAAAACAACCAATAGGAATCAAAATAAACATTGACATCTGAAACATGAAGCCATGTGTGAAAACCATTTGACTTCTCACAAGGAAAGATATCTTATCAAAGTAAATTTTCTAAATGCTATGTATATTACTGGCATGCACTTTCCAAATCAAAGCAACCCCCTGAGAAAAAGTAGATGAATATTCAACGAAAAATGTTCCTTTCATATTTTTTTTTATATATATATATATATAAACTTCCCTCTAAAATACTTAATTTTATTAGTGAAATGGTACCAAAGATAACAAGTATACAAACGATCTTTGCTCTATGCTACTTACACATAAATAAGACAGCTGTTGTTGCAAGACCCGATCCTTCACAGTCTTTCTATAAGCATACAGATTTGTTATTCTTTTATTGGAATAAACTGTTCACCAGCCAACTGCATGTGGCTTAAACATCACAAAAATGACCATCTATACTTTACACGGTAAAGCATTTTCTATAGTTTTAATGGTACACAGTGGCAAGATACTTCAAATCCTAACAAAAATAAAGAGTAAGCAGCTGCACAAACTGGGTTTCATTACCTTATAAAGTGGGCAAATTCTCATTCCCCATAAAACACTTAGGCTTCTGTAACTATTAACTTTAAAAAGGAAAATCAAATTGAAAGTAACTAATATACTACTTAGCTTTTAAAATTGATAGAAATAACTCTTCCCATGAGGTAAGGCAATTAAGTCTTTTGATTGTATTTCATTGTATTAAAAATAAGTCTACTTGATTTTAGTATTAAACAAGTTTTAAAGGTCTTTTAAGAAATCTTACAATGATGAGATTACTTCAGAGCACAAGTCACATTTTTACTTGACAAAATATTTGCAGTGTGTCATTCTCTCCAGTTACATGCTTTCTCCCCAATGAATGAATCCAAGAAGGACATAGAATCTCTACCATATAACTCTAATGTAAATTCAACTACTATTCTTTTCAAACAAACTTTGCACACAATTCCTTTCACATCACACAACCAACATTAGAGAAGATGATTGAGAGGTAATGATTAAGGCCATCCAATGTACAGAAAAAGTTTAAAGAGCTCCCTTTGATTTTGGTGAAATTAGAGCATGCTCTGTATTCAGTTACCATACTTCATAGTATGATGGTCCCCAAACTACACTTTTGCATTCATTTATATAAATCTTCTTAAAAATGGAGCTTCAGTCTTGTACCAAGTGAACCCAGCACAGCTTTTCTGACAAACCACTCACATTCTTGTCTACTGGTGTGGTTTTGGTAGAACAGCCATCGAGATTATGTAAGATGTAACCGAAAATTAATAGCACATATAAAGTTCCAGAAAATATACCACATTTTAAGAAGGCACTAAAGCTTTAGCTTGTGCTCCCATATACTATTTTGAAAACGGGGTATTGATTTTCATAATGACACCTGTACCATATGCAGCTGAACAGACCCACTGCAATATGGCTCAAAACAAAACCAGAAGTTCTGATACCACTATACAGATGTGCTTACTTTTGAGGATAGGAGAGGGGGAAGAAACCCAGTAAGCTAAACTATTATCTACAATATGGTGGTTGTTCCTTCTATAAATAGGACAGTAACATGCATTGTTCAACTACTATTAAAAGAAATATTCATTTCAGGGATAGTAATAAGAAAATGACTTTAAATAAGAAAAAATGAATCCAAGCAGTGAGCAAATGAAAACTTAATAGTCAGTGGGCGTTTAACGCAATAACGGCAAAACTATGTATTAAAGTAAAAACCCTTTTTTCCATAGCTGTCATTTACAAGGGAAAGTGTGTATATTTTTGCACCATGTCCAAGCACATTATCAAAACAGTACACATTGAAATTAAAAAAAAACAAAAAACAAAAAAACAAACACAAGGAAAAACAATACAAAATTCATTAACTAGTAATATTTTAACAACTTCCAATGCATACCTTCAGCTTATACAGGTTTACATCTTTCAATTTCACCTTATCTGAAACAGTTCTTGGCAAAAGTTAACATAAATCATTTTACAAATAAGTACAGCCATCATCGAAATGCATGGATTCTCACAGATGAATAGTTCTGATGGCATTTGCCTTAATCATGGCATATATTACTGGTCCATGGTCTTTCTTGCTTTCCAGCAAGAAGACAACAAAGCTATCACAAGAATTGGAAGAGCTACTAGTACATATCAACCTGCTCAGTAGATTGCTTTGATGTTTTCTTCCTCTTTCAGGGAAATAAAAAGCTTTGGATTCACCCCACAGTTGAGTCAGAGGTCCATTCGTTACTTTATACCTCTTCCATTTTAACTGAGAGGTTTTCTTCATTTGGTTGACAGTTCCCATTCTGTTGTAGTTTGACTTCATCTGTCCTTTGTGTATCTTTATTTTCTACTGCCTTGTTAATTTCTGAATTCGCATCCCCTTTAGTGTGATCTTTATCCTACCAAGAATGTTAACAAGTTATATTTTTATAACAACAATATTCCGTATTGTGCCAAGATTTCCAGAAGTAACTGGGGATTTTGGATGTTTACATTTCTGGATACCCAATGGGAGACAGCTTAAAGAGGCCCAGTTTTAAGAGCGTGGGTGCTCAACAACCTCTGAAAATCTGTCCCATTTAAGGGTGTCTGAAGTTGGGCACCCAAAACACACCAAAATCACTTTTGGAAATCTTTGCCTTAAAGAATTATATTTTGCTATATACAATTATTCAGAAGTAAAATAAAACAGAACAACAATACTAGAGAGATATCATTAACAACTCCATAGTTAAGACTTTGCGGAGTTTTCCACTTAAACCAGGACTAGATCTCTCTATTTCTAGTTTTAATGGTTAAATATTTTACCAAAATTTCTGTTCAGATGTCCACTACATTTTTATGATAGCTCTTGGATAAAATAATTATTGAAGTCTGTAGAGGAAGCAATTAAAAGTCAGTCAGTTTTTAAATTGGACACTGGCAGTCTCACTTTTTCACTTCTATAGTTAAATAGCCACAATTACAACTCTCTCAAGGACAGGATACTTTTGAAATGTTAAAATTAAAAGCTCACAAGGTAATCAGTCTGAACACTTGATTTTTGTTAATAATATCCGTATACCACTGTTCCCTGACCCACCTACTGAGCCTGCTCTTCCAGCTTTGCTCCTTGTAGAGTTCTCTAGCAAGCCTTTGACCCTGGGGAACCAGGAGGCAGCACTGTGGAAGGGAAGTACAAGGTAGACACATAGTTCTGCAACTGAGCTGCCTTTTTTGGTTGCCTACACAATGTGCCGTATGGCTGCTCAAACAGACAGGCAGCCAACCAACTCCTCACCCGATATTTCTTTATTCCATCCCACTCATTTCTCCCTACCTACCCACTCAAGCACCTGAAGAGCTGGGAAGGTTCAAGTAGGGAAACCTAGTCTAATGGATCTGCCAAATTAACTTTCTTTTGGAGCACCTGTCTCTTGCTGGCAGGAACTATACTTAAGTGTCCAAACTAGCAAAGAATGAAGACAGAAAGGACAGATTTTGTCAAGAATCAATCAAATTCTACTGTTCAGTCACTTTCCTGTTCATCACTTGTTCGCAAGTGCTTACCTTCAGTGTAGTAGTGGTTTTGTCAGACTTCTCCTTCCCATCTTTTTCTTTGCTACTTTTTTTCTTGGATGTGGATTGCTCTCTCTCTTTTCTTTCATTATTTGAATCCCTTTCTTTCTCTCTCTTTTTGTCCTTCTTATTTCTGCTTAAGAAAGTTTGTAGACATTCAGTAATTGAGTAAACCAATTGAATACTAAAAAGTTCTTTAGAAAGCTGTAATTCTTAGAATCAACCCTTCATTTTCAGTACTGAACTGTAACACTAATGTGTTTCAACTGGTGGTTCCTATGTAAGAGACTGTGTAATTCCGCAGCTTCTTATTTTAAAAAAAATATTTTCTGAATCATCCAGATAGCATATTTCTAAAAGACCCTGAAGATGTATAGGTGGTGGAATTTACTGAAAGGACAAATCTCTTCATGCCACATAATAGTGATCAGAAGCATTTCTAATTGAATACATATATGATTTAGCTAACAATGCTAAAAAAAAAAATCCAAAATCCATATGTACCGTATGTGCAACCATGCAAAAATTATTAAGTACTGTACTGTATTGTATACTTATATCCATTAAAAAAAAAAAAAAAAAGGTCATTTGTCTTACACGCCCAAGTCACTTGCATTGATCTAGAAATAACTGCTCATACATATAAGGTTTTTCATCATTTGCTCTTTTGTTTAACAGCTATCAGAATTTGGGAAAGTAAATTCACAATCTTTTTCTTATGAAAAACTGACTGAAGCAGTTTAATGGTTTGCAGATCAGTAACTGCAGTTTGATTCCTTTAATCTCCAATTAGATCTAGAATTACTATCAAAACATTAAGTTGCACCCAGACCCACATCTGTGAGACTTTCCAAAAGAATGGGTAAAAGAGAGAAGAGATTAAATATTTGTAAAAATGCAAAACACTGTCAATTTTCTCACTCAAAAGAGCTGAAGAATTTAATTTTCAAAAATATACAAAGAGGGGAGTGAAATGACAAAGGACAGCCGTACAGAGCAATAAGGATCTTTGATCGATTTGGACGTAGAGAATGTAAAGAGCTCCAAAATAATAAATCAATACAAGATTGAACTGAGACTTGAATCACTTTGACCAAATGAAATTATCTGAAGTGACAGAAGCGTAATAAAAGAGACTCAGGCAGGGGTGATAAACTGATGAGAACAGTGTTTCCAAACAAGTTTTTTTCCATATTCCCAGATTCTCCATCTAAGATTCTGTTTTGGAGAAAGAGGGCTGATCTTGTCATTGTCATTTACATACAAGACAGGTAGAAAGCTTCTTACATACGCTGAAAAAAAAACAAACAAACAAAAAAAAAAAAAAAAACTGCCCAGAAGGAATCCAAATTTCCTCAACAAATTTTTTTGCATGATATTGGTACTGATACTGGGAAGCTAATGAAATTTCAGTATGGGAGAAAGATTTTCCTTTTTAGCTGTCCATTTTAGTTCTAATATATTTATAAATCCCACCTCCTTGGTGATGGAGACCGAGAGGACTTTCTCTTTGATGTTCTGGATGATTTTGGAGACTTGGAAGGACTTCTACTCTTCCTCTTACGTCTTTCTCTGTAAGACCAAGAAGTTCAAAATTAGGCAATGAAGATGCACAATACATTAGACAATGGCCTAAGAAAACAGATGGTTCTTAAAATTATTCTTTGGCATGACAGCTCGTTGACACTGTTAATGTCCTGCAACATGTTGGCCACTACTAAGTGTATGCCTCACTGATTGTACATATATTACACAAGTCAAGAAATTTAAAGCTTTCTGTATGTGAGAATTTTGTGGGAGGAGGCATGGCAGAGGGAAGTGGCAGAAGGAGATTATGCTTCTTCAGATTTCTGCTATATCACATTTTGGAAGAGAATAAATTTACCTTCTCAGCCCAAACACCTCTATCAGGTGATAATGGGTACCTGATAGAGTTAAATTTATTATTACCTATTGTCATTACAATAAAGCCCAGGATGAGGACCTCATTGTACTAGAAGCTATTGACCTCAGCGGGGCCAGGGTCACCTATGGTCCCTCCTCTGAAGAGTTTGCAATATAAGAAATGTTCCTCCTTCAACGTAAGAGCCAAGAATTACTATTATTAAACATGAATCTTTAAATTATCAGCTGAGTTGATAAGTAACGAAAGAAACTATTACTAGAACACATACCTTAAGAATTACAAATACATACATTTTAAAGGGAAAATGAAAAAAAAAAGCTTTTTAACTATCTTGTCTTGAGTTTGGAGATCTAAATTTCCTCTACAGGAGCTGATGAAACCACTAACATTTACCTTGCATGGAGCTGCATTCCTTACAGTGTTCTGAAGCTCAACTGTAAAATATGCTGATTCCTCTGGCCCTGATCAAAGAAAGCACTTAGGTATGTGCACAAATTTTAAGCATGTGAGTAGTCCCGCTTCAGTAGGACTAATGTATTTAAACTTGAGCATGAGCTGAAGTGCTTTGTGGGATCAGAGCCAGAGGACCCAGACCCTCACAGCATCAGTCCCAGAGGTGTTTGTTGTAAATCATGACAGGGAACATTTTAATATGGATTAAAACATTTCTATTATTATTACTTCTCAAAGGATGACATGCTATTGTTAACAAACAATCCTGTATTAAAAAAAATAGGTCACAATAGTTGTATGGGAAGGTTGAAGCCCAATAAAATCCAACAAACAAAGGAAATTCAGATTAAGTCGGATTCTTAACATTTTATTTAAATGAGAATTTGGTAGGGTTTTTTACGAGCTACCGAAGGTTGCTATTCTAGGATCTGATCCAGCGTGTTGCTGAATACTCGTAACTCCCCCTGACTGCACGTACAATGAACCAGGCATAAAACAAGAATAAATTAACTAGATCTAAAGATTAGTTTAATATTAAACTAGAGTATAAGTTATATCAAAATGGATGCCCTCTTCCTGTTGGCATTTTTTCAGAACAAAAATTGTCATGGTTTATTTCAGAAATGTGACGAAGCAGGACAAAAAGAGTTCAGGAGAGCTGGAAGTTTCTCAAAGAGACAATATTAAAGGCACAACAGAAAACTATCCTGATACAAAGGAGAGATTAAAAGAATAGTAAGAAGCCAATATGGCTCCATCAAGGGTTCTTTAAGTCTACAAAAAGAGGAAACAAGGACAAATTGCTAAGAAAGAGTACAAAAGAATACCACAAGACTGTAGGACAAAAATCAGTAAGGCTAAGGCTTTGTCTACACTGCCAACTGAATGACAAAACTTTTCACAGGTGCTCAAAAAAGCCTCCCCTCCCCGAAAGACAAAAGTTTTGCCAAGGCAAGTGGCAGTGTAAACTGCTCGCTGTCGGCAGGAGTGCTCTCCTGTTGACAACGCAAACCCCGCTTGTAGGGGGTGGAAGTATTTTGTTGGCAAAGGTGCCGACAAACAGGTTTACACTGCCCGACTTTTAGCGACACGACTGTGTCACGAAAAGCTGTGTAGCATAGACAAACCCGAAGACACAAAATGCATTACACCTAGCAAGGGACATAAGAGGTTCTATAAATACATTAGGAGCAATAGCAAGACAAAGGATAGTGTAGGTCTACTACTTAGGGAAGGAGAGCACATGGATGACATCAAGAAGGCTGATATGTTAAATGCCTATTCTGCTTTAGTCTTCACTAAAAAGGTTAATTGTAACAAGATACTTAACACAATTAATGTTAACAACAAGGAGGAAGGAACCCATGGCAAAATACAGAAAGAAGAGATTAAATAATATTTAGATAATTAGATGTATTCAAATTGGCAGGGTATGATGAAATTCACTCTATGGTACTTTTAAGGAACTAGCAGTCTCAAAACTGTTAGCAACTATTTTTGAGACTCATGGAAATGAGGTCCCAGAGGGCAGGAAAAGGGCAAACATAGTACCTATGTTTAAAAAGGAACAAAGAGGACCTGGGGAATTTTAGACCAGTCAGGGGACCAGTCAGCCTAACTTCCATAGCTAGAAAGATACAGGAACAAATTATTAAACAATTTGTAAGTACCTAGGGCAAGGGTGGGCAAACTTTTTGGCCTGAGGGCCACATCTGGGAATAGAAATTGTATGGCAGGCCATGAATGGTCACAAAATTGGGGGTGGGGTGCGGGAGAGGGCTCTGGTTGGGGGTGTGGGCTCCAGGGTAGGGCCAGAAATGAGGAGTTCAGGGTGCGGGAGGGGCTCCAGGCTGGGGAGTAGGGTGTGGGGAGAGGCTCAGGGGTGCAAGCTCCGGGCGGTGCTTACCTCAAGCGGCTCCCAGAAGCAGCGTCATGTCCCTTTTCTGGCTCCTACGTGGCCAGGTGACTCGTCCACAGGCACTGTCCCTGCAGCACCCATTGGCTGTGGTTCCCGGCCAATGGGAGCTGTGGGGGAGGTGCTTGGGGCAGGGGCAGCATGCAGAGTGGAGCTCCCTGGCTGCCCCTATGCGTAGGAGCCAGAGGGTGGCCATAACGCCACTTCCAGGAGCCAGGCGGAGAGGCCCCCCAACCCTGCTGCCCAGCTGAAGCACTGGAACGGGGCAAGCCCCCACCCTCCTCCCCAGCGGGAGCTCGAGGGCCCGATTAAAACAGCTGGCGGGCCATAGTTTGCCCACCCCTGACCTAGGGGATAATACGGTGATAAGGAATAGCCAACATAGATTTGTCAAGAACAAATCATGCCAAATCTATATAATTAATTAAATTATTTAGGGTTTTAATCACCTACTGGATAGAGGGGAAGCTGTATATGTGATAAATCTTGATTTTAGTAAGTCTTTTAGCACAGTCCTGCATGACATTCTCATAGGCCAACTACAGAATGGAGTCTAGATGAAATTACTATAAGGTGCATGCATAATTGGTTGAAAGCCCATACTCATGAAAGTTATCAATGACATGCGGTCAAACTGGGAGTATGTATCTAGTGGGGTCTCACAGGGGTCTGTCCTAGATCCAGTACTACTCAATATTTTCATTAGTGACTTATATAATAGAGTAAACAGTATACATGTAAAATTTGTGGATGACATCAAGCTGGGAGGGTGTGCAAGCACTTTGGAGAACAGGGTTAGAATTCAAAATGATGATTTTAGATCAGTTCTCCAATTTAACAAGATGAAACTCAATAAAGACAAGTACAAAGTATTACAGTTAGGAAGGAAAAAAATCAAGTGCAAAAATACAACATTGGAATAACTGGCTAGGCAGTAGTACTACAGAAAAGGATCGGGGGGTATCATGGATCACAAACGGAACATGAGCCAAAAATGTGACGCAACTGCAAAAAAGGCTAATATCGTTCTGGGGAGTATTGACAGGAGTCTTATACGTAGCACACGAGAGATAATTTTCCTGCTCTACTCAGCACTAGTGAGGACTCAGCTAGAATGGGGTATCCAGTTTTGGGCACCAAACTTCGAGAAAGATGTAGAAAATATGAGAGATCCAGAAGTCAGCAACGAAAATGATAAAAGGTTTAGAAAACATGACCTATAAAGAAAGATTAAAAACATGGAAATGTTTATCTTGGGGGAAAAAATGACTGAGGGGAGGACCTGATAATCTCCAAGTATGTTAAGGGCTGTTATAAAAAGAGGACAGTGATTGATTACTTCTTGCCCTACCCTCAGTGGACATAAAGAACAATTGGCTTAAATGGCCAGCAAGGGAGATTTAGGTTAGATATTAGGAAAAACTTTCTAACTATAATGCTAGTTAAGCCCTGAAATAGGCTTCCAAGGAAGGTTGTAGAATCCCCATCATTGGAGGCTTTTAAAAACAGGCTAGACAAACACCTGTCAGGGATAGTCGAGGTGTATTTATTACTGCCGCAGCACAGGGGGATGGATAAAATAACCTCTTGAGGTCCCTTCCAGCCCTACATTTCTATGATTCTACACTAAGGCTTGGTTTACACTTGAGAATTGTAGAATCATAGCTACATCGGTAAAGGGGCTCAAAGTAGATATGCCAACATAACCCCCAGTGCAGATGCAGCTAGGTTGACAGAACAACACTTCAGTTGATGTAGCTGATATCATTTGGGAAGGTAGTGTTCCTCTGCAGACACAAAAATTCCTTATGTTGGGGTAGGCTGCATCTTCACTACGGAAACTAACACTACATTCCCCCTTTCTGAAAACGGAAGGATGATAAAACTTTTATCCAAACTTTTCCTTAAGCACCACAAAACACAAATAACAGACCTATAAAAGACAGCATAGCCTGCCTGAACCTTCAGACTTGTATCAGCGATTTATTCTGACTTTTTAGGACTAATTCTTTGACATTCTTGGATTCTAGGGATTTGTTGGGTTGTTATTTGATCTCATTTTTGATACCCTGAATACAAAACTGTCTTTATTTCCTCTTTACACAGACTCTTAGCTTCTTACTCGCAGCTCCCTAGCCGCCATCCTGAATAGTAGGGCTTAACACGACAATGCAAAGAACAAGAAGATTAGGTGATAGTCTGAAACAGATCCTTCACTGAGTGAAAAGGGTCAAGCAAAGTCTAGTCTGGATCCTGATGCAGTAGTCTACACCATTATTCCCAGTGCCAAATTTGACAGAAACAAGGGAGCAAGTGGGACATCCTCATGGAAATGAGAACTCCCACGATGATCCTCAGTCTCCCTCAGAGATGGCAGTCCACAGAACTGTTCCAAAGAGGAATTTCTGCACATTTATAATTGGTTCCCTGCTTATTTAAATAGGGAAGTATGGGGAAGGCTCCGAGATTTGCCTCAAACCAGCAGCATCCTCAGCATTACCAGACCCTTTCAAGTATTCAGACAGAGGAGGATGTGTTTTTTCTTTTTTTTGCACAAAGAAGTATCTCAATACTGATGGCCTCTTTCAATACGTCCAATTTACAGAATTCAGAAGAAGAGTGACATTTCTTTCCCTTTTTGACTCTTCTTAGTCCCTGAACTGACTGGTCTCTTTTTGCACTTTGGAATCCATGTTCAACTTGGCCTTCATAAAAAAAAGAAGGACCTGTTTCTGATGTGGATGGAGAGTCCTTCTGAGCTAGGCTATCAGAAATTAGACCATCAATCCCTCTGACCTCTTCAGGTGAAAGTGGCACTACAGAGAACCTCTCAGATAGACAAGTTTCACTGAAGTATAGGAGGCATTATGTCAATTAGTCTGCCATGTACATCTTGGCTTTACACAAAGGGTACCATAGAAGCCAGATGTGTCAGTCCTCAGTTCCAAAGGAAGATCCCCTTGACACAAATATGAAAATAAAACAACAGGATTAAACTGCACAATGCTAATTCACACTAAACTACAAAAAAAGCTAAGTAGAACAAGATAAACAGCTAATATTCCTCTGCTCTCTGTTGGCAGTTTTTAGCACTGTAGGGAAAATGCAATGAGGCTCTAGTGGATAGAAGTAACTGAGGAACTATATAACCTGGAGCCCAAATGGTTGGTGGGATAAGGGAGCATACACGCTGCCTCACAGACAAATGTGCACAATATAGGTTCATCCCAAGAGTGTGTCTTGAAGCAGGCAACCACCTCAAAAAAGAGCTATCATCCAATTAACTGAAGGACCAGAGTAGGAGGCTAAATCTGAAACCAACTTTTTGTCAGTCCTGTTCTATGTTAATCTCACATGGGACATAAAAAACCCAAACTTCCTGCTGATTATTTATGTCAAAGCTAAATGTAATAAATGTTGCTTTCCCTGGAGTTGAAATAAAATATGTAATAATTTCTGAACAGAAACAAACAAACAAACAAAAAAAAAGTAGGACAGAGAAATAAAGCTTCAAGGTTTTCTCCCCAGAATCAATTTAGAGAGAACAGTATCACAGAAAATTAAACTATCTTCTTAATAAATCACATCGCAATACTGATGCATAGTATTTAGGTTTTGTGTTATCTCATTGTACTGACAGGTTAAGAACTAGCATAGCAAAATCATCAAACAGAATCAAACCTGCTGGAACTACGAGATCTTCTTAGAGAACTGTAGCTTCTGGGAGGTGTTCTGGATCTCTTCTCTTTCTTCTTTTTATCATCGCTCTCTTTGGACCTCTCTTTTTCTCTTTCCCGTTCCTTCTCTTTGTCCCCTTCCTTGTCTTTGTCCTTCTCCTTGTCACCCTCCTTCTTCTCTCGGTCCTTCTCCTTAACCTTCTCCCTGTCCCCCTCTTTCTCCCGATCCTTTTCCTTGTCCCTGTCCCCCCCTTTCTCCAGGTCTGTTTCCTTCTTGTCCCGGACTACCTCCTTCTCCTTGTCCCTGTCCTTCTCCCGGTCTTTGTTCCTCTCCTTTTCTTTGTCTCTATCCCTCTCTCGGTCCTTGTCCCTGTCTTTTTCTTTATCTCTGTCCCTATTTCTCTCTTTGTCTCTGTCCCGCTCCCTCTCTTTTTCTTTATCTCTGTCTCTCTCCTTCTCCCTGTCTCGGTCCTTGTCCTTCTCTCTGACCTTTTCTTTTTCCTTGACCTTTTCTTTGTTTTCTTTGTCTTTTTTCTTGTCCCTACGAAAAAGAAACATTCATTCATCATTGAAATGACCCTAATAAAAAGCTGAATTCACTCCTACTAATAAACACTCAACAAAACTCATAACTCTCTCTTTCAAAAATAATCACAACTATGAAAATGTAAATTTCCCACCCACCTCATTCCTAACAATCTAGCTTTTTTCCCCTGCAGCTGCTGAAGGCAGAGGTATAAAAAAGAAAGGAAAAAAAAACAATTAATCTTTAGACTAATGACATTATAGCATAGGAACAGACTATGAATAAGTGCAGTATACAGTCTATAGACATTTGCAGGAACCTGAATGCTGAAGTAGACTTTCCAGCATATTGTGGGAAATTTTTAAACTTGGCTTTTAAATATTTCTTCTCATAACAGCGAGGAGTCTGGTGGCACCTTAAAGACTAACAGATTTATTTGGGTATAAGCTTTTGTGGGT
Organism: Natator depressus; assembly: GCF_965152275.1. Lineage (NCBI taxonomy): Eukaryota > Metazoa > Chordata > Testudines > Cheloniidae > Natator > Natator depressus. Next base: position 41,670,089 of record NC_134238.1, on the reverse strand, counting down.
TAAAAAACCCCCACTTCTTCAGTTGCATGGCTTATGCCCAAATAAATCTGTTAGTCTTTAAGGTGACACCGGACTCCTCATTGTTTTTGTGGATTGTGGACTAACATGGCTTTGTTTTGTTTTGTTTTTGTGGACTAACACGGCTACCCCTCTGATACTTCTCATAACAGGGAATCCATCACCCTAGGATGGACTATAGGACAGTGTTTCTATTTGTGGTTAGGTCCAGTAAAGAATAGAGACAACTGTACATTATTTGTATTGAGTCTGCAAAAAAGAAACCCTACACAAATAAAGTACAATGATTTGGATGTGTATATTTAATTTTCTTCCCTCAAGTTAATAAGTATTTCAGGAAAAATTGTGAGGGCTACCACCAGCAAGAGTTGGTGGCCACACTCTGAGACCACCAAAAATGTTGTTGCGAGAACCCCTGCTATAGGATAACCACATCCTCAGGAACTCACAAAAGAATCTCAAACTATAAAACTATAGTTTTAGTCCTAAACTAATCTACGACACACATTATATCTATATCCTGGAACTGTGCCACAAATCCAGGATAATTGTTATTGGACTTTAAACAAGGGAAGTTAAGTTACATATTAACAAAGGAGGAAAAAATATACAGATCGATGGATTCTGTGTTATAAAAGGGCAAATTTACAGGCAAAGACAAAGTTGTCTTATTCTCATATAGAGGCAATTCATCAGTCTGGATTAGTCTATTAGGAGTTGGCAAGCTACCCAAAACGCAGAAAGGGAGGAAGAAAACAGAAACATATGGCTCACGGAAGGATGGCAGACCGTAGACCCTGATGACTAAATACTGTACCTGAGGAAAATGGGATATCCACATTGCAATATTTTTTGAGAGAGCAGACAGATGTCCAGGGTGTTGATTTGCATATTTCTTTGTAACAAACAATTTCAATATGTGTGAGAAGTGGATTTTGTAGAATGAGCTCTTATAATAGATGGAAGGATTTTACCATCTTTTTTATAAGACATTTATTACTTGTAGCCACCAGCAGGTGGTTTCTTTTGCATCTGGAGATGGTTATTTTTGGAGCTATGAGGCCTTTGGTTTTGCCAGCATGATCTTTTTCCTGAACGAGTTTGTTCTGTCCAACTAATACTTAATGGATTGACAGACATTTAACTTCCCTAGAATAAGAAGAATTGGGACAGAACCAAGATAGAAAGAAAAGAAAATGAGGAAACACCCCCTGGTTCCAAGGGCTGCTCTTTTAGTTCAGCCAAAAAAAATTCAGCTTCCAGCTGGCCACAGAAGCTTTGATTGGAGAATGAAATTTTGCTACTGCCCTGGTGAACCTGCAAATATGAAAGTCTGAACACAAACTTTCCCTTCCCAGCTGAGATGGCTCATAATGCAGCCATATGGATATATAAGGGGCTGAGGTTCAGATCTTTATTTAATCTATCAAAGAAGACTAATTTTGACAGTTATTGAATATGAGCCAAGGCTATGTTCAACCCATCAATTTCTGAAGACAAGTTAGACACATTAGTAGGCCTGCGACATAGAATCCTCCCTGGATTGGAGGAATACATCCAGTATTTGCTTGGAGTACCCAATTTCCCACAGATTCATCCTCTCAAGTTCTACAAGAACACCTAGAACTTGTCAATGGTCTTGACAACAAAATGATCTCCGAATCAGAAGGTCTCTGGTGAGGAGTAGTCATCTGAGAGCAGATGTTGCTGAAGAGGCATCATAATCACTGTTCAGAAACTGTTCCAATCTTTTAGCCACCGAGCTTTTGGAAGCAATTGTTCCATCTTGCAGGATTTGTTGGTTTTGTTTTGGTGGTTTTTGTTTACGAGTCAGATGAAATCTGAAGGTTTCTCTTGGCTGTGGGGCTCATTTGGGATGATCCCTCCAAAAAGGGACCCAGTGAAAAGCTTATGTGATTGCATAAATATCTCAAATCAAGTACACTGAAATTTCAGGATAAGTAAGAACTCCGTGAGGCTAAATGCCAGAACAGATCACAATAAGATGAGGCCATTAATAGGTCTGCAAAGCCCAGGATAGTTAGACGGGTTGGGAAAGATGAAGCTGCTTTGGCCACCAGTAGGAGACTGATTCTAGGAGGCTCATAAGTGTAGCTAGGGCTCCCTTCAGACAGAGTCCAGCCATGTGCCCCACTATCCCTACCTTTCTCCACCAGAGCCGGTGTTTGGTCAAAGCTCTTTCCACAGAGGCCTTCAGGTGATCAAGATCCAGTGGCCAAAGGCTCTGGTGGGGAGCCTGTGAAGACCACTGCTCCCACCAATGGGACATACCATCCAGAAAGGCTGAACCGGTCAGGAGCAGGGGAGCGCCAACACCCTGTGGCCAGAAGGAGCTAATCATCAATGGATCAGGCCCAACCAATTCCAGCAGTGAGGTGCATTGCTCTCTGAAACGCTGGAGGAAGAGTGTGTGTCATGGGGAGAGAAGAGGCCAAATTACCTACAAAAGCAAGTCTGAAGCTCCCCTAAATGCATGAGGTAGAGCAGCGGTTCTGAAACTTAATTGCATCGTGACTCCCTTCTGACAACAAAAATTACTACATGACCCCAGGAGGGGGGACCGAAGCCTGAGCCCACTCAAACCCCGCTGCCCCAGGCGGGAGGATGGGGGGAAAAGCTGAAGCCCAAGGGCTTCTGCCCTGGGTGGTGGGGCTTGGGTCCTGGGCAGTGGGGCTTGGGCTTCAGACTTGTCGGGGCGCAGGGCCAACACCAGCCTTGGCGACCCCATTTTAATGGGGTCGCCAAGGCTGGTGTTGGCCCTGCGCCCCGACAAGTCTGAAGCCCAAGCCAACCCTGGGGTCCTGACCCACAGTTTGAGAACCCCTGAGATAGAGTATAGAAAGATGCTTCTGCCAGATGGAGGCAGGACACTACAGACCACTCTGGCGCCAAAACTCTACCCAGTAGGCTGCCCTCATGAGTATCTGTTGATGTGGATAATTCAATAGTCCATCCCAGAGTGATGGATTGCCTGTATATGCGAATTATGTTATTGTTCAATAAGATGAAGAATTAGCTTGATGGAATCCTGTAGTTGGCCAAACCAGATAGTCAAGAGGACTGAACATGAATAACTGGATTTGGATTAGGCTGTTCACAAGTAAACATTTCATAACACAAAGATGTATAGTTTTACTTACAGGAGGGAAAACAACCAACCTGAAATAACTAGAAAATTGGCAGAGCTAACATACACACGGTGGATGTCTGTTTTGTGAATACTTGCTGATTTGTGCCCAAATTCAACCCTAGTCTAAGCCAGTGCAACAACTTTGGAGTGATAGTTTGTGCCCACTTACACCACGGCTCAATTTGTCATGTAGAGTAAAATTTTCAAACTTGGTTGCCTAAAGTTTGGCATTTAACTAAAAACTACCTTATTTTCAATGATGCTGAACAACTGTAGTGACCATTGACTTCAGTGGAAGTTGAGGAAGCTCAGTACATAAGTTTAGGGACCCCAGTTTGAAAATTGTAACCATAGTACTTATTTTGCATAGTCTTCTTCTTGGGGAAATAAACATTATTTCAAACACCATGGAAGTCTCCACATTTCTACAGCCATGAAACTGATATCACAAAGGTATAAAATAGAAATAATTTGAAAATTCAAGACAGAATAGCTTAGAGACAAACTTGATTTTATTTTTCACCTGCAGTCTACATTTTGTAAGGTTTTTCCAGAAGCTATGAACTAGGTAATAGGAAGTGTAACACCAACTGTTAGCAAAGAAAGCTCACCGGGAACGAGAACGACTTCTTGACTTCCGCCTTTCCTTAGACTTGGAACGTTTTTTGGGAGGACTTTTGGATCTACGCCTATCCTTCTGACTAGAGAGTGATCTATTGTGTGATCTACTCCTGCAGCAAACAACATCAGAGAATAAATACTACATTTAACCTTGAGACTTCAGAAAAGAAACAAACTGAAAAAAAATACATAAACCATCGAAATTAAATACATGGTATTTCATCTAATTATTATACCTAGTCCACAGTGAACTTTTTCACAGTTTTCCACATTTAAAATTTGATCAGACTGACCCACCTCTTTCAAAACAGTATACCATTTAAAAAACTCTGCTACTACAATGTCATAGCAAAGAATTAACACACAGAAATGTCAGGAAAAGCAGAATTATGAATCACACAGCAATTGGACATCTTTGAATATACTGTAAAATATTAATACATCATATTATCATCCCAACGAGAGTGTGAAGTTTAATACAAAATTAAATTTGCACTAACTGGTCGATATTGCTGGCATGCAATATAGAAACTACACCTGCTCAGTTAATATTCTTAAATATTCCTGTGGTAAAAATATGATTGTGCTATTTGAATTTTACTGTAAAGACAGTTTTATAATAAACAGAATTTAATTTTACAATATACTGCTGTTAAATCTATACCTTTGTATGTATACACAATTTAGCTTAGTTACAATGTTACAGGAACCAAGATTTTGGATCACCCTATTCCTGGGTGTTTAAATTATTAAATGTAACATTGTATTAATGTTTTCTCTTGCATTTCTTCAATCATTCAATGTGTGGACAGGCAATCTTAATTTTTGCATTTTCTACACCCAGAAAGAATCGACCTCCTACATAACACAGGCCACAAAATTTCATCCAGCAATTCCTGCATCAAAGTTCCTAACTTCTGGTTCACTTAGGGCATATATTATAGAAAAAATATCAAACCATTTTTCTAGCTCTTTTCCAAAGCCTTTCCAATTTCTCAATTTTTTTTTTTTTTTTTAAACAGAGTGATCAGAACATAGTTTTCCAGTACTGGACTCAGTCTGCATAAAACAGGAAAAAATGGGTTGCAGAAATAGAATAGGAAGAATGTTATTCAATATA